>NC_088792.1:9729803-10049715 GCF_011386835.1 Chrysemys picta bellii
GCTAAGGTTGAGAAAGGAGAATTGACTTGTCTTAGGTCACACAGCCAGTCAGTGGCAGAGTTGGGAATAGGACCCAAGAGTCCTGATTTTCAAACTAACCATCGGATCTTGAATTTGCGTGCAGGAGGTCAGCGCCGGCCGGGCAGGCCAAGCTTCAGAGCGGAGCGTGGGCCCCGCCCGCTGGCGCCATGGTAACCCCTGACTAAGGCGCCACTTTTGGAAAATGTGCCGAGGGGAAGTGGCTGCTTCCCCTGCACCTCCCCTAGCTATGCTACTGGTGGGGATCACTGCCGGGGCACTATTTCAGCCCCACATTTTTGGGTGGACCTCCCACCGTGGGAGCTGCAGAGCACTCCCCCGCGACACACAAACACACACACCCTGGAGTTGGGAGGGGAACAGGGGAAAGGACAAAAGAAGCAAGAGAAGAAAAGAAAGGAGGGAGGGCTGGAGGAAAAGGTGAAACAAAAAGGACAAACCCCAATGTCCCCAGTGATTCTAAGGGACAAAATCGCAGGTGCGGAATAAAATTCTGCCTCCTTAAGCTCGTGTTTTCCATGCCTAGAATTCAACTCTCACCCGATGGATCAGACTGAACAGGTTTCAAACCTCGAGGAGGCTCTTACCTTCTACACAGGGACGTCTGCTTTCTAGTACAATCACGAAAAGGGAAGGAGAAAACTCGAAAGAGGTTCCTCCTGCCGCTCACGTACGTGAACCCGAATGTTCTCTCAGTCCTCAAAGAGAGACCGCGAGACAGAGACTTGCTGAAGCAAAGCCACAGGGGTCTCTGAGCTTTCCTGGGCCACTCGCCTCTGTCCTGCCTGGCTGATGTCAGCATCTCTCTGTGAGGTCAGCACCTTTGACCAATAGTCTGAGGTCCTGCAAAAGGCCTTTGTGATGTCACTGCCACGCCCCTCCCTTGCTGTGCTAATGTCCTGCCCCTGGCCAGGCACCTGGGAGCTTTGAGCTACTCCCTGTGGATCACCCCACTCAAGGCGTGTTCATTCTAGGAAGCAAGCCGACTAGACAGTAAAACCTCAGACGCTGCTCCCAATGCTACACTCAGTTTTTCAGAAATTAGTAGACTTGATGGCCAGAAGAGACCGTTAGAGCATCTAATCTGACCCCCTGCATGTCACAGGCCTCCTGTATGACACAATAGCTACTTTGGGGGCAAACACATTCCAGAAAGGCATCTAGTCTTCATTAAATGACAGCAAGAGACAATCCATCGGTGATCTTCCAGAAAACACCATCCTGGCCACTATGGACATAGAAGCCCTCTACACCAATATTCCACACAAAGATGGACTACAAGCTATCAGGAACAGTATCCCCGATAATGTCACAGCTAACCTGGTGGCTGAACTTTGTGATTTTGTCCTCACCCACAACTATTTCACATTTGGGGACAATATATACCTTCAAGTCAGTGGCACTGCTATGGGTACCCGCATGGCCCCACAATATGCCAACATTTTTATGGCTGACTTAGAACAACGCTTCCTTAGCTCTCGTCCCCTAACGCCCCTACTCTACTTGTGCTACATTGATGACATCTTCATCATCTGGACCCATGGAAAAGAAGCCCTTGAGGAATTTCACCATGATTTCAATAATTTCCATCCCACCATCAACCTCAGCCTAGATCAATCCACACAAGCGGTCCATTTCCTGGACACTACAGTGCTAATAAGCGATGGTCACATAAATACCACCCTATACCGGAAACCTACTGACCGCTACACTTACCTACATGCCTCCAGCTTCCATCCAGGACATACCACACGATCCATTGTCTACAGCCAAGCTCTAAGATATAACCGCATTTGCTCCAATCCCTCAGATAGAGACAAGCACCTACAAGATTTCTATCAAGCATTCTTAAAACTACAATACCCACCTGCTGAAGTGAAAAAACAGATTGACAGAGCCAGACGAGTACCCAGAAGTCACCTCCTACAAGACAGGCCCAACAAAGAAAATAACAGAACACCACTAGCTGTCACCTTCAGCCCCCAACTAAAACCTCTCCAGCGCATCATCAGAGATCTACAACCTATCCTGAAAGATGATCCTTTACTCTCACAGATCTTGGGAGACAGACCTGTCCTCGCTTACAGACAACCCCCCAACCTAAAGCAAATACTCACCAGCAACCACACATCACTGAACAAAACCACTGACCCAGGAACCTATCCTTGTAACAAAGCCCGATGCCAACTCTGTCCACATATCTATTCAAGTGACATCATCATAGGACCTAATCATATCAGCCATACCATCAGGGGCTCGTTCACCTGCACATCTACCAATGTGATATATGCCATCATGTGCCAGCAATGCCCCTCTGCCATGTACATTGGCCAAACTGGACAGTCTCTAAGCAAAAGAATTAATGGACACAAATCTGACATCAGGAATCATAATACTCAAAAACCAATGGGAGAACACTTTAACCTGTCTGGCCATTCAATGACAGACCTGCGGGTGGCTATATTACAACAGAAAAACTTCAAAAACAGACTCCAACGAGAGACTGCTGAGCTGGAATTGATATGCAATCTAAACACAATCAACTCAGGATTGAATAAGGACTGGGAATGGCTGAGCCATTACAAACATTGAATCTATCTCCCCTTGTAAGTATTCTCACACTTCTTATCAAACTGTCTGTACTGGGCTATCTTGATTATCACTTCAAAAGTTTTTTTTCTCTTACTTAATTGGCCTCTCAGAATTGGTAAGACAACTCCCACCTGTTTATGCTCTCTGTATGTGTGTATATATATCTCCTCAATATTTATTCCACTCTATATGCATCCGAAGAAGTGGGCTGTAGTCCACGAAAGCTTATGCTCTAATAAATCTGTTAGTCTCTAAGGTGCCACAAGTACTCCTGTTCTTTTTGAGGATACAGACTAACACGGCTGCTACTCTGAAAACTGAATTTCAAGTGGTTTACTTGATTCCTATTACATCATGGGTCATTGTTTGTGCAACTATAACCTGAAGCAATTGTTTCCAATTTCAGAAATCTCATGGCAGGCATTAGCCTGAAAGGTCTAATTCTTGTCTATTGTTTTAAGTGCTGTTGTGCTTTGAAAAGTGACTATGTAGAAGAAGAGACAAGGTGGGTGAGGTAGTATCTTTTATTGGAACAACTACAGTTGGTGAGACAAGCTTTTGAACTTACACGGAGACCTTCTTCAGGTCCTGAAGAAGAACTCTCTGGAAGCTCGGAAGCTTGTCTCTTTCACCAACCGAAGTTGATCCAATAACAGATATTGCCTCATCCACCTTGTGTCTCTAATATCCTTGGACTGACACAGCTACAACAACACTCCCTATGTAAAAGTAGCACATTCTTACTCAACCAGTACTGTTCCCTGTGTGTATTTGGGATGTTATCTGCTTAATTTACTGCCCCAAATAACTATTCACTACTTTTCTCTCCTGTTTACCCATGCACAGACAGTGCAGCTATGGGAGAATGAGCGGGATTCTATTCAGCGTTGTGCATTATCAACAGTTATTGACTAAGTTCCAGTTGTGGAATCTTCATCAGCAGGAATGTGTAGACTAGAATGAATTCTTGGATTCGAGGCTGTGCTTGAGGAAGTGGTAGTTGGGCAAATAACTTTTTACTTGTAATGTGAGACAATATGACCAGGAGTCACAGAGGCAGAAAATCTGCAATCTCACTATGCCATTTTTGCAGAGTCAGTTTTCAGAGTAGAACCACACTTTAATATTTGGAGAAACAGTGGCACCGTCAGGTTTGTTCATTTGCTGTTTATTCGTTGTTGTTCTGCAAATGTCCTTGGTCAAAGAAGCCAACCCTAAAATGAGCGCTTTCTTCCACAAACCCCGTTACTGATCTGAAAGGGAATTCCTCTTTTTACTAAGGAGACACTTGTAACACAGATAAACTTTGCCAACAGCCTGTTCTCCTGTCGCTGTTTAACAGCTGTCACTTGGCTCTAGGATACACACTTGAGAAGCAGTCCTGATGAATCCTGGCACCGCAGCCTGTTACACACATGCACACTCACACCTCTGCTGATTTTTTTTTTTTTGCCTCTTTGGATGGGCCGATTGAGTCCCTAGAACTATGCCCTTTCGCCTCTCTACCAGATGAAATGTAATCTCTCCAGTAAATGACACCCAGGGCTATTTTGGAGCTGGGAGGCAGAAGGAGAGCAAAGCACGTCAGCAATTCGAGTGGAGGAGGACAGCCAGGGGGAGGGGTGGGGCCGGGGGCGACACAGCCTACACCCCAAGCAGTGGAGACACTGCAGGGGGACTAGGGGACCTTTTACTGCACGTCCGCACCCTCGCTGGGGTTTCTGTTTTATTTACTGGAAGGGAGGGGGGACCAAAACCCAGATGGTCTCCCCCACACCTCATTTTCCCCCTTTTCCTTGTGTGTCTCTCAGTAAGGATCTGCTTTCCCTCATCCCGATGAGAGCCGCTTGCCTTCTCAGACTCTGACAAGACTCCAGGTAAGGTCCTGAGGGTGTATATTGGGAAGCAGCTCATCTGAGGAAGGCAGAGGGACTTGTTCATGGCTGAGGGAGGAGGGAGGTGATTTTGGAGTCCACATTAATTACATCTGAGTATTTATTGCCTTGTTAAAGGCATTTGAGGTGAAAGACGACAGAGCTGAAGGTCAAGGAGACATTGGCCTGAGCAATATTTGGATTGTTTCACTGGATTATTTTGCCTGGGCGACCAGGAGTCTAAATAACAGCCTCCAAAAGAGCTGTGGAAAGATGGAAAAAAGAGAGTTGGAGAGGTTACTTGCGGGGGATTAACTTTGACCTTCGTAGCTTGTGGATGTCAACCTGTGTGACAGATGGGCTTGGTGTGGGGGGTGCGGAAGCTGGGTGTTGGGAGGGAGGGATTTTATTTTATTTCATTTTCCAGGCATAAACCAAGTGTTGCTTTTCTCTTTGGTAAGTTTTTCACTGAGCTCCTCTCTGTCCCCATGTCGGTGCCAATTCAAGCTGCAACCCCCCACTCTCAGCTCGCATTTCTGCAAACGGCTCTGAGGAGAGATGGAGCCGGACAGCTGGGGCTATTTTCGGAGCGACAGCTCAGGGGGATGGAGCGGGCGCGATGGCGGTGACGTCCACCTTTTAAAATACAGGCGTGTTTCTGGAGAATGCCACTGTCACAAAGGGGATTTTTCTTTTTCTGTGTGTCTTTTTGTTTTGTTTTGAGAATAACAAAATTTTCTGGGTGGCCTGGCTGTTTAAAAATGTTACAAGGTTATTTCCATTATATCTCATTACAGCTGGGTGTTAGCTGTACATTTAAGATGTGGCTCTAAGGTAGGTTGGGATTGTTCTGATCTAGGGTCTTGGTTTGGGCCTATCGTGTGTGTGATAGATAGATTAGATTGCCACATTACAGCATTGCTAACCTCAAGCATTCAAAAATCGTGACTCAGCTATAAAAGAGAAATCCTGAGATTCTTAAAGTTGGGGATCTTTTCCTTGGTTTACTGGTTGCTGAATATTCAGTGTGCTTTAGGGTTCCATTTCAGTCTTTTTTTTTCTGCAATCACAAGGGCTAGAAAAGTACTGCTTTTAAAAATGAAAGCTGCAATTGTCACAAGAATAGCTTGTCTCAGGAGCTGGGGCAGCAGGGAAACACCAAATAGTGCAAGACTTGTGATAAAAATGATGAGGGTTATGACTCCCATGAATTGCTAGTTATGACCCTGGCAAGCTAGGGTAGTATCCCTCTCCCCATCCCTCCCACTCTGCCCTGTTTTCCTCAGTGCCAGAGGGCAAGAAGGATGTTTCCCAAACTCCAAAAGCTCCAATGTATTATCTATTTATGCATCATCGTATCAGCACGTCTGATGGTTTGCAGTGCATGTTTCTGTACAGAAAAATAAAAGGCACGGATCCTGCCGCAACAAGCTAACTAAGGGCCTGGTCCTGCAAGATGCTGAGTGCTCATTGAAGTCAGTGGGAGTTGGTGCTCACACCTTGCAGGAGTGAGTCCCAAATTAGGTCCCAATCCTGAAATGAGGTCCGTGTGGGTGGGACCCTGCCCCTGCATGGAGTTCATTGCAGGATCAGGGCTGTTTAAGGACTGAGGGGGAAACAACAACAATGGATAGTGAGGGATGAGGTTTTCAAAAAATAAGACCATCTAGGGCCCTGATCCAGCAGATGAGTTTAGGCACCTGAATCATCTCATTGATGTCTAAGGTCTGCTCACATGCTTAATGTTAAGCACATAATGAAGAGCGTGTCTGATTTGGGATCTGGGGGTGTTGTTTCTGGAGTGTGCACATGCTGTGTTAGTTCTGGGGTTTTTTGTAATATTTTATTTAATTTAGTTGCACTCGATTAGTCATCAGAAATGTCCGGGCAGCTGTGGTTCAGCAATAGAGGTTATTAAAGCTAAGGGGAAGGACATTCCAGCCACTCACATTAACTGACCTTTGAGGATGCCAGGTGGTTATGCTGTCCCTTACGACTGTGTAAATCTGTAGTAACTCCGTTGGCTTCAGTGGAGTTACTCCAAATTTAAACTGGCACAACTGAGATGAAAATCTGGCCTCTCCATTATGGACGCTCGTGCTGCTATGAAATGGTCACCAGTGAATTCTGCCACATTTAAGGCTTTTAGGGTAAAATTCAGCCCAGGTCAGATGATCTATGCATACATCATTTAAGTAAGGGTGTGAGTGGTAGACAGAGACATCTGCAGGTCCTTTGCACTAGTGTGAATGTCACCCTTGCACATTCAGTCTGGTGTAACGTTTGGCTCTGTCCATTGATTATGGAGCCACTTGAATAGCTCTGTAGTTAAGTTTGCAGCTGGCGTGGAATGCTTGCACGGGGGCTCTCGTCTGTTTGTTTGTTTAGTAAAGCTAGCTCATTCCCTGGGAGATCATGAAAGGTAACAGGGCAGCCGGATCACTGCAGTTTGCCATTAGCAGCTCTTCTATAGACTTCAGTGGAAATTAGCACGTCCCTACTTCGTTGCCCATATAACTTTTCTTCCCAGTTCAATATTTTAATTATGTGTTTATTTTATATAAAACAATCTGTCTGATTGTTGCATGTAAATCACAAAATAACAGTATTCTTTATTTTATTTTATCTGATGACATTTGGGGTATTTTTTTCTGAAAGCTCCAGCTCCAAGAGTCAGGTGATTATTTGTAACTCTCAGCTATTTTTTTTTAAGTAAGTTTCTAGCCCTCATTACTGCACAGAAAAGCTTGGGAATGTTACCTCCAAAGTCTCAAAAGCTAGAAAGTACAGAAAAAGGCACCAAATTTAATATTTTTAAAATATCATGATTTTAAAGCCAATCTCATGATTTTTGAATATGTGGGATTGTCACTAGTGTTGTACAGTGTAACATAGAGTGGTAAAGAATAAACAATTATTGTTGTCCTCAGTCAAACTTGAATTCCCATGGCTTTTTAAAGGACAGAGTGAAAGCTGACTCAGAATTTCAGGATGTGACCCATATGTAGCAATCTGCATGGAACATGGAGGGAGGAGCACTGGTTGCAGGAAGGAAGAGTTTGGAGGAGGCACCCGGAAGTCAGTCTGTGGGCACATGGCTAGAATGCTAGCTGCAGCTGTAGCACCTGCGTAAATAGTTTTCTTAATAAAGAGCCAGTTTAGTTTTAGAAACACAAAGTCCTCTCATGTTACTACCCAGCATGTGGTACATAAAATATGGTGGCACTAGTCAGCCTAGTGAGACTGACAGCAAGGAAGAGAGTGTGACTAACAATCAAACAAAGCAGCACCTGGAAACAGAGCAAACAGGCAGCATGGAGGGTCTCAAGCCATCAGGAGGTGCCATTTTCTGGCAACCCCTCTGGTTTTGGCTAAGATTTTACCTTGCATAGTTAGGTTCAGAAATCCACCTCACGCCTGCCTAACGTTTTTAAAGCTACTGATTACAAATCTGCATAACATATACACAAATTTACCTCAGGATGAATTTTATTGAATATATAGTCCAGTCCTCATCACACCTCACAATCACATTTGTACCTGGTCACTATGATAGTGACTTTTTGGCAGGTCTCTGTTGAATTCTGGGACAGACCTCGTGTCTTGTATATGGTTGTCACATGGACCCTTTTAACTTTCCCTCCCTCAGTGTTTCCTCGGCTTTTCTGTGCTCTTTGCATGATGCAGACAAAAGCTAGGAATTTCGAAACACCTCCGGTTTCAGAAGTATCTGGATTTTCGCTGGGATAGATTCATAGAAGTGAAGGCCAGAAGGGTGATAATCTAATCCAGGGGTTGGCAACCTGCAGCACGCATGCCAAAGGCGGCATGTGAGCTGATTTTTAGTGGCACTCTGCTGCCAGCCAGAGTCCTGGCCACTGGCCCCGCTCAGCCCGCTGCCGGCCTGGATGAATGGAACCCCAGGCTGGCAGCGGGCTGAACGGGGCCGGCAGCCGGGACCCCGGCTGGCAGGGGTGGAGGACGGAACCCCAGACCGGCAGCAGGCTGAGCGGCTCAGCTTGCTGCTGGTCTGGGGTTCTGTCTGCCATCTGTGCTGCTGGTCTGGGGTTCCGTCCACCGGCCCTGACAGCCGGATTCCCGGCCCCGCTCCACCTGCTGCCGGTCTGGGGTTCTGTCCACCGGCCCTGACAGCCGGATTCCCGGCCCTGCTCTGCCTGCTGCCAGTCTGGGGTTCCGTCCGCCGGCCCCTGTAAATGTAAAATGTATTACTGGCACGCGAAACCTTAAATTACAGTAAAAATATGAAGATTTGGTACACCACTTCTCAAAGGTTGCCAACCCCTGATCTAATCTAACCTCCTGTATATGACAGGCCAGAGAATTGTATCTAGTGCCTCCTGTAGTGAACCAATACTTTGTATTGTGCTCCTAACTCCCTTTAGGCATTCCCCACCCAACTTCTTTAATGCCAGTTTTGTCCCCTTTGCAATGGGTTACATAGCAAGGCTGGGATGAAGTATATTGCTTAATAATAATAATAATAATAATTAATACAAAGCCCAATTTAATACAAATTTTTCTACCTATAGGCCTGATGCTGGCAGGTGCTTAGTGCCTCTTGCAAAGTCAACGGGAGTTGAGGGTGCTTACCAATTTATTGGACTGGGCCCTAAATTAACATATATGCACGTAGCCCCTACATCTTCTTTGTATATATTTATTAAGCTTTTTCAATCTTTTTTTCTTATAACAAACCAAACAAAGTCTAGGTGCCAACCTATACAACAGATACAGAAATATGAGCTACCAGAAACAAGAAAACACCAAGATATTTTCACAATGCTTAGATTCCCATGTATTAATCACAATATTTCCAGCACACAGATTTTTATGGCACATATCACACAAAATTAAACAAACAAACAAAAATCAAAGTCGAGGGGAAATGGTGGTGTATGGGAGGGTGCAGAAGAGACAAAGAGGAAAGGGGACACGGAGGGAGTGTGTGGATTTACCTCCTGTGTGGCTCTGTACAACCCCAGTGGTTAGGGTACTAGCTTTGGCGACCCAGGTTCAATTCCTTCCGGTGTGATCTTGGGGATTGGACTAGGTGACCTCCTGAGGTCTCTTCCAACCATAATCTTCTATGATTCTAAATCATTTAATCGCTCTGTGCCTCAGTTTCCCATCTGTAAAATGGGGATAATGGTACTTCCCTACCTCACAGGCATGTTGTGATGATAAAGACATTAGCAATTGTGAAGTACTTTGAGAACTATGGATGAAAAGAGCTACGTATCATTTTATTATTATCAGAAAGTAATGTCCTCTCATGAAGATTTTAAAGGGAGATAAGGAATGGAATGAGTAGGACCTGGCTTGTCATGTTGTACCTTTAAAGAAGGCTTAGGGAAAGGCCGTGGATTGATTCATTTGTTGTTTTAATTAATGTATCTACCCACCGGTTTGTGTTGCCCCAGTGTAGTGGTCCATGTAGTTAGGCATTGTGCTATTTATTAACAACAAATCAGTTGCGTCGTCTCAGGGGATAACTTAATATGATCAAACAGGGCCCTGCGCCTGCATAAAGAAACCCACTGCCTTAACAGCAAAGCATCCGTTGCCCTCTTGTTCAGCAGCGTCTCTTTCCAGGAGCACTTTAAACCCTCCTGCTCTGTGGCCTGTACTGGCTGCTGACTGGTTCCCAGATTGATTCTGAGATAGGGGGTTTGATCTACAAAACCTGAGGCCTGCCTAAGAGGCCCCCCACTCTTCCTGTGACACCCTGCCTCAGTTGCTGTCAGCAAGGTTGCCTGAGGTGACGCTCCTTGGTAGCAGAGAGAGGAAGTGGCTGGCAGGGCAATCTGTTAGGGCTCTGGACTTTTTCAGCTCACTTCCTCCTGAGGGAAATTCTGACCCCTTTGAAGTCGGTGGGAGTTTTGCCATTGATGTCAACTGGACCAAGAACTCACTTCAGGTCTGGAACTGTCCACGTTTGTTACCCTACAGGGTGTGATAAAAGACCTACCCTTTCTCCCTTGCTTGTGTGGAAAGTGGTGTAGGGTAGGGAGGGGTAGCAGTGGGATGGGGACTGTGGGAGGTGGATTAGTTGTGGTTAGATTTATGATGTTGCTGAGATACTTGATTTCATTGGGGGTAACTGACGGGTCTGTTTCAGTGTCTTTCCTTAATTTTTTTTTTTAAGACAAGTGAATTCACAACACCTATATTGCAGAGTAATGAAAATCCATATAAATGAATGAATACATAAGTCCAATTAGACACATTAATGTAAAACCAGACTACCGCTCTAGCCCTCAGTGCATTCGTAGATAGCAGTATGTAAGTGAAGACATGGTCCCTCCCCTACATGCTGAACTGGGGAGGTGATATTGAATATGTCTGATCAATATTGTAAAATGTACAAGACAAATTGAAATGGGCATTTTAAGCTGACTTCACTTGATAAAGTTTAGTTCAGGTCGAGTTCCAGTAGTACCATTGCCTATGAGACCTAGTGTGGTGCTTGTGGCATATTTATACCATGTTTGAACTTGTATTCACTCTGGAAGAGTCTGAATCACTTTCTTTGTTTATTGATCTTTTTCATGGGTGGGGCTGTAGAAGAGACCACACTTGTTAGCACTGCATGGTCTGCATATGCTGCCTTGTCTGCGTATCTATCCATCCATCCATCATTTCTAAGATGCCTGCCACTGTGGGACAATATGCTGTCACCAGCTCATTTTAAGTGAGCAGCACTCTTTTTTGTAGCAGTGTTGCAAGCTGAGCAGGATGCAAATGCCCAAGGCCAATACTTTCCAGAATGCCCCAATTTCAACTCTCTCTCTCTTTATTTTGCTCGATGATGTAGCAGCACTTAATGTCCTTCATTTGTGTTTGTCCAGGGTCACCATGCAATTAGAGGCAGTGTTTTCAAGGTTGAATGTAGGGGTAGGGAAAATGGCTTACAACTTCCCAAATTTTTAAATTTGCATTAAACGTATACTCTATCTTATTCTCTTGATACTTTCTCCAAGGATCTAAAGATATGGTCCCGGAAGCACTCTCTGTAGTAAATTCAGATGGAGTGCTACACCCTGAAAACTTCCCAGATCAGACCCTCCTGACTCCATTACATGCAGGTTCCTGAATGGAGCAACATGATGGAACATCCCCTGATAATTCATCTGCAACTGATGATGTGTGGCACCCCACTGTAGTCACAAGTATATTTGTATTATTATTTATTTGTATTCCCATAGCACCTAGGAGCCCTTGTCAGAGACCAGTGCTAGGTGCTGTACAAACATAGGACAAAACGACAGTCCCTGTCCCAGACAGCTGACAACGAAACAGATTTTTGCAAAAATTATATTTTGGTGACTGATTAAATCTCAAATATTCTAATTCTAAAAATGATAGATTTCAACTTTCACTCCTCGTACCTCCAAAATGCCTTTGAATGATTTAAATCAATATTTAACTCTTTCCATCTTTACCATCTTTCACAAAACATTCTATCTAGTACATAAAATCAGCCTTTAGGATAGGGAAAAGGTGCTTTGTTTTAATGCTTTGTTTCCCCCCGCTACTCAATCACTGGATTTCTTCTAGCTGGCCTGATTGGTGAGTCATCACCAGTGTATCAATGCAGTGCCCCGTAGCATGTGCCTGGCATGCTGCTAATTTCCCCTGAAACTGTTTTTGTGAGAGCGATTTTTTTTATTATAGTCTACCTATCTATTATCTGTGTATATGTGTATTTACACATGCAGTGTTGTTGTAGCCATGAGAGAGACAAGGTGGGTGAAGTAATACCTTTTATTGGACCAACTTCTGTCAGGGAGAGACACAAGCTTTTGAGCTTAAGCCCCACCTGAGTGGGCTGAGGTAAATCCCTGTAAAGGGCAGCAGGTGGCTGCAATGGGGGAAGATGTTCAGGAAGAATTTGTCTGGGGACTGGTCCTGCTTTGAGCAGGGGGTTGGACTAGATGACCTCCTGAGGTCCCTTCCAACCCCGATATTCTACGATTCTATGATTCTATGAACAAAGACTGCTAGGAATGAGCAGGCTCCAGCCGTGTCCTGGGATTTGAGACTAAGATTCCAGCTGGGAAGGTCTGGGAGTAACCTACTAAGACAGGAGAGATCCTGGGCAAGCAAGGGAAAGTGTGAAAGCTTTCCGGGCAAGGAGGCCAGGAGGCAGGAAGCAAAATTTTAATTCAGGACTTGGAATTATGGGCTGTGAATAAACCCACACTCCAAAGAGGGGTAGTTTGACCTCAGAAAAGTGTGTGGAATCTGTGTTAGGAGCTCTTTGAGGGCGAAATTATTAGCAGGACACCACAGACACACCCCTGGCCACGAGGTCGTGCTTGGGTGGCTGCCAACCCTGTTACAGCTACTGCCTACTGAGTGCCGCACAATCACAATTGGATTTTATCCTTTCAATGCCCCTGGGAGGCAGGGCATTGCTATTATCCCCATTGTACAGAGGGGGAACTGAGGCCCAGAGAGATTAGGTGACTCACCCAATGTCACACGGGAAGTCTGTGGCTGAACAGGGAATGGAACCCAAATCTCCGGAATGCTCAGTCTTTCCTTCCTGCCACAGTGACAGGCACTATAGAAACTCATCAGAAATAATAAAGACTGTCTGTAGATTTGAATGTGTGAATCCTGCCCTGATAGTAGTGATAGAGAAAGGACAGTTCAGAATGATGGGTCATAGAATCATAGAAGATTAGGGTTGGAAGAGACCTCAGGAGGTCATTTAGTCCAACCCCTTGCTCAAAGCAGGACCAACCCCAACTAAATCACCCCAGCCAGGGCTTTGTCAAGCCGGGCCTTAAAAACCTCTAAGGATGGAGATTCCACCACCTCCCTAGGTAACCCATTCCAGTGCTTCACCACCCTCCTAGTGAAATAGTGTTTCCTCACATCCAACCTAGACCTCCCCCACTGCAACTTGAGACCATTGCTTCTTGTTCTGTCATCTGCCACCACTGTGATCAGCCGAGCTCCATCCTCTTTGGAACCTCCCTTCAGGTAGTTGAAGGCTGCAATCAAATCCAGGGTTGGCTTTAAGCCGATTCACACAATTCCCTGGAATCGGGCCCCGTGCCAAAGAAGGTCCCCCTCCGGGGGTCTTCGGCGGCATTTTGGCAGCGGGGGGTCCTTCGGTACCACGGAAGACTTGGAGCGGACCCCCCACCGCAAAGTGCCGCTGAAGCCCTGGACTGCCACCAGGTATTGGAATCAGACCCTGCGGGTCATAAAGCCGGCCCTGATCAAATCCCCCCTCATTCTTCTCTTCTGCAGACTAAATAACCCCAGTTCTCTCAGCCTCTCCTCATAAATCATGTGCTTCCGGCCCTTTAATCATTTTTGTTGCCCTCCGCTGGACTCTCTCCAATTTGTCCACATCCCTTCTGTAGTGGGAGGCCCAAAACTGGATGCAATACTCCAGATGTGGCCTCACCAGTGTCGAATAGAGCGGAATAATCACTTCCCTCAATCTGCTGGCAATGCTCCTACTAATGCAGCCCAATATGTCTTTAGCCTTCTTGGCAACAGGGCACACTGCTGATTCATATCCAGCTTCTTGTCCACTGTAATCCCCAGGTCCTTTTCTGCAGAACTGCCGCTTAGCTAGTCGGTTCCCAGCCTGTAGCAGTGCATGGGATTCTTCTGTCCTAAGTGCAGGACTCTGCACTTGTTCTTGTTGAACCTCATTAGATTTCTTTTAGCCCAATCCTCCAACTTGTCTAGGTCACTCTGGACCCTATCCCTACCCTCCAGCATATCTACCTCTCCACCCAGCTTAGTGTCGTCCACAAACTTGCTGAGGGTGCAATCCATCCCATTATCCAGATCATTAATGAAGTTGTTGAACAAAACTGGCCCCAGGACCGACCCCTGGGGCACTCCACTTGATACCGGCTGCCAACTAGACATGGAGCCATTGATCACTACCCATTGAGCCTGACGATCTAGCCAGCTTTCTATCCATCTAATAGTCCATTCATCCAATCCATACTTTTTTAACTTGCTGGCAAGAATACTGTGGGACACCGTATCACAAGCTTTGCTGAAGTCAAGGTATATCCTGTCCACTGCTTTCCCCGTATCCACAGCGCCAGTTATTTCATCATAGAAGGCAATCAAGTTGGTCAGGCATGACTTGCCCTTGGTGAATCCATGTTGACTGTTCCTGATCACCTTCCTCTCCTCCAAGTGCTTCAAAATGGTTTCCTTGAGGACCTGCCCCATGATTTTTGCAGGGACTGAGGTGAGACTGAGCAGTCTGTAGTTCCCCAGATTGTCCTTCTTCCCTTTTTTAAAAGATGGGTACTATATTTGCCTTTTTCCAATTGTCCAGGACCTCCTCCGATTGCCATTGTCTTCAATTAGCTCTGGATTGCCCGCAACGTGCATATGTACATCTATTAACCACTGCTGTAATTTCCCCACTTGTAGTTTTACAAATATTTATGATACATGTATTTTAAAGATTAAAAAATAATGTGGTGAAAGAGTTGAATTTCATAGTAGCCACGGGGTGTGCTAAAGATACATGCAGAAACCTACAGGCCGGTGTGGGACATGGTCCTATATGTTTACTTGAGACAAGCAATGTCTCCCTATCTCAGGAGGGAAGTGTAAGCGGGTTTCTAAAGTCAGTATAAAGCCTATGATGTGTCTGTGGTAGTAGCTTTAGGGTTCACATCCTCTTCAGGCTGCAGCCACTAGGGGGCTGTCAAGCGCATAGGAACTGGTCCAACATTCTGTGTAGCAGGAAGCAATGGTGACTATGGGTGGTCAGGAAATGCAGTTTTTTCACCATGAAAATGTTTTATTTTTCATAGAAAATTTTCTTCAACATTTTTTGTTGAAAAAAAATGAAAACTTCTTTATTTTATTTTTAAATTTTTATATTCTTTTTACTTGTTTGGCATTGAGAGAGCAAACATGGAAGTGTTTGGGTTTAAAACTGAAAATCTTCTGTTTTTGGTGGCCAAAAACTGGGGGGTGGGGGGGGAATTGGTTTGGGGATTTGGGATTTTTTTTGATGAAACCCTGAACATTTTCAGCAAAACGGGAATTTTTTTTTCTTCACAAAAATTTCTGTTTTGTCAAAAAGCCATTGTCTGTCAAATGTAAAGTTTCCAATGAGCTTGAACAGTGACACATTGCAGGAAGGAAGAGAAAATAATGTTTTATTAATGAATAATATTATCATTATAAAGTTTGTGTATGAAAGGAAGATGACATTAATTATTTGGTCCATGTGGGCTTCTAAGGCCTTCCCAGAGTCTCAAGGATAGCTTTATTATTTCCCCATTCAATAATAATCATAGTAAATACATTAATACAATTGCTGCAATTGTGAATCTACATTTATCCAATGATTTCCTAGCACTTTACCAACATTTAATTGCTTTTGGGAGGCTGGTGTTTTGATCTCCAACTGGGGAAACAGATACTAATGATTCATTTGTAGTTTTAAGCATTATTTGTAGTATAGCGATGCTAGATGCTGTGCAAACATGTGAGAGTGATGAGTTTACAGTCTTAATAGCTAAGGCAGACAAAGGGTGGGAAGGGGAAACTGAGGCACAGAGCGTCAAAGTGACTTGTTCAAGGTCACGCAGCAGGCCAGTGGCAGAGTTGGGAATAGAATCCAGGAGTCCTGATTCCTTGCTCAGAAAGTTTTGCTGATTTTGGAACTGATGTCAACATCGAAATATGAGTCAGAGGAGAGAAGGGGAAGAAAGCAGCTGTAGAAATGGTGAATCATTCTCTCAAGAGACTAAAGCAGGTTTTTAGGCCTGGTCCTCCTGATTTCCAGTGTGTGTGTGTGAGTGAATCCTGAGAGCATTTGTCATTGGGTGATTTGGTGGGTGGGTTGGTGGCAGGCGGGGAAGCCAAACTGCTGCAGGATTATAGAGGATATTTCTGTCCCACTGACTGCCTAACGTTTCCTTTTGGAGTTATTGAGATGAACAGCAGTCCACCATGCCAGTCATTGAACTGCTTTGTGTGGGCAGCTGAAGGTAAAAAAAAATCAAGGACATAAAAAGATTGGCAATTATCACTAATTAGAGGCCTCAAAGATAGCTCAATGGGTATTAGAATCCCCAACAGGGAAGGGTTATTTGGCATGATAGGACTGAGTAGATATAGTAGCATACTGAATTGGGACCGACAGCGATCAAGTGCTTCAAATCATTTCAGGAGGTCTTCCCAAAAATCCAATAGCTGGCAAGCTTGTTCTCTATACTGCGTGCTAATCATGCTCCCAGTGGAGTTTTGCTCTTGCCAGCCATTCGATAGCTCTGTAGCCCTCCCTGTATTTGCTAGCCAAATCCATGAAGGAAGCTCCTTTCACTCATTCTCACTTAGGAAAAAGAGATTCCACCCCCGCAGCAGAAAAACAACCAGCCAGGAATCCATGTCAGGGCTAGTAAAGAAATGTGAGGAAGCTCCCAAGGGGACATGTGCTGTGTGGAATCCATTGGGAAGGTCAAATGGGTTAATATCTGTAACATTGCTCTTCAGTCCTGCAGAGGTGTATGTGTGAACACTACATTAATGATTAGCGCTGCTGCTAATTGCTTTTAACTTTCTCAAGACAAGGCAACGTCAGAATTGTCCTGACCTTTAGTTCCAAGCAGTACTTCAATTATTTTCCCTTTGCTGATCTGTCTTTGAACAGCTGGGAGCTATTGTGCAGCAAGCATTTAAGGCAGCACTAAGTAGGCAGGCAACAAATGAGAAATCTTTCCGAGAGCTTTCAGCCAAACTTGTTTTGAGGAGCCTGACACCCATTTGGATTCAAACTTGCAGTCACGTTTGGAAATGCTCAAGCCATTATTCTGCATTTTCTGCAGGAGGTGCAAGTGGCTGCCACTCACTAGCTGTCCTCAGTGAGAAATTAGCCAGAGTTAAATGGTTGTCTTAAATAGCAATTGAGGAATAAAGAAGATATCACCAATAATACACTAGGCTTGTCTGTCTGTCCTCCTAAACACTGCCCCCTGCTGGGTGGAATGTCCTTCTCAGGCCCATGCTAGTCCATGAACACGGTGTTCTCTGCTGCCCACAGAGGACAAGACATGTGGAAGGGGAGGGAGAGGGACATAAAATGGATAAAGAGAAAAGCAGAGCAAGGTGGGAATGAAGAGGATAAAAAGAGATGAAGGGGAAATGTTGATGAAAGGACAGAAGGAGAACAAGTTGAAGGGGAGACAGAGAGATGCAAAGGTGGGTGTGAAGAGGAGAAGAGAGTGCATGGAGAAGTATCCTTGATGTCACATTCCCACCAATCCATAAATATATCATGGGTATCTGATGGTCTTTGGTAAAAAAACGGTCCATAAATTATAACCCATTAGTGCTGCTTTGTTTTGCTAGTGCATAGATTCTAAGGCCAGAAGGACCATTACAATCATCTAGTCTGACCTCCTACACAACACAGCCCTTGAATTTCACATAGGGATTCCTGTGGTAGAGGGTATCAGAGGGGTAGCCGTGTTAGTCTGGATCTGTAAAAAGCAACAGAGAGTGTTGTGGCACCTTTAAGACTAACAGATGTATTGGAGCATAAGCTTTCGTGGGTGAATGCCCACTTCGTCAGATGCATGCATCTGTTAGTCTTAAAGGTGCCACAACACTCTCTGTTGCTGTGGTAGAGGGAATCACTTGTCCTTTTTACATAAATGATTTATACTATTGAGCCCAAATTGAATTGTCCATAAAAGACTTGTAATGTCCCCAAAACTTGCTGACTGATAATGCAAAATCGGTGGTGGAAATGCAGTGGACTGATAGCTATTGCTCATCTTGTTGCTTTATGTGATAAGTAGATTGGCATCACTGTATAAAGACAAAGCAGACATTGTGTGCACACACATGTATATCAGCTCTCTCTTGATCCTTCTGTTTTCCTAGGAAACCAAGATGGATTACAGTTCCTTCAGTGGAGCCCCAAGGTTCCTGACTCGGCCTAAGGCCTTCATGGTGTCGGTGGGGAAGGATGTCACCCTGAGCTGCCAGATTGTGGGAAACCCCATCCCACTGGTGATCTGGGAAAAGGATAAGCTTCCGATCCAGTCGGGGGGAAGGTTTAAAATGGTGGAAGATGGTGATCTGTACCGGCTAACAATTTATGACCTGAGCTTAGAGGACAGTGGTCAGTATATCTGCAGGGCCAAGAACACCATTGGAGAAGCTTTCACTGCTGTCAGTATCAAAGTTGGGGAGGAGACGACGGTGACGGAATCGGCCCCTTACTTCATCCAGAAACCCTCCTCCATCAGAGTGACCCTGGGAGACGATGTTACGTTCAAATGTAAAGTCCAGGGCAGCCCACCTCTCTCTGTGAACTGGGAGAAAGATGGAAGGCACGTGAGGGGCTGGTCTGACTCCAACCGCTTCCAGATTGAGTCCCTCGGGGAGTCAAGTGCTCTCAAGATCCAGTGTGCTCGGTTGGGGGACAGTGGGACATACATGTGTCGGGCGGAGAATCCCATTGGCTCTGCCAGTGCTACCGCCACCCTGGTGGTGGACACACATGGTTCTTACAGTCCAAGCAGCAGCCATCTAGACACAGGCTATGGCAAGACTGCCTCCTTGCTGTCTCATTTGCAAAAGAGGCGCGAGGAAATCAGAAAAATGGACACATCCATGCTCGTAGCTGCCGATTCCATGGCTGCCCCAATGTACTCCGCTAAAGAGGGGCTGTCTGGTATTGGTCTCAGCCTTTCTCTGGATTATGAGAGGGCTGCCAGCCTCACCGCCAAATCAGCCCGCAACGCCACCTTCGGGGTGCTGACGCGTACCTTCAACGTGACGGAGGGGAAGCATGCCAAGCTGAGCTGCTATGTGACAGGAGAGCCCAAGCCGGAGATCGTGTGGAAGAAGGATGGCGAGGTGATTACAGAGGGGCGCCGGCACATTGTGTACGAGGACGAACAGGAGAACTTCGTACTGAAGATCCTTTTCTGCAAGCAGGTCGATAATGGGCTCTACACCTGCACAGCCTCCAACCTGGTGGGACAGACCTACAGCTCCGTGCTGGTGACTGTCCGAGGTGAGCGGTTATGTTTACTTATCCATTGGGCCCTGTTCCTACTCCCTTTGTCATCAGTGGGGATGTGAACAAGGGGGGATGTGGTTCAGTGACAGGAGAACTAGTAATGTCTCTAGTTTTTACTCCCTTTGGTTTATCCAAGTCTCTCACACAACTGTTTCCAAATGGCTATAAAGGGAATTCCTTCCATCCAAGTCCTCTCCTCAGTCTATCCTGGACTCCCTAAAGCTCTGGCTCCCTCCTAGGTCTCTCTTCTCAAGGGAGCCATCTCTCACCATTACCTTCTATTCCTGCCCCTTTTCCCAGCATGCTTTGCTGTAGGGCCTACAATTCCCATGTGCCCCTGGAACTACCATCCCCAGAATGCCTTTGTTCTGGGCCGAAGCCAGGAACAGGGCAGAGCTGGACCTGAGAACTCCCTTAAAAGCAGGGGCTTTGTATTTTGTATGTATTTTGCTGCCCCAAGCACGGCAGTCAGGCGGCTTTCGGCGGGGCGCCTGCGGGAGGTCTGCTGGTAACGCGGATTCAGCGGCATGCCTGCGGGAGGTCCGCCAGTCCTGCGCCTTCGGCGTCCCTGCTGCCGAATTGCCGCTGAAACCACAGGACTGGTGGACCTCCCGCAGGCATGCCGCCGAAGGCAGCCTGACTGCTGCCCTCACGGTGACCGGCAGGGTGCCCCCCGTGGCTTGCCGCCCCAGGCACGTGCTTGCTGTGCTGGTGCCTGGAGCCGCCCCTGCTTAAAAGGCCAGCAAACCCTGCTTGACAGTCTTTCCATTGACTTCAGTGGAAATGGAATGAGATTCTGGTAGAAGAGTGTGACAAATACTAAATGGACTCCTCCATAAAGGAAGTTTTCTTACTCAGTTTTGAATTTTTAAACAGTTCTCTCATTTTGCAAAATTTCAGAGTAACCCATTTGCACTCTAAAATGTCCCTGTGAAAAATGAATTTACATATGAGAATTTTACTTTGTATTTTTTAATGCAAAAATAATAATTTCATGGAAAATGATTTCTAGCTGGAAAAAATGACCTGGAACAATATAACAGAGTTCTGTATTAAATTACGTGACAGTTTTTCAGCACATTCTCTATTATCTTTAATACTGTACAGGATTCTAATTCAAGTGCATTTTGCAAATCAGCATTTGAAAAGATACTGTATGTAGCTTTGCCAACCCTAAACATTCAAAAATCATGAGTAAGGCTCCAAAAATAATGAGATTTTAAAAAAAATATTAATGTTGGGTTCTTTTTATTTGCTCGCTGTGGCTTGGGGTGTTTTTTCTTTTTCTTTTCTTTTTTTTTGTCTTTATGGTTCATGTTTTCAAGTTTTTCTTTGCAGCCATGAAGACTAGAAACTTACTTTAAAAAAAAAATGTAAGCGGAGAGTCTAATATAATCACATGACTGCAGGAGCGGTGGCTTTCAGGGAAACAGCAAATAGAGCAAGGCACATACAAGAATTAGCAACAAAATACATTTGCTTGAATTAAGACTGAATAAGGTTTTTGTGTTCTCTACCCAGTGTCCTTTAATAGCCTCAATTTACTTTTTTCAGCCTCCAGTTTTTCCCAGCTTTTAGCCCCTCCCCCCTCTCCCCCCACCCCCAGCTTATGGCCCGGTGTCACAGCCATATCTTTCCTGTCAGGGAAAATCCAGGGGACTCCTCTCCAGAGTCCATTACTGCTGCTCCATGTGGGGCCTACTCCTGCTCCCATGGAGCTCCATGGCAAACCTCCCATCCACTGTGATGGGAGGATGCCCCGGGAGCTCAGTCCTATGAGGCGCTAAGCGATGTCCAGAAGGCACAGAACGTCCTCGGCTCCTGTTGATTTCAGTGCGGGCACTTGGCCTCTCCCAGGAGGTGGCCAGCACCTCACAGGATGGGACTCAGGGCCTGGCCATTGTGCAGGGGCTCAATTTGGGGGTGCAAGGAAGTCCCTGCTTTGGGTATCCATCCCACAAGGCCAGGCATAATGCCAACGCCCCTGAATGCAGGGATGGCTCTCACTGGAACATCAAGCTGCAGGCCAAATTCCAGCCCACACAATAGCAGCCTGCCGTTCACATGCCCAGGACGTCGCTCGCCCTGTCTTCCACAGAGGGCTCGCTGGGAAATGCCTCCTCCAGCAGGGGCTTGGCTGGAAGCCAGTCTGCTCACCTGTTTCCGACACTGGAACATGCAGTCATGGAAGCTTGCTTCAATCCAATAGCTGTCCGATGACCAGCCTCTGTCGCGTTCCATGTCGACAGGTGTCCTCACAAATGATAGGGCCGCATCACTGGGTCCCTTGCAGGCAGATTCAGCAGAGGGGCCAAGGCCTGAATGGGCCTAGAAGCCCATTTTGCTTTTTCACCCCTAGAACTAGTCTCTCCCAGTCAAAGGCATGGCGTTGGGGCAGCTTGCCCTGCTCCTGCCCAGGCTGTACCCATTATGTGGGCTAAACAGGTGACTGCTGTCTCCAGGGATGTCAAACTGAGCCCTCTTACCAGCACTCAATTCACTGAAAAATGAAAGCAAACGTTCTATTGGGTGAGTTGCCTGTGTGGAGAAAAGTAGGAGACAGGCCTAAAAATATCAAACTCTTTATAAACCTGGAAGGAAATATGCCCTTCTGATTTTACTGCAAATTCTCCTAAACCAGCAGCCCCAGGTCACACAGACAGAGATCCTCAGACACTTTTCCTTTAGCAAATGGATAGTTATTTTTATGCAATTTTGCAAATTTTATCCCCCCCTTTTTTCTTTTGTGAAATGTTGATGACATCTTCCTCTTGCACTTTTTTTTTACACTAAAATATACCAGAAATGCAAAACCCTAGCATTTTTGCAGCAAGCCAAAAATAGGCTAATTTTCGCTTTAAAAAAAACAACAACAACAAAAAAGGAAGAAAAGAAGCCAGTTAGGCAGTTCAGCCCATTTTTCTGTCCATGTCTTGTGATGTGGGGGCAGGGGGGCGAGTAGGAGAACGGGGAACCAACCCATCCAAGTAGTTTTGCACTTTTGCTGTCTGTATATTTAAACTGTTTAGTGTTTAGGACTTTACTTGATCCCTTAAGGCCTCATTCCTGCGACATGAGCCAAACAGGTTCTGCCGGAGCAGATCATATTGAAGGTTCTTGGCCTTATTATTTGGAGTCGGTTGGAAAATTTTAAAAAATTCAAAATTTTGACCAACAGCCCCCTCCCCCAAGAACAATTCTTATATATATACAGTGGGTTTCTCCCCATTATTCAACCATCGCTGCCCTCTATATTATGTTAAAATGTTGCACATTTATCTGTCATATAACTGGCCACGTATTTGGAATCTGTTGGGCATTTAAACAGAAGCTGTTTCATACAGCTGCCCTGTCACACAAACCTGCTAATAGACTTGACACCCACTGGTGCCCCTCTTCGAGGACTTTAGCAGCTATGTGGATTACTGTTGACCGTTCGTATCTGAGGAGGAGGAGGAAATTTTGGGTACAGAGCTAGGGGTAACAAACACTGCCCTCTAAGGGCTGAACAAAAGCCTATTGAATTCAGTGGAAAGACACCCAGTGACTTCAATGGGTTTTGGATCAGGCCCTGTATCCATTGCCGATATACCTCATACTACATTATTTTGGATTGAAGGAAAGAATGTGATCCAGTAGGTTTTTTTTTTTAAAAAAAGAAAACATTTGTAGGTTGTGTTATGATTTATTATTAGACATAATAAAGGAAATAAAATCTACAGGGTGTAAAAGGGTTAGACTAGATGACCTTATGGTTTTATGATTCCATGATGCATTCTCTGGTGGATGGGGAAAGACTTAGATGTGCTGGAAAACATCTAGAAATAGCATTATTGAAAAGGGTTTTAGAACGGTGTCAGTCTTATCCGTTCCTTCTGGAAGCTCTAGCATTAGTCCCTGTGACATGGAGAGTATGCAACTGCCAAATCCCTGATCATAGCCCCAGCGGAAAATATTAGTTATCAGTGTTCATTGTCAAGCAACGCAAATGAGTCAGAGAGCTAAAGTGGAAATGTTTATGGTTTGTTTCTTTCTTCCAGTTACTCTGTTCAGGCTTTCTGATCTATGATGGAATGAATGGAAAATGTGTGTGTGAGGGTTATAATTAAGTTTTGGATAGTGACTCCTTGTGCCACCATGAGTCCCTCCAAAAAACACATCCCCAAAAGATGAAACAAAGAAGCGAACCTTTAGTCTATTATTTATATAATCGTCTGTGTGCCATAGCCTGGCATTTGGGCAGCACATCTCCATTGAACAAGCAGGCCTTATTTTGATAAGGCAGAAGCAACAATAATGTTCTCCAAGTGTCCACCTTTCAGCCAACATGATCCTACAACATGTCTACGTACACTGATACGGGCATATTTACGGGGCCCATCAATGTTATGTCTCAGGCATGTGTACTATTGATTATTCATGTCTAGAAAGATGTCTCCATCGAGTATTTTCCTAGGTGGCAGATTTTTTTTTCCAATCTCATATTTTACAAGTATTATTTTTTCTTTCTTTGGGGGATTTATTGTTGAATTCAATGATGTCTATAAAGGATATCTTTGCTTTGGCTATTAACAGGCAAGTAAATGCTAAACAATTTAAAAGAGCAGAGAAGTAAATATTTAAAAAGTAATTTATATTGCCCCCTAATAACTACTTTGAAAAACCTTCCAGTGCAGTCGGAGTCAGTGGGGGTGGATCATGTGCAGGGCCAGCTCCAGTGTTTCTGCCGCCCCAAGCGGCCGGGGGGGGAGGGTGGGGGAGAAAGCTGCTATCGGCGGCACTTTGGTGGCAGCTCCACCGTGCCACTTCGTTCTTCTGCTGAATTGCCACCGAAGAGCCGGACGTGCCGCCCCTTTCCATTGGCCGCCCCAAGCACCTGCTTGCTGTGCTGGTGCCTGGAGCTGGCCCTGATCATGTGTTTGTAAGCAGCCCAGAATCGATAAGAACACAGCAATCATTTTTCTAAGAATTTTGTACTAAAGCTGATGAAAAATCAGAATTTTCATTCCACAGGAAATTCTGATACTGTGACATTTGTTTTATCCCCAATTGAGATGAAAAATAGAAACAATGAATTTTTTTGTGGAATGAAAAGTTCTGAAAATGTTTTAATTGGAACTTTCGAAACATGTCCTTTTGATTCAGTTGGACATTACATTGCATTCACCTGAGCTACTGCGGTGCTTCATGGAAGTTGTAGTGCAGGTGCCTTGTGCTCCCATTCTCCTGTATGGTCTGAGCCACCCAACTGGACTACATCTCTCATGATACACTGCAGTCATTGCAACTCAGACAGAAGGAAGCCCTCAGTGCATCATGGGAGACGTAGTCCAGCTGGAGACCACAGCCCATAGGGGAGAATGGAAGAATGAAGCAATCAAACTTCAGCTCCCATGAGGCACTGCAGTGGTTCAGGTGGATGAAGGTTAATGTCAAAGAGAGCCAAAACTAAAAGTTTTGATTTTGTTGAACAAACTGAACTGTTTCGATTCTGGTCAACTTGACATGAATAGTTTAGATTTTCCTAATGGGAAATGGAAAAATGTCAGCAAAATCAACATTTTCCTGTGGAAAATTTAGATGTTGCAGAAGAAACCACATGTTCCACTGGAAAAAAACAAAACAAAACAACAACTGATGGAAAATTCCAGACCAGCTCTAATTTTTTACAGAATCCAAACTCAGGAATTGATGGCTTTTCTTCACTGAAACAGTGGGAAAATTTGCCACCCTGCACTCCACCTGAATTAGTATTTGTGGGTAAGAAGTGGAACAGCCAGACACCCTGGTTGTCCTCACAAGACTAAGCATTCTCAACCATGATCATATCTAACTGATAATGATGAAAATAATTATCACAAAGAACAGGAGTCCTTGTGGCACCTTAGAGACTAACAAATTTATTTGAGCAGAAGCTTTCGTGGGCTACAGCCCACTTCATCGGATGCATGTAGTGGAAAATACAGTAGGAAGATATATATATACACACAGAGCACATGAAACAATGGGTGTTACCATACACACTATAAGGAGAGTGATCAGTTAAGGTGAGCTTTTATCAGCAGGAGAGAAAAATCACTGTTTGTAGTGGTAATGAAAATGGCCCATTTCCAGCAATGGATGGGCCATTACACAAAGTAAAACCATTTCCCAAAGCTTATTCCCCTCCTCCCCACAGTTCCTCATATTTCCTTGTCAATTGCTGTAGTGTAATCTCTTTATCATGAAAGTTGAATTACAAATGTTGAATTATGTACAGAAAAAAAAGTTTGTTTACATTTGCAGAAGATAATGCTGCTCGCTTCTTGTCCACAATGTCACCTGAAAGTGAGAACAGGTGTTCTCATGGCACCATTTTAGCCAGCGCCACAAGATATTTACATGCCAGATGGAATGGTGGCCAAAGCATGAAGGGGCATACGAATGTTTAGCATATCTAGCACATAAATACCTTGCAATGCCGGCTATAAAAGTCCCATGTGAACGCCTTTTCTCACTCTCTGGTGACATTGTAACTAAGAAGTGGGCAGCATTATCTCCCGTACATATAAGCAAACTTGTTTGTCTTAGCGATTGGCTGAATGAGAAGTAGGACTGAGTGGACTTGTAGGCTCTAAAGTTTTGCATTGTTTTGTTTTTGACTGCAGTTATGTAACAAAAAAAATCTACATTTGTAAATTGTACTTTTACGATAAAGAGATTGCGCTAGAGTACTTGTATGAGATGAGTTGAAAAATACTGTTTCTTTTTGTCATGATATATAAAATTACAGCCTGTCTCAAATTTATTAATGAAAACAGCTTCCACTCTGCTTGTTTTCCAGCTTTGTCCCTCTTATTTACCAAAGATCACATTTTGCCTGGAACTCTATATGGCACACACAGACACCTCGTGGTTGGATAACACAAATACAAGCGCACATCACATGCATGCCTGACATACATACATTAATAAATACATAAATACAAGCACATATCATTATATAAATGCCTGACCAACATGATTGCCTTCTATGATGAGATAGCTGGCTCTGTGGATATAGGGAAAGCAGTGGACATCATATATCTTGACTTTAGCAAAGCTTTTGATATGGTCTCCCACAGTATTCTTGCCAGCAAGTTAAAGAAGTATGGATTGGATGAATGGACTATAAGGTTGATAGAAAGTTGGCTAGATTGTCGAGCTCAATGGGTAGTGATCAATGGCCCCATGTCTAGTTGGCAGCCGGTATCAAGTGGAGTGCCTCAGAGGTCGGTCCTGGGGCCGGTTTTGTTCAACATCTTCATTAATGATCTGGATGATGGGATGGATTGCACCCTCATCAGGTTTGCAGATAAACTTGGGGGAGAGGTAGATGCGCTGAAGGGTGGGGATAGGGTCCAGAGTGACCTAGACAAATTGGAGGATTGGGCTAAAAGAAATCTGATGAGGTTCAATAAGGACAAGTTCAGAGTCCTGCACTTAGGATGGAAGAATCCCATGCATGCTACAGGCTGGGGACCGACTGGCTAAGCAGCAGTTCTGCAGAAAAGGACCTGGGGATTACAGTGGATGAGAAGCTGGATTTGAGTCAACAGTGTGCCCTTGTTGCCAAGAAGACTAACGTCATCTTGGGCTGCACCAGTAGGAGCATTGCCAGCAGATTGAGGGATGTGATTATTCCCCTCTATTTGGCACTGGTGAGGCCACAACTGGAGTATTACATCCAGTTTTGGGCCCTCCACTACTGAAAGGATGTGAACAAATTAGCAAGAGTCCAGTGGAGGGCAACGAAAATGATCACCGAGCTGGGGCACATGACTTATGAGGAGAGGCTGAGGGAACTGGGTTTATTTAGTCTGCAGAAGAGAAGAGTGAGGGGGGATTTGAGAGCTGCTTTCAGCTACCTGAAGGGGGGTTCCAAAGAGGATGGAGCTTGGCTGTTCTTAGTGGTAGCAGATGACAGAACAAGGAGCAATAGTCTCAAGTTGCAGTGGGGAAGGTCTAGGTTGGATATTAGGAAAAACTCTTTCACTAGGAGGGTGGTGGAGCACTGGAATGGGTTACCTAGGGAGGTGGTGGAATCTCCATCCTTCAAGGTTTTTAAGGCCCGGCTTGACAAAGCCCTGGCTGGGATGATTTAGTTGGTGTTGGTCCTGCTTTGAGCAGGGGGTTGGACTAGATGACCTCCTGTGGTCTCTTCCATCCCTAATCTTCTATGATTCTATACAACACGATGCTATTTTTGGAGGATATATATGAGCCTGATCGGCCACAAATGGAGTTGCACCTATTTTGTTTTAGATACTGTTCTGCAATTGTCAAGAAAATGGAACTGATAAAGATGTATAATTTGACTGATTGCTTCACATAAAGAAGTGAATCGAAATTGGTGTATTTTACACTTTTCTGATGCCCTCAGCGTGTAAATTGCAATCCCTTAGATTAACACCCTGCTGTACACGGGGACAACCAGGAAAATTTATCCAAATGAACTAAAGGTCTGATTGTAAAGTAGATTAGTTCAACTGCATAAAGCCCTTGTGTAGATGCTCTTATTCAGAAATAAAGTTGCCTTAATTTAATTTAGATTCTTATTCTTAATTGAATTAAGGCCACTTTCATTCTGATAAAGAGTGTCCAGATAAGGATTTAATGCAATTTAACTAATCCTCTTTAAAAGTTAATTTGGATTAATTTTTCCTGAGGCAAGTGTTTCTGTGTACACAAATTCTAATTTATACATTATCTCTGAATTTGACTCATGGAGTCTTATACTCTCTGGTTTTTGCTTTCCTGCTCTGCCCCTCAGTCCTTGCCTCTCAGCGTATCAGTTACATCAGCTCAAACTCCCAGAGGGACAGATTCAGAGGTGACAGGAAGTGGGGTGCAAGGTTCATGTCAGTTAGTGGGAGGAATATAATTTACATGCTGAACGAGTCAGAGAAGGTTTATGTTACATTAGCTTTGACTCCCTTAGATAAACGTCGACTGGCCTCTCTATGAGGCCCTTTATGGGGGATCTGTACCGTGTAAACTCATGCACACCTAGGCAGGGTGGAGGCAGAGAGTGGGACCCAGCTGGCTGGGAACAGCCCTGGGAGCAGATAGGAACCCCCGGGACCCTTCTTGGCAGCCTGGAGCTGACTGCCCTCCCGTGCTGAGTCTCAGTATCTCCCTTCCCTCCCCCTCCTATCCCTCTTGCCCTCCCCCCATTCGCAGGAAGCTTCCACACCCCCCTCCGCTCCTTGACGGTGACTGGTGGGTTACTGGCAGAGCTGCTTTTAGAAGGTGCACTGTGCAGCAGGCAGAAGGAAGTGTTGCATGCTGGGAGACAGGCTCTCACCTTCTGTCCCTGCCACAGCAGGCGGGTGTGTACTTTAGCTTTTCCTCCCCGAAGGGGATGCTGTTTTATGCCTTCTTTGCCGAGACGCAAGGCATGTGGGTAGAATAACCTCGTTTCCAAAAGTATATTCCACACGCCTCTGAAGTTTACAGCCTGGAGGCTCCCCGCCTCCAAAGCACAAATCCAGGATGGTTTAGGGCCTAATCTCTGTGGGCCTCCAGCCCCAAGAGGGTTAAATGGTCCCTTGCTGGGCTCTGATGTGCCACCCAGTAGAGAGAAAGTGCTGATGTGCATGCATTAGCCATTCTGGCCGTGTTACAAGGCCACCGAGCTCCTTACAGCGGCGGCTCCAGGCACCAGTGCTCCAAGCGCGTGCCTGGGGCGGCAAGCCGCGGGGGGCGCCCTGCCGGTCCCTGTGAGGGCAGCTGTCAGGCAGCCTTCGGCGGCATGCCTGCGGGAGGTCCGCCAATCCCGCGGCTTCGGCAGCAATTTGGCAGCGGGTACGCCGAAGCCGCGGGATTGGCGGACCTCCCGCAGGCATGCCGCCGAAGGCAGCCGGCCTGCCGTGCTTGGGGCGGCAAAAAAGCTAGAGCTGCCCCAGGCTCCTTACAATTGCTCTTATCAGAACCTGTTCCTACGGCCTTCACCCGGTGTCAATTTATCTCTCCCCAGTTGTGTGTCAGAATATTAGGAAGTGTTAGGGATGCACTTTCAAAGCATTGTCTGATGATTTAGCTACATAGCTGCTGTTAATATTCAATGGAAACGGTATGAATGAATCCCTTCGTTTTGTTTGTAAAATGTATCCCCTTAATGCCCTGTATCAGCGTCAGCACTTCTGTTCTAACCTGTTTTCTACCTAAATAGGAACAATGTGGCCCAATGGCCAAGGCAGTGATGGCGGAGTTAGGTGACTTGGGTTCTAGTCCGACTTCTGATCTTGTCAGTGAGGAAGGATGGTCCAGTGGTTAGAGCGCTATCCTATGGCTTGGGAGACCTGTGTGCAATTCCCTGTTCCACCACAGTCACATCACCTCTCTATCTCTGTTTCCCCACCTATAATATGTGGATAATAATCCTTACCCCTCCCCCCCCCTTCATAAAGTGCTCTGAGTGCCTCATACAAAAAAGCCTGCAGGAACAGTTGTTATGCCCTCCTTGAGAGGCCATGACCCCCCGGACAGACTTGTATTTATTAGGCCAAGTTTCCAAAGCACACAGAGCAAACTTTTCCAGATCTGCGTTGCCGCATAAGATCATCCCGGCCCATTGTTCTGACTATGTCATCTGCTCGGAGTCCCACCAGTGGCTGCCTCTTCCCCGCCACGCAAGCCACATGCTCACTGGCATTATCGTAAAGACCATTAATAATTTAGTCCTGCCCTACCTGTCGGATTGATTAGCGTGGAGTTGACTCCAGTGTTTGCTCCACCAGTAGTGCCAACCTGTGTCACCCATTGGTCCATGTCTCCTTCCAAGCACTTTGGTGCTTTCTTCTACACCGACCCTTGTGTGTGGAACAAACTCCCTGAAAATAATCTACAAAGCCACTACTCTGTCCCCCTTCAACTCCCTCCTGTAGGCTCACCCTCTGCTGGGATGCCTACAGAACATTGCTGGGTGATAACGGTGCAACCCATGGCAGCTCAATAGTGGACTCTGCTCACATTCCCCTATTACTGTTACCTTGTCCTATCTCCCCCAGATCCCCACTTGTTTAGTGTTTTTTATTCACCTGTTGTGTCCTGTCACTAACAGGGAATGGAAGTTCTGCAAGGCCAGGACTGTCTGTTTATTGCATGTTTGTACAGCGCCCAGGATAACAGGGCGTGATCCCTGATTAGGGCCTCTAGACACCATTACAGTGCAAATAACAACAACAATAATAATGAATGACGCATATACTTTTCTATTTACTTACTTGCATGTTAGGTGCCCCAATGATGTCATAAGTTCTTGTTTGTCTCATTTCTAAGAGCCCACAATACCGTTCAAGACAAAACTGAAGGATGTTGAAGTTCAGGAGAAAGAATCTGCCACCTTCCAGTGTGAGGTGCCCATCCCTAGCACTGAAACTGCCTGGTTCAAGGAGGAGACCAAACTCCAGCAGAGCAAGAAGTACAACATCGAAGAAGAGGGGACGTACCGCCGGCTCACCGTCCAGAACGTCACCACGGACGATGACGCCGTCTACATCTGTGAAATGAAGGAGGGGAGCAGGACCATCGCGGAACTGACTGTCCAGGGTAAGAGAGAGAATCCACTGCAGTAGGTTTCTCCTTCCCTTTTTGTGCCCTCCCTCTCCCCTGCCCCCTAAAGATTTTTGTTTGTGTGGGCTAAAGTAAATCCTGCCTGACAGCGCTGATGATTTCATCTGGAGTTGAAATGAGCGTTTGCATTTTATGCTCTGGTGGGTGGTGCACAGTGTATTGGGAACGTGATTTCAAAAGGCCTGTAGCGTTACTAGCACAGTGGAATGATCCCATTGAGGGGTGGTTAACAGGGATTGAATCTGGAAATCCCAATCTGTAAGCATGAGTCTGTACCCCTTAGGGGAAAGGATTTGGGGCCAGCTTTTTAAAGGTAGTTAGATGCTAAAGATGCAAATAGGCACCTACTGGGGTTGTCAAAAGCTCCTAAGAGCCTGTCTCCCATTGACCAAAATCTTCCCCAAATCCTTTAGCTGTAAGCAGTAGCAAACTCAGAAACGTTCTATGTGGACCAGCCACTGGGGGGACATAAAGCCATGCTGTCCTATTGCAGGTTACAAGAGCACAGCACTACTTTGAGAGTAGGGCCAAGAGTCAATCATTGGTGACTGATGGGGAAAGTAAACATTTTGGTAGGGTTGACAGAAAAAGTGAGTTCATTTTCACTCTATACTTTTTGCAAAAAAATAAAAGGCCATTTTTGAGGCAGAAAAGTGTCATTTCGCCACTAAAAGCTATGATTTTGCTAAGAGAATGTAAAAAAAAAAAAATTCTCAATGAACATGTTTTCAAGAGGTTGTGATAAAAATTCACGAAAGGCAGCACGAGGTGATGAAAACAAGGAACTTCAGCCCTAGAACAAATCTGTGACCACATCACTACTTCACAGGTGGATATTTGAGTTGCTCACATTAATGACTGTACCGATCACATTTCTCTAAGAGTGAAATTCACCTGGGCAGGGAGCAACCCAGGGTCTAGGCACTACTTAAGTCCTGCTTCAGCACTATTGTTAGGTCTTATGTGGTGTCAGTCTTGCGCTGGCTGCATGCACAGGGGTGAATTTCACTCCCATCACCTGAGCAATAGACTGGGAGCCAAGAACTCCTACGCTGTAAACCCAAGTCTGCCTCTGACTTCCTCTACAGACTTAGGCAAATAGCATTCCTGGACTCAGTTTTCCCATCTGCACTATGGGGCGGGGTTTTCAAAAGCACTAACGTTTTGATGCTAATCATACTTCCCTATAGAGCTTTAGCTCCTTACAATTACTAACAATATAGGGAGCATTGTTTAAAAAGGAAATGTATCACTAAAGTTACCATTAAATATGGGCCTCAGCTACAGAGTTCAGATATTGAGCCAGATCCAAACTTTCCTGAAGTTTACAGCTGTTCTTCATCAGGGGTTTGGTTTGCCCCATAATATGGTTTAGGCTCCAGTGGCAAAATCTGGATGTATCCAAATCCAGATGCCAATTTTCCCAAAGTTTGGGAGCTTAGGGTTGATGTGTATTGAGATCTAGGGTTTGGGCCAGTATAGGTTTCTCAAAAACACAGAGACATGTTTGCAGAAGTGTCTGTTAGTTTTAAGTTTGTGGATTCACCTACATGAAATCTAAATCCGATAGCCATGATCCTGATTCTGATGTTGATTCTACTTATGTAAATTCTACTTATGTAAATTATAATGATCTCCATTGAAACTAATGGAGATACACTCTTGTAAAAGCTAAAGAACTGAATTTGGCCCTTTTCATTTCCAGTCTGACTGTACTCTAATCAAAGGCCATGGAGGAATCCCACTGTAAAACCTGGTGGCCCCTGCCAGATCTGTATATACAAATGCAGGTTTTATACCTGCAAACAAATGGAGAGGTGCAAGCATTATGGGACATTTGACCCAAAGAGATGCAGGAGTTGATGAAGGAAATTACAACCCACTCTTGGGAATGTATTATGGATTCCTTGATTAATTGTGAAATTATAAAATTTAGAGACGAAAACTGTTATGCACACAAAGAAGTTAGATAAAAAACATACTCTTGTTGAAAGGTTTCAGAGTAGCAGCCGTGTTAGTCTGTATCCGCAAAAAGAAGAACAGGAGTACTTGTGGCACCTTAGAGACTAACAAATTTATTAGAGCATAAGCTTTCGTGGACTACAGCCCACTTCTTCGGATGCAGCCCACTTCTTCGGATGCATATGCATATGCATCCGAAGAAGTGGGCTGTAGTCCACGAAAGCTTATGCTCTAATAAATTTGTTAGTCTCTAAGGTGCCACAAGTACTCCTGTTCTTCTTGTTGAAAGGTTGCAATGTTACAATGGTTTATATCTCAGAATTCAGAATAACTCCTCAAAACAGAGAGCGACAAAGCAGGCTGCTCCCTAAAAGAGAGAGGCACAACTCACCCCACTTTACCCTAGAGTGGGTGGCTGCAGACTCACTCAGATGACCCATGTCACATGGCTTCCCTCAGAGCCCCCTCACTTGCAAGCAGGACCAGGAAATCCTCACACTTAAAAATCTCTTGTTATTTTTAACACAGATTCCAATACACCACAAAAATGATGTTGTGGAGCATCTGATACATCTTTCTGTAGTATTCATTGCTCCATGTGGGGTGGTGGTGGTGGTGGCAAACAAGACAAAGAGGATAACCCTATTAATACCGAGGAGTCCGGTGGCACCTTAAAGACTAACTGATTTATTTGAGCATAAGCTTTTGTGGGTAAAAAATCCCACTTTTTCCGATACCCCTATTAATACCCCTCCTCTCCTCTTCTGAAAAAAAAATCCATCCATGACTTGAATATCGTTACAGCTATTCCTATTTGCAGCTTTGCAAACAAAAGTAACTTGAGCTCACACTGCAGGATGTAAGCTGATCTCATATGGGAGTCAGAAACGATAATTTCCCTACATGTCACAGCAGTGCACACCCAGCTAAATGCATCCCATACTGGTCAATCCCAGAGATGGGATACTGAATACTAGCAATAGAGTACTTGTCTGATCTGCCATGGTTATGGATACAATTTTGTCAAGGTAAAATTATGCGTAATGCATACAGTCACAATAAAAATAAATAATTTCAAACTATGGTCATGGTAACTTTATGGACCCTGCTGATGAGCACAAACAGTTCATTAGCTCACTTTGGTCAGGTCCTCTTTGAAACAGGACTATCTGAAGCCTGTCTCCCAAGCAAAGAGGAAAAAATTCAGAGGGAAGGGTTGTAGACCAAAGTGGATGAACAAGGATCTCAAACAGGTTATTAGGAGAAAGCAGAAAGCCTAAAAGGAATGGAGGAAGGATGGATTAGCAAGGAATGCTACTTTTTGGAGGTCAGAAAGTGTAGGGGGAAAAGTGAGAACTGTCAAAAGCCAAGCAGAGTTGGACATGGCAAAGGAAATTAAAACCAATAGTAAAAGGTTTTTTCAACCATATAAATAAAAGGAAAACAAGGAAGGAAGAAGTGGGACTGCTAAACACTGAGGATGATGTGGAGATTAAAGACAATCTAGGTGGGGCCCAACACCTACACTAATATTTTGCCTCAGTTTTTAATAAGGGTAATGAGAAGCTTGGGACAATGGCAGGGTGGCTTTTGGAACAAGAATATGGAAGGAGGTGGAAGCCAAACTCAAACAGCTTAATGGGACCAAATTGGAGGGCCCAGATAATCTCCCTCCAAGAATAATAAAGGAACTGGCACATGAAATTGCAAGCCCAATAGTAAGAATTTTTAATGAATCCATAAATTTTGGGGGGGGGATCTACCCTGTGACTGGAGAATTGTGAACATAGTACCTATATTTAAGAAATGGGGGGGAAGGCGATCCATGAAACTATGGGCAAGTTAGTTTGACCTCAATTGTATGCAAGGTCTCAAGAACAAATTTGGAAAGAAAAAGCAGTTAAGGACATAGAGGTAAACAAGTAATTGGGATAAAATACAACATGGTTTACTAAAGATAGATCATGCTAGACTGACCTGATCTCTTTCTTTGAGAAGATAACTGATTTTTCTAAACAAAGGAAATGCAGTAGATCTAATCTACCTGGCTTTCAGTAAGGCATTTGATACAGTTCCACATGGGAAATTATTAGTTAAATTGGAGAAGATGGGGCTTTAATATGAGATTCGAAAGGTGGGAAAGGAACTGGTTAAAGGGGAGACTATAATGGGTCATGCTGGAGTTCCTCAAGGATTGGTCTTGGGATGAATTGTATTTAATATTTTCACTAATCACCTTGACACAACATAATTTTTGTTGTAAGCTGGGAAAGTATCAGTTGGAAATGGCAGAGGAGGAGGAAAACCTGGCTGTGTTGGTCGATCACTGGATGACTGAGCCGCCAATGTGATGCAGTTGTGAAAAAAGCGAATGCAATCTTGGGATAGCTCAGGCAAGGTATTTCCAGTTGAGATAGGCAAGTGTTATTACCATTATACAAGACACTGATGAGACCTTATCAGGAATACTGTGTGCAATTCTGATCTCTCATGGTTTAAGAAAGCTGAATTCAAACTGGACCAGGTGCAGAGAAGGGCTATTAGGATGGTCAAAGGAATGGAGAACCTACCTTATGAGAAGAGACTTAAGGAACTTGGCTTGGTTAGCCTAACCAAACAAAGGCCAAGGGGAGATATGATTGCTCTCTATAAATACCTCAGAGGGATAAATACCAGGGAGGGAGAGAAGTTATTTAAGTTAAGAGCCAATGCTGACACAAGAACAAATTGATATAAACAGCCATCAATCAATCTAGGCTTGAAATTAGATGAAGGTTTCTAACCATCAGAGGAGTGAAGTTCTGGAACAGCCTTCCCAGGGGAGAAGTGGGAGCAAAAAACCCAACTTGTTTCAAGATTGAGCTTGATAAGTTTATGGAGGGGATGGTATGATGAGACTGTCTACAATGGCATAAGGCCCATCCACAACTGCTGTTAGCAAATATCCCCAACGGCTGGTGATGGGACACTAGATGGGGAGGGCTCTGAGTTACTACAGAGAATTCTTTCCCAGGTGTTTGGGTGGTGGATCTTGCCCACATGATCAGGGTCTAAATGATCACCATATGTGGGGCTGGGAAGGAATTTACCCCCAGGCCAGATTGGCAGAAACCCTGTTTTTTTTCACCTTCTTCTGCTATGTGGAGCACGGGTCATTTGCTGGTTTGAACTAGAGTAAATGGTGGATTCTCTGTAACTTAATTCTTTAAATCAAGATTTAAGGACTTCACTAACTAATCCTTAGGTTATGGACCTACTACAGGAATGGGTGGGTGAGGTTCTGTGGTCAACAATGCACAGGATGTCAGACTAGATGATCATGATGGTCCCTTCTGCCCTTGTAGTCTATGAGTGGGACTGGATCAAAGCAACTAATGCACTGTTAATGCACAACAGCTGATTGAAGTGAACTAACAAACTGTTAATGTGGGGTAGCAGGATCTGTATAAATGGCAAAATTCACAGTTCCGTGATCGTGGTGACCTTTCATGGTTGAGTTGAAATAAAGGGCAATATTCACGGGTTCCATGACAGTGTGCACCAGGACATACTCATATCCTTAGCCATAGTGAACCCTACCTCCCCTGGCAATTCAGGATTGTTACCTATAGGAAATCCCCTGGTGCCATCCTGAATTAGAATCACTCCAGCCATGGGGGTTCTGGTGCTTCCTTTTAGAGATGGTTCCAGGTCTAAGATGACCTTATTCATAGGACTGTTTTCCTGATGTCCCACCCAAATTTACCTGGGATCAGTTTCATCCATAACTTTCAGTTTTTCCTTGCAAGTCATGAACATTTCGAAGTTGCAGGAAAGTAAAAGACCAGGAATAAGTGAGTTTGACCCAATGTAAATTGCTTGGTCTGCTCTGATAATATCTGAGGTTCTTAAAGTTATTTCCTGTTAGATCAGGTGAGTGGCATATGCAGGCCATCAATTATGCCAGGCATTAGACAAATTTAGTGGAGAACTGTAGAGATCTATCTGCTTTCTAAGACACAAGCTTCCTTTGTGGACTCATAGCAGTTGCAGATCATCAGATCCATCCTTTGCAAGGGCAACCTATACTATCTATTGCCCCAATAGAAGACATATCAAATATTAACCTGAGAGGGAGATTTTCACCTTTTCATAGCTTTGTAGATTTTAAGGATAGGAGACACCATTATGATCATATGATTGCTCACTCTAAATACATCAGGGAGTAAACACCGGGTTGGCGGGAGGGGGGCGGGGGGGGGGGGCGGAAGGGGAGAGCTATTTAACCTAAAGGACAATGTTGGCACAAGAACAAATGGGAATAAATTGACCATTACTACGTTTAGGCTGGAAATTAGAACCATCAGAGGACTGAGGTTTTGCAACAGCCTCACAATAGGAGGAGTGGGGGCAAACCAGCTAACTAATTTTAAGATGGAGCTTGGTAAATTTATCAGTGGGATTATAGGATGGGGTTGCCTGCAATAACAGGGGAGTGGAATTGATGACCTAGGAAATCCCTTTTGATCCCATGTTCCTGTCTAATCTGACCTCCTGCATAACATGGGCCATAGAACCTCACTCAATTATTCCTATATAACAAACCCGTAAGCTGTGATTGAGTTAGAGCTTTTGGCCCTGTTCTGATCTAGCTGATCTGGGTACCGCAGTATTCTGCGTCTGCTGTATTATGACTGTAGTCGTTTTCTTTCATACAGGGAACATCATTAAAAAACTGCCACGGAAGACTGCGGTCCCCATAAACGACACAGCCATATTCTGCGTGGAGCTGGACAATGAGTGCCAGAACATCCGCTGGCTGAAGAATATGGAAGAAATGAAGCCCAATGACCGAATCACCATCACCTCATCCGGCAAGCAACATACGCTGATTATCCGGGAGTGCAAGATGGAAGACGCTGGGGAGATCGCATTCCTGGCTGATGAGTGCAGAACATCTACCCAGTTCACTGTGTCCAGTAAGCTTTCCTTTATTCTGTATTACAGCGAGCGTCAGAATAGAAGAATGGTCATACTGGGTCAGACCAATGGTCCAATCTAGCTCAGTAGCCTCTCTGACAGTGGCCAATGTCAGATACTTCAGCGGGAGTGAACAGAACAGGGCGATGATTGAGTGATCCATCCCCGTCATCCAGTCCCAGTTTCTGGCAGTCAGAGCCTTAGGGACACCGAAAGCATGGGGTTGTGTCCCTGACTGTCTTGACTAATAGCCATTGATGGACCTGTCCTCTATCAACTTATCTAATTCTTTTTGCACCCAGTTATACTTTTGGCCTTCGGGTTTAGTGTGTGTTGTGTGAAGAAGTACTTCCGATTGTTTTTTTTAAACCTGCTCCCTGCTAATTTCATTGTGTTACCCCTGGTTCTTGTGTTTTGTGAAGGGGTAAATAACGCTTCTTTATTCACATTCTCCTTACGATTCAATAATTGTATAGACCTCTGTCATATCCCCCCTTAGTCGTCTCTTTTCCAAGATGAACAGCCCCAGTCTTTTTAATCTTTTGTCATACTCCTAATCATTATTGTTGCCCTTCTCTGTACCTTTTCCAATTCTAATAGATCTTGTTTGAGATGGGGTGACCAGAACTGGACACAATATTCAAGGTGTGGGCGTACCATGGATTTATATAGTAGAATTACAATATTTACTGTCCTATTATCTATCCCTTTCCTAGTGGTTCCTAACATTCTCTTAAGTTTTTTGACTGCTGCTGCACATTAAGCGGATGTTTTCAAAGAATTACCCACTCACAAAGATCAAGAATACACTCTCAGTATAATTATTTCCTGCTAGTCCCATGGTAAGCTAGATGCTATACAAAGACAATAGAAGGTCCCATGCCTGTTCCAAAGAGTTTATACCATAAATGTGAACTTTGTTAAATTATGATAATATCAAAATTAGAGAGAACAAAACTTCCAGGGTGAGAGTGCAGTATATGTGTGTATCTCTGCTGTAACAGTCTGCATTGAGCACAAAATGGCTGTGTGGTGGGGCGGCTGCGCCACACAGGCAGGAGAAGGGTTAAGGCCTTGGAGAGGCTGCACAGAAACCAGCCAATCAGGAAAGGGTTTATTGGGAGAGCCAGTCAGGAGAAGGCTTGCTGGAGCAGCCCATATATAAAGGGCTACTCAGCAGAGCAAGGGGCAGTCTCTTCTTGGAGGGCAAAGGGAAGGACTGTCTGCCAAGGAGCACCGGAGATACTGCAGTGCTGGGCAGGGTAGCGGAGCAATAGGGGAGCTCTTGGCTGACCATGGCCAGACTGAGGCCCTGATGTAAGGGCAGAGAAGGTGCTAGGGCTACGGAGGAAGTGGCTCAGGGAAAGTGGGCAGCGGGAATAGGAGGAGGGGCAGTAAGTGGCTGCCCGCTATAGGATCCTTGGGCCGGGACGCAGAGTAGTGGGCGGGTCTGAGTCCCCCCCCCCCACGCCAATGAGGAGAGGGGCCTAAATCCAGACTGCAGTTTGTCCCTGAAGCCAGGGGCTAGACTAGGGTTACCATATCTGAACTTTCAAAAAAGAGGACACCAGGGGGGCGGGGGAGGGGGGCTGGTAGCCCTGCCCCCTAGCCACTCCCTCCCACTTTCCACCTCCTGATAGCCCTCCCAGAGTCCCCTATCCATCTAACCCTCCCTGTCCCTGTCTGTCCCAACCCCTATCCACACCCCTGCCCCCCGCCAGCCCCCCCAGAACTCCCGACCCATCTAACCCCCCTGCTCCCTGTCCCTGACTGCCCCAACCCCTCTCCACACCCCTGCCTCCCTGCCAGCCCCCCCAGAACTCCCGACCCATCTAACCCCCCTGCTCCCTGTCCCTGACTGTCCCAACCCCTCTCCACACCCCTGCCTCCCTGACAGCCCTCCCAGAACTCCCGACCCATCCACCCCCCTCCCTGTCCCTTGTCCTCTGACTGCCCCCCTTCTCCAACTCCCCGGCCCCCTTACTGTGCCACTCGGCTTAGAGCAGGTGTCTCTGGCTCCGCGCCCCAAGGAGCAACCAGCCCCGCCCGAGCGCTGCCGAGTGGCGTGCTAAGGCTGCAGGGGATGAGGGGAGCCAGGAAAGGGCTTTGGCTGCCGAGGCCCCAATGCGAGCGGCACTCGGCCGCCCTGTCAGCCGCTTTTCGGTCGATAAATAGCCGACCGGGGGGAAATCCCGGATATTTTTAGAAATCCCCCCCCCTCCCCGGACGGCTATTTAAAGAGTGAAAAGCTGGATGTGTCTGGGGAAATCCGGACGTATGGTAGCCCTAAGCTAGACTAGAGACTGCAGTTGGCTGCTGAGGCAAGTGGAGGGACTGAGGACTGCCTGTTCCCTGAAATGGGGGAGACAGTGGGCTGGGGCAAAGCAGGAGGGCCATGTCCTGAAGAGGACAGCGCAGTCCAGGAGCGACACCTGGGTCCAGGTGGTGGAGAGGGTGGAGGAAGTGGAAGTAATGGCGAGCGAGACACCGCTAGTAAAGGGCGTCCTGGTGGTCCAAGAGAGCTATTTCCCAGCATGACCAGCAGGAGGCGCTGAGGCCATGGGTCTGTACCGCTATAGGCAGTGATTCAGAACTAGGGCAGGGGACGTCTCTCCATTTAAAGATGCAGTACACAGATAGCAATTCACACAGGCAACCTTCAGTGCCTTTGTTTGTGTTCATTGTTTACAGAGCGCTGTAAATGTGCCAAGTGCTTTAAAAACTCTATTCCCCAAATGCATAGGTGGTTCTCTGAGTGGTGTCTGCCCTGTGGGACTGACACCTCCTGGCTACTGAATCTTCTAGAGGTCAGTGCCCATTGGGGTTGCTTGTCCCTCTGTCCTTCTCCCCTGCAGAGGATTGTGAGGGTATAAAAGGAATGGGGGGGGGGGGAGTGGCCTGGAGCCTTTAAAGAAGTGGGGAAGGTGGGCAGGGAGTGTGAATATGCAAAGGTGATGCCCTCTGAGAACAGCTCCAGGTGAGTAGAGCTGGGCGGAGAATGTTTCCTGGGGGAGTTCAAGATTTCAAAATTAATTTTTGTTCCAATTTGGAATAAAACCTGAAAATTTGAGGTTGGTTTTAAAGAGGGATTTGGAGGGGAAAAGGGATGGTGCTTTGTTCTTTCCAAGCAGTTAGCCCTACCTTCTCATCTCCACTTTACACACAATTCTCTATAGAGAAGTATTTAAAAAGTTGGGAAGTTCAGACTCTAGTTGTGGAACTAGACAGTCACCCATTCCCATTATCACTGATGGCATGTCATTCATTAAACACCCAAGCAGAGGTGCTGGAACAATTTGTTTCGTGGGGCTGCTGAGAGCCATTGAACCAAACAGGATCAGTCCCATCATTAGCACTGTAACAGTTACTGAGCTGTTTATCAGTATCTGGCAAAGCACGCAATATCACATGACCTGCTGCAAGCAAAACCTTATTGCAATGATTGACTCCGGTGTTCACATTATTAAATTGTAGCTGGTTAACCATGGAGATGAAAACTTTTAAGAAGCTGCCCTCCCACCAGCATCTCTCTCGCTATTAAATATTAAGTTAAATATATAACAGTAAGGCCCAACAATCTGATTTCAGTAGCTAGATGTTCTTCTGAACCCAAGATGGATGTTAAAGTAGTAGGAACTTTGACCTAGGTGGTTTGATCGTCAATAACCCAATGGGTAGTGTGACAGTGTATCATATAACACTGGAATATATATTTATGTAACTAAGGAAGAAGAGTGGATCATGCCAAGGTTTCCTATTTTTACACTTCATGTGCTACCATGCTTAAGTGTTCCATTAGAAAAATGCCATGTTAGCTACTTGAAAATCCCATGGACTGTGTTCACATCTTTTTCACTGAGCCATACTGGGGTAGTGTTGGCTGGTTTATTAGCCCTCATTAAAAGAAGAATGCACCTCTCTCATTCTCCAAGGTTTGTGCTTTAAAAAATCATATTATTATTACACTCAATTTATGGATGGGTAAACAGAGGCACAAGGCAGAGGTGCAATGTAGGCACAAGATGAGACTTGCCCAGAGTTACTCAGTAAATCAGTGACAGATATGGGAGGGAATCGAACATATCAAACGATGCCGACGCCTGCTCTTACCACTGGGAAATGCTGCCTCTCAGAAGGTATTTAGCCTCTAAAGTAGTGAACAATTTTGATCAGACTTTGGCCTTCTCCACAGACTTCAGGACTTACCCAAAGAAATTTTAAACATAAGTCTTGGATAACCTACTGTACACAAATAGTTGCAGAAGTAGAAAGCTATGGATGGGATTCCATAGATGGCCTGACAGAGCATCAGAACAAAAACTCAGGCTCCCGGAAAGCTGGGGTTCATTTGGGGGAATTGATTTCATTTCATTTTTTTAGTTCTTCAGGATTATTCCACACACAAGGCTCTGGCTGTCCATACATTACTAAACAAATGTATGGCTTAGAAATCACAGTGGAAGGCACAAACAGCAAGTAACCAACTCTTGGGAGCTCATGTTACAAAGGGCCATGTGGATGAGGATGCCATGATGTGCTGAGATTGGTATATCATTGGCTGTCAGAGAAAGGACAGAGGAAAGATTCTTAAATGGTATTTCACTTCAGAGGTAGGCCAAGCATGTGTGACCAGTGACAGACCAGCACAAACACTGTGATCCTAAAGACCCGCCATTATTCATTCATTTTCTCTGTCTCAGGCTTATCTATCCCATCTCTCTAGTGTTAATGTCTGAGGTTGGCCAGATTACAATGAAAGGGCCAGATCTTCGGCTGGCATAAATTGGTACTGAAGTCAGTGGAGCGATGCCAGTTTACATCGGTTGAAAGTCTGGGCCAAATTTTAGTTTTATTATTGAATCAGGTTCTAAGTCAGTAATATTGCTCTGTGCAAGGGAGTGATCAGGCCCTCATCACAGGTTGCTCTATGTGGCATAGATCTATATTATGCACAGGATAGGGTGACCAGACAGCACATGTGAAAAATCGGGACAGGGGGTGGGGAGTAATAGAAGCCTATATAAGAAAAAGGCCCAAAAATCAGGACTGTCCCTATAAAATCAGGACATCTGGTCACCCTAGCACAGGATGCACTACCACTGTTGTCTGCTGGAGGTGCTGACACACCAGTAACACCAGCAGCATTCTGATATTCGCACAAATCACTTCAGGTACAGCTTTTTGGTGGTGTAGCAGCATTGTATATACAAAGGGCAAAATTCTGCTCTTGTTCCAGAGCAATTGTGGGGATGTCGCTGCTGTTACCCTGGATTTACACCCGTGAAGCAGAGGGGAATTTGGCCCATTGTGTTTTGAATGCCCTCACGGGGTCATTCTAATTATACTAACTGCTTAATACAACAAACTGTCCATTAAACTACACTGCCCAGAATCTTTACAGGAAGTTGGCTGTCTGTATTTGGCATGGAAACATTAAGCGTGATGAATTGTGAACAGCAAACTTCAAGGTCTTTAGGTTAGGGAGCTCCCCAAGGCCAACTCCAATGTGTGTACAATATACCGACCATCTCCTTCAGTGAAGGAATCTTCTGGAGTTCCCCAGCGTGGTAGTACTGTGCCTACAGCCCACTGTTACTTTAAAGCAGAGCTGCCCAGAGTGTGTGTGTGTGTGTGTGGGGGGGGGGGGGCAATTTGCCCCAGGCCCCGGACCTCACAGGGGCCCCCACGAGAATATAGTATTCTATAGTATTGCAACTTTTTTTATGGACGGGGTCCCCGAAATTGCTTTGCCTGAATCCTCTGGGCGGCCCTGCTTTAAAGGGATTGCATAAACGTAGGGAGCGAAGTGCTGGAAGAAGGGTTTGATTTAAGCAATGTTCACACCTTCTGAAGAATCCCAATTAAGATACATCTGACCAGGGTAACAGTATGTAGTGATACCAAAGAAGTGATCCGTTATTCTAGCTGAGCGTTACTGAAATAAAATAAGTTAAACCGGCTCCATCTAAGCCTGTTACCTGGTCAGTATTGGTCTGTGTGTAGGGGTCAATGGTAATTTGTGTACGTGTGTGAAAAGGTCAATGGTAGTTTGTGTGTGTCCTTGGGGAATGGAATTAGTGGTGTGTGTTGGGTCTGTCATATTTTGTGTGTGAGAGAGAAAAGGGGTACAGTCGGTGGACACCAGTGATACTGTGTGTGTGTGTGTGTGTGTGTGTGTGTGTAGGGTCCATGATAGTGGAGGTGTGTGGGAAAGCAGATGGTGAAAGATGTGTGTAGTTATAGGGATTATTGGTATTGGGTGTGTGGGTCTAATGGTAGTGTGTGTTAGAGGTGTCAGTTCTTTGGGGGTACTGAGTGCTGTTTTGTGTATGCTGTGTGTGTGGATGGTCAGTAGTGTTGTGTGGGGCTAGTGATCTCTGTGATTGTCTAGGGAGACATTAGCATTGTGTGTGTACATGGATGGGGGGATGATACTGTTTGAGGATGTGTTTTTCTTCAAACTCCTTGCTTGTCCATCTCAGATTAAGACTGTTTGAAACAATCCGTGTATTGATGTCATCAGAGGAGTATGAATGCTAATCCGATTCCTGATAGCCCTAGCGTGCAGGGGCCAGCGTGTCTGTCATGCGCTGTGGTGTTTTCATTCCATAATATGGTTCTGTCTGTGTTTTTATCGCACTTCAGCTCCAAGAAAACCCCCCTCTCATCCCCCATCCGACCCCGTGGTGAAAAATAAAACAGAAACCTCAGTGACGCTTGCCTGGTCCCCTCCCAAAATGGAGCAACTCATTCTCATCGATGGCTACCTGGTGGAACGTAAGAAACTGACTGGCTTTACCTGGATGAGATGCCACCAGTCTCACATCCCCGTCCCAGAGTTCACAGTGAGTGATCTGGCAGAAGAGGCAGACTACCAGTTCCGAGTGTCTGCAGTCAACAGCTATGGGCAGAGCTCTTACCTAGAGTTCCCAGGAACCCTGCACCTCGGTGAGCCATACAAAGGGATTCAGACCACTCAGTTGACTAACAATATGGCCGTGATCTTGCAAGTCCTTGCCGTGTGCATAGCAAAGCAACGCAAGGTGGCTGCGCTCCAGGACGCGTGCGAGCAGGGCTACGCATTGAGCTCCTGCAAGGTTAAGTGCTAGGCGCAGGGAGCTCTGCATTGAATCTCAAGCCCTTGCTGCCTAGAATGCAGAGCTGTAGCTGAAGAGACATGATCTTAAAGGCACTCTTGAGCAGGTCAGTGAGCCAACTAGCTATGTGTTCCTGTCTTGGACCTCAGTCGCGCTGCTCGATGGGGTTTATGTGATGATTGTGCAGTCACACTCATGCAGACAGGATCCGGTTCCCTGGTGCTCCCTGCTCCACTCTGTCACTTTTTAACCTTACAAGTCTATGGAGAAATGTGGGGATTGGGTTTTATTTCTGGGCTGCTGGGTTCTCTGTTAGAGGGTTGCTGTTTGTCTGTGATCTATTGTATTGAGTATTTGTTCGAAGAGATGAGGTGGATCTGATAGGTACCTCTTGCTATTATTTTATGAATCTATGGGCTATGTAAGTAAAATATGCCCAGCATTCTACCTTGCAGGAACAAGCCCTAACTCTGTACCCTGACACCACTGATCTCCTGCTGTGGAAGTCAAATCCTGCAACTCTTTCACAGGCAAAATGCCCATTGCCTTCAATGGGTGCAAATGTTGCGGGATTTTGGTCTATTATCTTCAGTTTCCTTTTTCTCCCCCTAAGAGTTCTGAGCATAGTAGGCAACTCTTCACAGTGTCCTCTAGCTTCAGATTTATGTCTTGCTCTTCTCTGACAGAACCAGCATTGGCTGTGAAAACTCCCCTGACAAATGTTGAAGCTACTGCAGGAGGTGATGCTACCTTTATTGTTGACCTCACAACCGATTGTTCTGGCACCTGGTACCTTAATGGCAAAGCCATACAGAGCAGTGAAATCTACATCATTAGGAGAACCAAAACCACCCACCTCCTCACCATAAAAAACGTCACCAAGAATGACGATGGAGCAGAGGTGAAATTTGTGGCCAAGAACGTTGAAACCAGTACCAAGATGAATGTCAAAGGTAGTTACTTTGATCTCATCCATTTCTTCCTTCAGTCAAGGGAGGCAGGGTGGTCTTGTGGCTAGAAAGGGGCTTGAGTGTTGAAGCTCCTAGGCTCTATTGCCCGCTCCATTACTGATTTGATATGTGACCTTAGACAAGTAACCTAAGCTTTCAGAGCCAGATTCTGATACCTGAGTAGTACCTCACTGACTCTAGTGGCATGACTTGAGGGGTAAGGGAATATTCAGTGTTTCTAAAAGCATCAGAATGTGACCTTGAGTTGCCTAAGATTCCCTCTCTGTGAAATGAGAATAACAACATTTACCTGTTTCACAAGGCAAAACTTAATGAACATTGGTAAAGGGCTTGTTGACCCTTGGATGAGAAATCCCTGTGGAAGAATGTTTAAAGTAGTAATGCTTAGTAGGGAGTGCACAGCTGATTGGGTGCCTCCTACAATGCAAATATTGATGGTGAAATTCACTGCAGTGCAGAAGTAACCTCCTAAACATTTCTTAACCCCCACTTAAGCCCTTCCATGGGGGCGTAAATGGGGTTTAAATGTTTGTACAGCCTTGCGAAGGGGCAGTTTCACCCCAAGGACATTTGACCTCTAATTTGTTGTGTGTGATTGTTCTGACAAATGACAAAAAGGAGATGTTGGAACTTTAACGTTAGGTGCAGTGCAGAGGTAGGGAGAGCCTGGGTTTTCCTGGAGCAAAGGCAGAGTTACACGTAATGGCTTGTTAAGTTAAAACCGGAACCCATTCATTGAGCCACTCTAGCAGAATGGTGGCTTAGCAAGGAGAATATATGACATGTGGTGGGACCCTTGGTTTGAGGATTGTGTTCCTGCCTTTATGGCTAACGAAGCTTGGCAGGTTCTGATTTTAGCTCTGCTGCAGAATATACTATGCTTGCCGGATGCTAAGACGGAGCGGCAGGCAGTAAGTGAAGTCACCTGACTTCATTTCTGGCACTTTCACTTTAGAGAGAAAGATGGACATGGGGGAACAGAGGCCAAAAAGTGGGAAAATATTCACCTGGGCGAAAAATGATACTCTTATTTACACATTCTAACTCTTATTGAACTCTGCTGGATTTCTTCTCTTGTCTTGGGTGTGAACAGGGTTGAACCAACCAGGAGTTTCTTCTGTGACTGGTTTAATATCCCAGCCTACAGGGAGAGGCACTGGCTGCTTTAGTGTCTAAAGGGAATTCAAGTTGCCTGTGGAAGACTTCGATTGAGGAGAAAGGTTTAAAACCACGGCTTCAGTGCTCAGAGATACGCGTGTAATTGATTATGAGATTTTGGAGATAGCATCATATATAGTGCTCTACAAGGCATAAAAGTCAATGGGACAGATTCTTATCTCATTGACACCAGTGTAAAACCAGACCAAGTCCACTGAAGTAAGTGGAGTTGCTCCATATTTACACTGGAGTGAGATCAAGATCTGGACCCAGGTTCCTTCTGAGGGGAGCTTGCAACCTAATGCAGACATATATCATATGTGAGACAGTATGATATAATCTTTCTTTCTTTCTTTCTTTCTTTCTTTCTTTCTTTCTTTCTTTCTTTCTTTCTTTCTTTCTTTCTTTCTTTCTTTCTTTCTTCCAGCTGCTGCAGTAAGAATCACCAACAAGAGTGGAGATATAGAGAAGGTCTCTGCTCGGCTGCGTGAGGAGGCACAGCTTTGGGCGGAGCTTTCAGACGCGGCTGCTGCTGTGAAGTGGACGAAGAACGGGAAGGAAATCCAGGCCAGTCCAAAATACGAATTGAAAACAGCAGAGAAGAAACGCATCCTGAAAATTCACAACATCACAGCGGAGGATGCTGGCCTTTATGAATGTGTCTGTGAAGGGGATGACATAGTCTATCAGCTCTCAGTGAAAGGTGCTTGACATTGCTGGGCTGTTTCTGGGGAATGGCCTGCCCCCAGTCAATGTGGTCTTTATGTGACAGAAAGGGAGCTCACGGAAGTTAGTGACACCCACAGCCCCAGTAGGAAGCGGAAGTACCTCCCTAGAGAGCAGTGGTGTGTGTGAGGTGAGGAGTATTTGGAAGCTGACACCAGACCCTGAGCTCTGTCAGTAGTAGAGGCTCTGCCATATCATCCATCCTGCTTCGTGTCCCGGAAAGCAGATGAGAATGTCAACTGGAGCTTGGTGTCGTTGAGTGAGCCTGGGCTGTAGGAAAGGGAAATATGGTCTTGTGGTTAAGAAACCAGCCAGGTGATCAGGAGACATAGGCTCTATTCCTGCCAGGGACACAGATTCACTGTGTGACTTTGGTCAAGTCACTTAGGGTATGGCTACACTGCCATAAATCACCCACAGCTGGCCTGCATCAGCTGACTTGGGCTCACAGGGCTTGGAGTGTAGATGCTCGGGCTGGAACCTGGGCTTTGAAAACCGGTGAGGGGAGAGGGTCCCAGAGGCTGGGCTCCAGATTGAGTTTAGATGTCACTCCAGATTGAGTTTAGATGTCTACACTGCAATTTTATAGCCCCACAGCCTGAGCCCTGCAAGCCCGAGTCAGCTGACCTGGGCCAGCCATGAGTGTTTTTACTGATCCAACTTTAGTTAAAGTGAATGGAGTAAGGCCCTCTGGGAATCAGTGTTTGCTGTCATGGGAATCAGTGTTTGCTCTCAGTACATGGAGGATAAGAAGAGGTGTGGGGAGCTGTAAGGCTTGATCCTTTAGTGTTTGTAAAGCACTCAGATGCAAGGCACAATAGAAAAGCAAAGTCTCAGAATTGTTTATTATTTGGTGTTTGCCAAGCTTTGTACAGATAAGGAAAGTTCAGCTTGTCTTCACATGGTGTCACACAGCTCGTATTGTCCCTCAGCTCATGGTAATCCCCTTCTGTGCGCCTTCCTATGGTTTGCTTCCTGTTCATTTAACAGGTATGTTGGCTACATGTCTGCTTTAACATTCAGCCCCTACCATGTAGCCTTTGACCCTCTGCATAACATTAGTGGCAGGGGCGGCTCCAGGCACCAGCGCAGCAAGTGCGTGCCTGGGGCGGCAAGCCATGGGGGGCGGCCTGCCAGTCGCCATGAGGGGGACAGTCAGGTGGCCTTCGGCGGTGTGCCTGCAGGAAGTCCACCGGTCCCAAGGTTTCGGCGGCAATTTGGCGGCGGGTACGCCGAAGCCACGGGACCGGCAGATCACCCGCAGAAACGCCACAGAATCCGTGTGACCGCGAACCGTCCGCAGGCACGCCGCCGAAGGCCGCCTGACTGCCATGCTTGGGGCGGCAAAAAACATAGAGCCGCCCTGATTAGTGGATATAGGCCTAGTGCTTACAAACCTTCAGCCTCCTCAGGGAAACTTAACTCTCAGTCAACCTGTCAATGGGAGTGTTTCCATTGACTTCTATGGGAGCTGGAGCTGGCTTGAAAGGGCCCTGATTACACTGGCTGGATTTTCATCCAATTGTCTAATAAGGTGAGCAGTATAAAACCTGGTACAGAGCTATTACTTTCTACTCCGCACTGGTGAGGCCTCAGCTGGAGTACTGGACTGTGTTCCCGTTTAGTTTAAGGAAGATGTGAACAAATTGAAAGGAGGCCAGAGGAAAGCAACTATAGTAAGAGGTTTGGAAAGCCTGGCCTGGAAGGAAAGGTTGAAAGAACTGGTATGTTTAGCTTAGAGAAGAGAATGCTGAGGGGGATCATGACAACCGTGTTCAAATATGTGAAAGGTTGTTGTAAAGCAGACGATGTTCAATTGTTCTCCATGTCCCTCAAGGGTAGGACAAGAAGTAATTGTCTTCGTTTGCAGCAAGGGAGGTTCAGTTTAGATATAAGGAAAAACTATCTAACGACGACGATAGTTCAGCACTGGAACAGGTTACCAAGCGAGACTGTGGAATCCTCATCACTGAAAATTTTTTGGAACAGGTTAGACAAACACCTGGCAGGGATGGTGTAGGTTTACTCGATCCTGCCACAGTGCAGGGGGCTGGACTAGATGACCTCTTGAGGTTCCTTCCAGCCCTACACTTCTATGATTCTATATTGTAGCCTGTTGTCAGACCAAAAACAGGAGTTATATTACTCAAAGGTCACGTGGCAGGGTTAGGGCATTTGGCATCTGATCCTCATCCTGCAGACCTTACCCGGCCAAAACTCCTGTTGACCCAGTGAGGATTTTGCCCAAGAAAGGACAGCAAGACTGTGCCTTCAATGCATTTGCCTCAGACGTGGCCTTCCTCCTTTTCTCTGAGAATGGTTGTGTGAGGAGCTGACTGGAGGAGCAGGAGTGTGGATTGCCACGGGCACGCGGGGGCGAAAGAAAATGCAGGCCTGTTATTTACCAGGCTGCACGTGGCAATAGACTATATTGGTAAGGGATGCAAGGAGAGTATGGGTCACGATGCAAACTGCAGACACACACACACACACACACACACACACACACACACACACACACAACTAAAATTAATCAATTTAAAGTTTTATTGGGGATAATTACAAGGGGTAAGGGAGCAGTGTTTGATTAGCTAATAGAGTTAATGAAACTTAAAACACACTATGACTAAAATATCTACTAACAATATTTATAAACAAAGATGCAGCATTTAGTAATAACTGATACTTACAAATACAAACCAACGCATAACGACCGGCAAACGTAGAAACTCTGTTTGAAACACGTGAGCTGAGAGAGAGCCTTCGAGGTGATCAGGCTCGGTTACGGGTGTACACAGGATACACAGGATTCGTTTTTCTTTCTCCTCTCCCTGCCTGCACATGGCAGGCAGGCCCATCAAGTACCAACTATGACATCATAGAAGTGTCATAGGCGACGGGGCCCAAAACCTGTTTGTGTTCGTTTCTGATTGGCACAAGCAAAGTTTACACCAAGTAGGGGAGCAGGTGCCTCGAAGTCTGGCTTCGCCCCCAAAAGGTGAGGAAATGCATATTGTTTTAGAATGCGTGCAACACTGAATGACAAAAGAAGAGGCCAGGGCAACACCGGTATGGGCAAGTTGTTAGCTGTGTTTGTGGTGGGAGGTCAGAGGGTTACGAGAGGGGGAAGAATCTTGACTGTTTTGATGGTGTATGTGGAGCAGTTTACAGCGCTGTTATTGGTAGCGCAATCCTTTTTCTTTCATCATCCCATACTGAGGTCCAAATTCTGCTCTCGGGTTTTCACGCCAGGCTCTGATTTCAGTGAATATAAGACTGTACATGTCCCATAGGACGATTTGGTCTCTGACCCTGAGAATATGCAGAGCAGTGATCCGGGCAGGGTCCTATATTAAGCACAGTAACACAAACAGAGCCCTAGCCAGCTTTCTCCCAACCTATGAGTGGCTCCTCCTAATGGTGTGTATCTATGACACCCCCTCTCCTTTGTCAGCATTTTCTAGCCTGTGACCTCCTTCAGGCTGTGATTCCCTGCCCTTCCACCAACCCACCCACCTCTCCCGGCTTGTGAGTCTGCCGTCTCTGTTAACTCTCATATGCCCATGGGAGGAAGCTACATACATAACTGATCCGTGAATGCTCACTTGATAGGTTCTTCAGAGAGCAAACAAAACAGGCATGAACACACGTGAAAAGAATTCATTCAAAAATGCAGCTATTTGTGGAGAGCTTTTTGCTGGCTACACCTGGCTGCAGAATGATTTAATTCTCATTCTCTCTCTGCCCCTGCCTCTCTCTCAGTATATATTTTTTTCACTCCGTCCGATCAGCCCACAGCTTGATATTGGATTAGCTGGAAGATATTCACAAATGTTTTCACCTAAATGTAGCTCTCAAACGAGGGATCTGTGTTAATGTTTTTTTGGTGCTGCGTTGAGGGAGTTACATTTGAAACTCCCACTGTACTCACGCTTTGGCTGCAAATGTATCCTCTTTGGCATCTTTTTGGTTGCTGTAGTTATTCTTTTTTTTTACCGGAGCAGTCTTTACACCAGAAGCTAGTGACTGAATGGAGTCCTGTAAGAAAAACTAGAACAGCTAACATATCCCCCCCACCCCCACCTTTCTCAGCCATTCTCCCATTTGTCTGTTTAGCAGGGCCGGCTCCAGGCACCAGCCCACCAAGCTTGTGCTTGGGGTGGCACCTGGAGGGGGGGCGGTGCGGTGCGGGGCTCCGGCCGCCAGGGAGAGTGGGGCCACGGCCGGGGCTCGCTGCCCTCCCCCCGGGGCTCTGGACGCTCTCCCCCACCCCGCGCCCTCCCCTGCCGTGCTGGGAGGGTGGGGGGAGGGCGGCCGGAGGCTTTTTTGCCTGGGGCGGCAAAAAAGCCAGAGCCGGCCCTGCTGTTTAGTCACTTGTTGTGTGTCGTCTAAATCCTAGATTGTGAGAGCTTTGGGACAGGGACTGTCTTTGTTTTATTCGTTTGTGCAGTTCCTTAGCATGATTGGCCCTGATCCCTGTTAGGGGTTCTTAAATGCTACTGCAGTACAAATTGTCATGAATCAAATTTTCATCATTGTTTAATCCAGTTTTTTAAGATTGTTTTTATCGGGAATCCCTCCTTACTACTGGGCTGCCCAGATCTCAAAGCATCAACTCCGCTCCTGAGCTAAAGGAGAATTCCCATAAGTTATAACTGACAGCAGCGCTAATGTTCCCTTCCAAGCATGGGGAGAGACTGGAAGTTGCATTCTCAGCTTCTTGGCTCCCAGACTGTGACTGAAAGGGTCTGTAGCTATTTTCAGTAGGGATGATTAGTAACCTGGATAGTAGAGGTTGGGTTTCTGCCCAGTGGTGATGTGAAGGAAATTCTGCACATTCATCTCTGTAAGAAAGAACAAAGATTTTTTTTTTTTTTAAAGTTGGCAGTATCGTAAAAAGAGGGATGAATTTATTTACAGTGTATCAAGCACTTCAGTGCCCAGCAATTCGATGTTGGTTTCCCTGCACATAAGAGCACAAAAACCATATAAAAGTTGTTCAGATTTGTTTTCTTTAAATTAAGGGTAAAAACATATCTATGTATACTTTTGTCAGAGTAGCTTTGATCACACTGGACCAACAAGCAGATTTAAACTTTTGCTGTACTTTTTTAAAATGACATGACTGAATTTTAGGACATTAATTCCCTTACTTGGAATAAATGGTATTATGTCGTTAGGCACATATTTTGAGTTAATAATTATTACTACTGTTGTGTATTTGGATCTAAACATTGAATGGGGTGAGGTTATACTGGTGAATTGATTATTCCACTACAAATTGGTATAACACTGGGTTATTTTAAGTCTTTTGTGTTCTAGTTAGTTTCCTGTAAGCGATGTCTTTTCATTTTTAGAGGGTGTTGGTAATTCTGTAGATTTATAGTACAGTGCAACTCAAATTATCCAGATTACATTTAAATATCTTGTAAGGTACAATTATTTGCTAGCTAGATAAATACAGTGATTTAATAAGCCTCAAAGTTTCCCCTAATATTTGTTCATTCTCTCTTCCTCTCTTTCTTCCATTCTTTCCTTCCTGCCTCATTAAGATTATTTTGCAAGTTAGCATCTTGGATGATAACTGAAAATCACCCACTGTTGAAATGTGAAATTCTTATTCATAGACCCACATGTAGAGTATATTTTAAGGCAGCCTTTACTCACACGAACTGCCCTCATTCACCTGAGTAGTCCCATTGACTTAATGGAACTGCTTGCACAAATAAAGCATATGACAAAGGCTTCCCGGATCAGGTCCTAAAATAACAGCTTGAGGTAATTAGCCAAAAACAGGAATCCAGGAGCAACCTACTAGATCCTAAGTGCGGGGTGGGGGGGTGATGGCCAGGGTGACCTCTCAAGGTCCCTTCCAGCCCTACTTTTCTATGATTCTGTGATTCCTAATTAAAGCGTCTGTAGCTGGATGCATGGATAGATGAACTAACAATATGGACACAGTTCCTTACACAGTGCCTTTTGCCATTTTGTTTCAGCACTTGTGCACTTCACGAACAAAGAGAAAGCCGGTGGTGTTCTCATCGCCACCTCTGGAAAACAGGCCGAGTTTGTTTCTGAGACCTCTGAAGCCAATGTCATGGTGCAGTGGTACAAAGACGGCAAAGAAATCAAACGCACAAAGAAATTCACTCTGGAGGATAACGGGAAGCTGCACAAGCTCATCGCCTCAGCTGTAACAAAAGAAGATGAGGGAACGTACATGTGCAAAGTTGGAGAGGACACTCTAGTTTTCAATTTAAAGGTCTCAGGTGAGTTCATGAGGCAAGTGTGAGCAGGGCTTATGTTGGGTACAGAAGCATTATCACTTAGATTGTAAGCTCTTTGAGACAGAGGTTGTCATCTTTATGTGTGAACAGCACCTAGCACAGTGAGGCCCTGATCTCTAGGCACGTCTGCAATACACGTAAACAACAATAATAGTAATATTCAGGTCACTAATGGAATGACTAGAGATGGGCCCAAGCCAAAACCTCAGATCGAAACACCCCAAACTTTGGACAGGTTTGCATCTGGATCTGGGTCTGAATCCTGTAGTTCGGTCCCATCTAGAGCACATTGCCTCAACAATTGATACTCCCTTTGAGCTCCCTCCTGCAAGAGGGGGTTTGAGAGTCTTGGGCTACCTTCTGAGAAAGCCTTGGTGCCCGGTTAAACTCGAATTCCACGCTCCTGTGGAACGTTTGTGGTCTCTGAGTGCGAGTCATTCCCTTAGGTAGCTTGACCTATCCCAGAAGTAGAGTGCATATCCCTCAGGCCAAATGAGGGGGAGTCTTAGAACTGATTTATTCCAGAGCTGGACAGGGGATGGATCACTTGATGATGACCTGTTCTATTCATTCCCTCTGGGGCACCTGGCATTGGCCACTGTTGGAAGACAACAAGGAGTCTGGTGGCATCATGGCTACCCCCTGATGTTGGAATACAGGATACTGGGCTCAATGGATCTTTGGTCTGACCCGTATGGCCATTCTTATGTTTAGAGCTAATGGTATTGAGGAGACATCATAAAAAATGCTCTGTGAAATCCAGCCAACTCCGCACACAGGGATTGGTGGGAAGTTTTTCTGGATTTGTTTCACTGGATTTTGCTTTGAGCTTCATCCTCAAATGATTCCAAAATCTCAAAACTTGAAACTACCAAATTTCATTTGGTCATGGTCAAAACTACTGAATTTCACATTGTTTCCACCAGAAGCTGTAGCCTGGCTCAGGCAAACTGGACCCATGTTTACCAAAAGATTTGGAAACCTCAGTGAACTTTCTGGCAAATGGGCTGAATTTCAGGCTGCTAAGAAAACCCTAAACCAGACAGGTTTCACGTTTTATAATAAAAAATGTCCAGAGTGCTAATCAGAAGCACTGCGAGGCAAGAGGCCAGCACTAAGACCGGGACACAAGCTACCTTTGTGGTAGTGAATGTTCCCCAGAAACCTCTAATGCAGGACTCCAATGAAGCTATTATTCCACAGTCAAATAATTCTTGTAAAAATAGATTACGCCTAATGATAGATAAGTTTTAACAGAAATGTTTGTTCATTGGTGCCGTAGAAATGGGTAGCATGGGTGTATCATCTTAGCTGTCCTTGGGATACTTGGCGACCTAAAGCAACAGGTGCTGCAGAATAATATGTAATGTTAAACTAAGGTTACTTATCACTGACAGCCATCAACTTACTCTGCAGCAGGCTAGCTTGATTGAGTGCCTGGTATGAAATACATGTTACGCTCACTGTTGCTTGTTAGCATGAGCAATGGGATGTGTCATACATGTTTGTTCCTAGATTAATGTACAAGGTGCTTATCTCCATACAACTCAGTGCCACTTATGTCATCTTCACTTTAATGTTAACCCTTTGCAAATGCATTCTGGGGGGAAAAACCCAAACTACAGCCCTCATTGTAGTAACCCCCAACCTGGATCATTAGCAGGGTTTGAACCATAACCTTCAGTGCCAACGTACAGGCCTCTACTATTTGAGATAAAGGAAAATGCCACTAAATGCACGCAGTTGTAGGCTTTTATTATTTGCATGGACTGGCTTCTTCTTTTCTCAAGACTAAACATGCCCAATTTTTAATCTCTCCTTATAGGTCAGGTTTTCTAAACCTTTTATCATGTCTATTGCTCTATTCTGAACTCTCTCCAGTTTGTCCATATCTTTCCTAAAGTCTGGTGCACAGAATTGGACACAATACTCCAGCTGTGTCCTCACCAGTGCCAAGTAGAAGGTCCCTTCCAGTTACCCCCCATGTCTTACATATGACTCTCCTATCAACTTCTGCCCTTAGCTACACTCATATGCAACTCCCTTAGCGACAACCATGTTGTCTTTACATTCTGTAACCATACTCATCCTTCCTGCGTTAGGCTGAAATACATAGCACCAGCTTCTGCACATGGTTAGTGTATCCACAGCTCCCATGGAAGTCGGGGGATCCATTTTTAGTAACTCTCTGGAGGGGTCATCAGAAGGGTTTGAACTTGGGACCTTTAGCACAGACCTCTACCACTTGAGCTAAAGGAGAAATTCCATTAGCGGGTAGCTGTAGTTGGCTGTTATCATCTGTGAACTGGCTACTGGAGGGGAATGAAACACAAGCAAATTTACACATGTAAATTCTTCCATAGATGGAACCCCGGCCCTGGAGATCACTAACATTGAAATCATGCCAGGGTGTAACTGGATTGTTCTTATGTTGCTCTAGGTTAATGGAGGGGCACAAACTACTTTTCCTTCTTCTTTTTAGATGAAGTTGTTAAGTTTGTCAACAAGCCTAAAGCAACGCCAGAAATTTCAGTCAGTCCTTCTGAGGGTCTAGAGCTGGCGTGTGAGGTCTCGGTGGCGAGTGGAGCTGTTGTGTGGAAGAAGGATCAAACTGAGATTAAGCAGGACCAGAGAACGACAGTCACCTCTCAGGGAACAGACCGAAAGCTCATCATCAAGAATGTGACACAGCATGACCAAGGGAGCTACACCTGTGAATCAAAGGATGACAAAGTAACATTCCAAGTCAAAGTCAAAGGTGAGCGGATGCATGAAATCTCAGGAGCAATAAAATACTTAATCCTGGATAGCATCCTGCACCTAAGGTGCATCCCCAAACCCTTTTCGGGGTAAATAACTCTGCCACAGCGCTTGATTTTCAGCGAAGCCTGAAACCTGCCTCTACTTTTGCATGTGCAATTGGGTGTCCACAAATAATTCCACGTGCAACATGTTGTGGCTGCGGAGGGTAGCTCTTGGATATCTAGCGACCTGCCTGCACCATTGCACCTGTAAAATTAGATGCCATTGCACCTGCAGCATCAGGTCCACAGAATTAAAACACAAAATAATAGCAGAGTCAGGAGTGGGTGAGAGAGAGAAACTAAGAGATGTAGCTAAAAGCAAAGAGGGATGTTTGAAGTGACACAGAAAAGCTCTTCCAAATAGCAAGAGGAGCTGGTTTTTGCAGCGTTCTGCAACGTTCTGGTTGTTCTTTCAAAAGTTTACAACTGAACATTGACTTAATACAGCTTTGAAACTTTATTGTGCAGCGAAAAATGCAGCTTTTAACCATCTCAAGTTAAATGAAGCAAGCACAGAAAGAGTTTCTTTACCTTGTCAAATCTTTTTTTTTAACTTTCGCTTTATTCTTAGTAGCTTACATTGAACACAGTACTGTACTGTTTGATTTTTGTTGTTTTTGTTTCTGCTGCTGCCTGATTGTGTGCTTCCAGTTCCAAATGAGGTGTGTGGTTGGCCGGTCAGTTCGTAACTCTGAGGTTCTACCATTTGTGGTTATTGTGGGCCATGTCTTGCTTTGCTGTCCTTTGAAATCCTCCATTGGTACCAAATAGTCTCTTGCTCACTGCCCCAGTTTTGATAAACTAGGAGGTAGGAGGCAACAGAGGGTCCTGTGGCACCTTTAAGACTAACAGAAGTATTGGGAGCATAAGCTTTCATGGGTAAGAACCTCACTTCTTCAGATGCAAGGAGGTAGGAGGGCACCTGCTGCAAAGCTATCCACAAGATAATCAGGACTAAGACACGGCAGTGTTTGGATGGGAAGCTACCAAGGAACATGTAGGTGCTGGAAGAAGTCAGTGGAATTACTCTAGATCAGGAATGGGCAAACTTTTTGGCCTGAGGGCCACATCTGGGTAAGGAAATTGTATGGCGAGCCATGAATGCTCACAGAATTGGGTGTTGGGGTGAGGGAGGCGGTGAGGGCTCCGTCTGAGGGTGCAGGCTCTGGGGTGGGGCCAGATATGAGGAGTTCAGGGTGCGTGAGGGGGCTCTTGGCTGGGGCAGAGGGTTGGGGTGCAGGGGTCGGGGGTCAGGTCTCCAGCTGGGGATGCAGGCTCTGGGTGAGGCTGGGGATGAGGGGTTGGGGGTGAAAGAGGGTGCTCCAGGCTTGGGACCAAGGGGTTTGGAGGGGGATCAGGGCTGGAACAGGGTGTTGGGGCATGGGAGGGCATCAGGGGTGCAGGCTCTGGGCGGCGCTTACCTCAAGCAGCTCCCGGAAGCAGCGGCATGTCCCCCCCTCCAGCTCCTACACAGAGGCATGGCCAGGCGGCTCTGCGTGCTGCTCTGGCCGCAGGCGCCACCCCTGCAGCTCTCATTGGCCATGGTTCCCGGCCAAGGGGAGCTGCGGGAGTGGGGGCAGCGTGTGGAGCCCATTGACTGCCTCTACGTATAGGAGCCAGAGGGAGGACATGCCCCTGCTTCTGGGAGCCATGCAGAGCGGGGCAAGCCCCCAACCCCGCTCCCCGGCTGCAGCGCCGGAGCAGGGTAAACCCCAGACCCCGCTCTCCATCGGGAGCTTGAGGACCACATTAAAACATCTGGAGGGCTGGATGCAGCCCCCGGGCCATAGTTTGCCCACCCCTGCTCTAGATTTATACCAAGGTGACTGACAGCAAAGTTTAGCTCTTAATGTTTGTGAAACTGTGAGTTCCTTGGACTAAAGTGCAGTGTGGTGGTGATCAGTCAGGGTCATCACGTGATCTCTCTTTATGAACGTTTGGTGCACCAGCCTACAGCAGCTTTCGAGGATAGTGTTTTCTGTTGGGAAGGAAGGATGGTCTTGGGGTAAAGGCATTGGGTTGGGAATCAGTAGATCTTGGTTCTGTTCCTAGCTCTGCAAGAGATTTCTCATGTGACTTTGAGATATTCCTCTCTCGATGTCTCAGTTCCCCATTTGTAAAATGGGAACAAAGATAGGGAAGCATCTCAGAGGGCTGTTGTGAGGTTATAGTCATTAATGTTCCTGAGGTGCTAAAATATTACAGTGATATGGGGAGTGTTTCCTAAGCCCCATGATAGGAGACTGCAAAAGGACATACGTGACTGTACTTCCATCTTGCAGAGACGGAAGAGGTGTTTGCAAACAAGGAGAAGGTGCAGAAGGAGGTGAAGGCCATTCTGACAGAGAGCGCCACCCTCAGCTGTGAGGTGACTCAGGCCAAGACTGAAGTGAGGTGGTACAAGGACGGGAAACTGATCACCTCCAGCAAGAAATTCAAGGTGGAGTCTGAGGGCAAATCCCGGTATCTGGTCGTGGACCAGGTGGAGAAGAAAGATGCTGGAGAGTACACCTGTGAGGCCACAGGCCAGAAACTGATCTTCAAAGTTATCATCACAGGTGAGTGAGATGCTCTGATTTATATTTCGTTGACTTCTCTTTCTGGGTCTTTTCTCATGTTCTCCGCTGACATGATAAAATGGACTATTTCATGTTCTTCTGTTCTTGCTTTGAACTGTACTGCCATGAGGCTGAGGAGTGTTGGACCAAACTTGGGGCTAGTCTGGAGACACAAGGTCTCTGCAGGTCTCCTGAGGTTCAGATTCTGGGGCTGGAACATGTATAAAATGTCATCAGACAAAAGCAGTTTTAGCACGTCCAATGCAATCACGTCTACCCTGTCCTCCCCACTGCTGGTCAGCCTGAAAATCACTAGCTCTCCTCTTTCGTTCTCTCTTCCTTCCTCCTCCTAATAGCCTCCCTCTCATAGAATCATAGAATCTCAGGGTTGGAAGGGACCTCAGGAGGTCATCTAGTCCAACCCCCTGCTCAAAGCAGGACTAATCCCCAACTAAATCATCCAAAGACACAGACACACACAGGGGCGGCCCGTCCATGTAGATGAACTAGGTGGTCACCTAGGGTGCCAAGTTAAATGGGGCACCAAATTCGAGGAAAAAAATGAAATGAAAAAGATGAAAAATACAAATAAAATAACAACGATGTCATTATTTCAATTCCCATGCGCATACGGAGGGAATATGAATTATAATTCATTTATTTACATTTCTGAGAATTTATTAATATGTCAAATCTTTTACTTACTGGAAAAAAAATATTTTAGCAAAAAAAAATTTCAATTTGCAACTTAGGGTCAAGATGACCGCTCCTCAATTTTGATAAGCAATAACTCAGCCACAATGAAACACATCCACCAGCGGCAAGAGCTGCAATGCTAGTGACACCTAACTCGAATATACATCAAGGCCACATAGCCGGAAATTCATGTAGAGCGGAGATATTGTGAGTTGATACATGTCAAAGGGTCATTTTAACACACGTCACAGGTAGATGGTTAAGAATCGAGCGAATACTGTGGAAAATTGTGTTTCTTGGTGCCAAAGAATAAAGAATAATGTCTTTCAGCATTATAAATCCAAAATGTGAGTATCTTTAAGCGTTATTAAACCTTAGCGTTATTATCAGGCTGTATAATTATGAACTTTTCTTTGTTATAACTGGTTCACATTTACTAAATAAGGTCCATAAAAGAAAAGTAACAGCGTTAACGGTTAATAGACTACGAAAGTGATGACGTCACCCTCCAAGCGGGTAACCGTGGGGAAGGGAATTACTTTCCAAACAACCAGTGTTGGATTATAACATCGAAAAAGGTCATTTTGTTTCCGTGTAAACGCTGTAACTAACTGTTTTAATAGGTAAGTGAGTGTATGTTACTAATCATTGAACCTTTAAGCAGTGAAAAGACATGTTGGGATGGCTGCAATGTGGTTTAAATCGCCAACCATGTGGTGGGTGTGTCAGCCATCCTTAATGCTGTAATGCTTGCAGTCGGGAGCACAGTACATAATAATAATCAAATGCCCCATGGCAGAAAGAGGAAAAAAGAAAACCCTCAGGAGCTGAATATCATAAACCAAAGGCTGAGAAGGAAAAGGACCTAGCAAAACAGCAGGGATCCTTCCTGAAATATCTTCTCTTTAATCCAAATGAAGATGGAAGCAGTTCACAGCATCCAGATGAAGGAATTTTACTCGGAGAGGAGGTTAGCTCACTTCTAGATGGAAGCAGTTTGGAACATCAAGATGAAGGTATATTACTTCAAGATGAGGGTAGCTCACATCCACAAAAAAGCAGTTTGGAAACTCAAGGTGAATGAAACTTATTTCTAGATGAAGGCAGCTCACAGCATCAGACTGATATGGAAGTGGAGAAAATGTATTCACCTTCAGAGACACATGCAGAAATAGATGTAAATGAAGTAGAAGGAAGAAAGGATGAGGAAGTTACAAACAAGTTACAGTATGGGGACCCAGCTTCATGGCCCAGATGTGATCACAGTGTGGGCCTTCTTGAGTATCACTACAAAAGTTTTTTTTTCTCCTGCTGATAATTGCTCATCTTAATTAATTAGCCACCTTTTCATGTTCTCTGTATGTGTATATATAACTCCTCACTATATGTTCCTTCTATGCATCCAATGAAGTGGGCTGTAGCCCACGAAAGCTTATGCTCAAATACATTTGTTAGTCTCTAAGGTGCCACAAGTACTCCTGTTCTTTTTTCTTAGATCAGCAGTAGACACACTCATTTGCACACACATACTGTGCGCAAACAATACATATTTTGCATACTGTGTTCAAAAAATCCCCCCCCCCCCCCAAGTCCTCAAATGTGTGGCAAAGTAAACAAAAATGGATACGTGTGTGTGGCTAGAATGAGCAATGAGTTGGATTTCACACACACGTTGTGCGCACATCTTTCATCCAGCTCTCCTCCCCGCCCTCCTTTCATCCAGTGGTAGTGGCATCTAGCGTGTTCTCTAAATGGATCTGGGACCCATGGTATTCTTAAGGTGACTGTACAAGGTCAGCTCTGTTCTCGGAACAACGAGCAATGACCCAAGCAGATTTTTCTCTTTCAAACATCATTTGATTTTGAGCCTCTGGACATTTTAGGAACTACATTTTTCTGTCACTCTGACAGTGATGGGGTTTCTTTTGGTATCTTAATCATTTTGAAAGCGGTTCAGATGTCCAGTAAATAGCAGCTAAGGCCTCACATTGGCATTGATATGCCTGACATATCCGGAGCCATTTCAAAATAAACTGAAAATGAGATTCAATTGGATGGAAGTGATGGGAACATCTGCCGGCTTGATCTAGCACCTGCCAATATTCTCCAGCTTTTTGCTGCTCCAGAAGCCTTTAGAGCCCCATGGCATCAATGGCAAATAATGAGAACAGCAAACAATCCCTGATGCTGAATTTTATTTTCATAAAACAGTTCAGTGGACAGTTTTGAGTAACAAATAGATTCCTTCAATCCAAGTCTCTTTGTGGATAGTTAGCCAGTTGAAAGAGGGATACATTAGTCAGATCAATTATTTGCAATAAACAGTTTGAGCAGCAATGGTGTTAACCCTGAAGACTAATGATGATGGATTGAATGACAACATTACTGTTTCACTTCTGATCATTTCAGCAGAAATACCATCTGCTCTGGAATTATAGGTGCATCTGGAGCAAAGAATATCAGCACTTCCCTCCCATAATCTGACCCTAGCTATCTGTCAATATAATCAATTTCTTCTCATCTATTTGGTCTCATATCCATTTCATCTACTCTATGTTATCTGTCTTTCCCCTGTTGGTGAAGTATCAGGTATAAGCCACATGCCAGAAGCAGGCTACTGGTGATCCAACCCAGCACAGTTCTTACTGTCTTAAAACAACAGGAATTTGGACATTAACAAAAGTCTTCCAGTGATTTATTTGGTATTAGGTTAGATTAGGGACAGATTCTGGGTGTGCTTCTGCAGGTGTGGTAGATGACAGAAAATTCTTTCTTCTCCCTGTGAACCCATACAGGGGCAAGGTGCCGTGTAGTTATAATGCTACCAGTAACGTAGGGGGTAGTACTTGGGAGACCTGGGTTTGAGTCCCAGTGGGACTTACTGTGTGTGTCTGGGCTAAATCACTACCCCTCACTGCATCAGTCTCCACAGGCTGTGGAACATAAAGTGCTTTGCAAACATGATGTGCTCAGTGTGGTTATTAATCAAGGTAGAAATTAGGCTAGGGGGGTAACAATTCATTAATAAACTGTAAAATCAGAAGGGACCATTATGGTCACCTTGTCTGCTCCCCAATTAAAACTGAAAAGACGAAAACTAACTTCTGCCTGGCAGAGAGGCAGTTGTGCTTAATTGCCTTTTACTTTATATAAAGAAAGTCTCATCCCCGGATCCCTGTGCTTGTATGTCGCATGCCCCCCTCTCTCTCCTTCATACTTACTGTCTGTTTAGATCGTGAGCTTATCAGAGCAGGCACCATGTCTCCCTATGTGTTTGTACAGCCCTGGGCATAGCGGGACACTAATCCTGACTGATGCCTTTGGGTGTTACTGTAACACAAATAAATAATGTTTTATTAGACACACAAAGGAGCCACAATGTTGGGAGGCCATGGGCTCTCCTACTTCCGTGTCCACTAGGGGTCCGAGCCAATACGGGGTGCAGCTCCAGTGTAAAGAGTGTAATCTTTGCTGCTCCTTCATCACCCCTGGAGCCATTCTGCTTGCCTCAGTCTTCTGTAAGCAGAGTGCCTTTGGGAACTGCTGCCCCAACATGCTGTATTCTGCTCCCTGCTAACACTGCTGTGCCTTCAAGTGCACCATAACCCATTGGCCAGGGTGTTACGTGTTCAGAGAAGGTGAGACTGTTACAGAGCTCGGCGACAGAGAGTGGGGCCTTTAGCTCGGGAGGTTCCCGAGTTCACTCAGCCAAGATGGCCGCTGTTGCACTTCAGTGGGGCTCAGACTAGGAAGGAAGCTTTCGGAGAGGAGAATGCAGAGCAGGAGTTGATTTAACAAAAGGAAAGTGTGGTGGGGACTCTGAAAAAACCCGGATGGTCTGCCATTGCAGATGCAAGGCCCCAGAAAAATTCTGAGATGTAACCAGTGGACAAAATGGCTGCCCTGGCCAAGCCTCAGAAAGACTGAGTGCTGTTTGCATGAGAACCCCAGTGTTTTCAGTTCTCTTTCAAACAGGGTGACTTCAGAGCTGCATCGGATAATGCTGCATCTTACCCCACCCCTGTCGTAACTAGAGAGCACTATTCAGTTACCTTCACTGTGTTTCGCAGACATGCGACTGTAACATGACATGCAGGTCCATCAGCAGATCACTGGAAAACTGATCCAACCTTGAAATCAGTTCTTTTTCAGTGGCTGGTGCCTTAGTTGCAGAAATCTTTATTTTACTGGATTCTCCAGAAGTGCAGTGACTTTCTGGGTCTTAATTTATCCGGTTACCATTGCACCCACATTGGTTTTCACAGTTCTTATGCGCCAGGGCTCCACTGGAAGCACAAAACCTTTCCTTTTAAAGGGGTAAATATTCAGTGTGACGCACTGGGATAGACTCGTAGACTTTAAGGTCAAAAGGGATCATTATGATCATCTTGTCTGACCTACTGCATATTGCAGGCCACAGAACCTCGCCAACGCACTCCTATAATAGACTCCTAACGTCTGGCTGAGTTACTGATGTCACCAAAACATGATTTAAATACTTCAAGTTACAGCAAATCCACCATTTACACTAGTTTAAACCTGCAAGTGACCCATACCCTATGCTGCAGAACAAGGTGAAAACCCCCCAGGGATGTAACCACTCGCCCTCCTGTTAAGGGAAACAAGAACCGAGCATCTACAACCTTGTGCACTGGACCTTATATGGGCACCAAGGAGTTGGTTCTGCAATCTACATGGTTTTAAAGTTAATTGTACACAGTGAATGCTCATAAAATCCTAATATAGAGGGGCCAAATCCTCAGCTGGTGTAAATCATCATAAGCAACTTCTGTGGAGTTACACTGACATATGCCAGCTGAGGATCTGATAATATGTCTATTTTCTCAGCGAAATTTAATATCTTGCTTAACTTTAAAAGTATTTCTGTCCCTTTCTGAATGGTAAGGGTCATATTCATTCCTAGTATAAATCTAGTGAAGTCAGTGGAGTTACCCTTGGGATAAATTTGACCCTAGCAGAGTCAAATTTATATTGACTGGCAATATATTGAATTATATTGACTGGCAATTAGCAAATTTATTCACAATATGTAACATCCCCAATATTAAAGGAGAAAAGTAAGATTTAGGGGATGAAATCATTAATCTGTAATATGTATGGCCTGTTACTTGATCATTCATATAGATGACATCCAGTTATGTGAGCTGTTTTATGAATTATTGTATTAATATATACGTCTAGTCAGTCCATATTCACATAGGTCTAACATTCAGACCAGTGTTAACTGGGCCACTTTTTTTGCCCCTGTAATTCTGAGTGCAAATAATTTGCATCCATTGTAATACATTTAGATGTCCAAGTACTGACTGTGTCTGTAAATCAGTTTAAATGTGTGAATCTCCTAAATTGCACGAGCAATTATTTGTAGGCACAAATAGTGGATGCAAAAATGGAAGCCACTGTTTAAAAATCTGTCCCTAAATACCTACTGCCTGATTCTCCTCTCCCATACATCAGTTTTACACTAGTGCAATCTTTAGGGTAGGTCTACACTTACCCGGTAGTTCGGCGGCGAGCGATCGAACTTCTGGGTTCGACTTATCGCGTCTTGTCTGGACGCGATAAGTCGAACCCGGAAGTGCTCGCCGTCGACTGCGGTACTCCAGCTAGACGAGAGGAGTACCGCGGAGTCGACGGGGGAGCCTGCCTGCCGCGTGTGGACCGAGGTAAGTTCGAACTAAGGTACTTCGAACTTCAGCTACGTTATTCACGTAGCTGAAGTTGCGTACCTTAGTTCGAATTAGGGGGTTAGTGTAGACCTGGCCTTAGACTTCAATGCAGTCAATTCTGATTTAGAGTGGTGGAAAAGGAGAATCATACCGCTTTTCATGTATGTATTAATGTAGACCATAAATCAACATATAAATGAAAAGATATAAAACAACATTAAGTACAATATGCAGGAAGAAAGAAACTGTTCCATATAAACCACTCTCAGACAGGCAATGAGAACTATGGCATAAATTGTGGGGATTATCAAACTGTGACTTGCGAGTCATTGGTTAGCAAGATGGCTGACCATATCCTTTAAATGGGTATATTTAGTTTATCATTTATTAGCCGTGATAGCCTTTCAATGCCAGTTCATTTGCTGAGGTAAAAGTATTAAGGTTCTACTTTGGAAGTAACGGTGTTTAAATACTTTATTTACTGCCAAATATACTAGATACATTAAGGTAAAATCCCCAGGCTACACTGCTGAATGTACCATGTGTGTCTCAACATTCATAGATTTTGAAGGCCTAAAGAAACTGCCGTGATCATCCAGTCTGACCTGCATCACTCAGGCCAAATAATTCCACCCATTAATTCCTACATTAAGCCCATATTTTGTGGTTGAGTTAGAGCATATTTTATAGGAAGATACCCAATCTTGATGTAAAGACTTCAAATGTCAGAGACCTGATTTCAATGGCATATTACTAGTCCACAGCAGCACTGTAAATGTGATGGAGTTGGCTTATCCCCAAGAAGATGAACCAAAAAAACCATCAAACCCAACAACAACAACAAAAGAAACAGTTTTGGGATGTTAATATTGGAAGCTGGAAAATATGCAGGGCTGCCTACCTAAAAAGAGCACCAAGATACCAAGAATTTGGAGAAACCTAGGGAGTATGTGGTAGAGGGTTCATTTATAACATGCTGTTAATGGAGTCTGGAACTATAAGAACCATGTTTCATCAAACAAATGACTTTATTCTGTAAAAACACTAGATACATGTAACAGTCCATTGGCCATGATAGATTTATTCCTTCTGTGGTTCTTCTTTAATTTCCCCATCTCAGAGCCTGAAGAAGTGTTTGCAAACAAGGAAAAGGTGCAGAAGGAGGTCAAGGCCATCCTGACAGAGATTGCCACCTTGAGCTGTGAGGTGGCCCAGGCCAAGACTGAAGTGAAATGGTACAAAGACGGGAAACTGATCACCTCCAGCAAGAAATTTAGGGTGGAGTCTGAGGACAAATCCCGGCATCTGGTCGTGGAGCAGGTGGAAAAGAAAGATGCTGGAGAGTACACCTGTGAGGCCGCAGGCCAGAAATTGACCTTCAAGATTATCATCACAGGTGGGAGGGATTGTTTCCTTTCTACTCATGCACTGGTTTGTTGCAGTTGTTGAGTAAAGCATTCTAGAGTGAGATGCCCTTCCTACATTGCTGGCATCTCAGCTCTGAGTGAAGGAGGCTTTTGAGGGAACTTTGGGTTTTGCAACAATATTGTGTATACATTTACAGAGTATGCAAGTAAAATGGGGAAGCACCTGAATCTTCTTAGTTGGTAGGTGTTTTGCAGGAATAGCATAACATTTTACAAAGTAGGTTGGAACTCTGAACTTATACTTGGTATCCATCAGTGCATCCTGGGTTCTCTGCAATGTCTTCATTTACTTTGAAAAAAAATAACAGAGGGAAGAAATGTTGGTCCTTTCACCTACCAAAGGGGAAGGAAAGTTTTGCAAGGAACATCTCAGCTAAATAAGCTAAAGGGAGGCTTGAGAGGATAAATTCATATTTGGATCTGAGATCGCTCCAGAGGAATGATGAGAGGTAGAGTCTGGGGATTGGGGGTGGATTATTGTAAAGGAGAGGTGCTGGCAGGTCCATAGTTATGGTGGCATATGGACTTGCACTGATGGTGGCGGGGGTCAGGCAGAGGTGGGAAACATGCGGCGAAAGATGCCTCAGGGGCAGAGCTGTCAGCTTCTCCCTCTGTGGACTCTGGATGGCATCAGTGAGGAAGTTTAAGCCCTTCTAATTCCTTTTCCATGGCAGAGAGAGAGGATGTGTTTGCAAACCAGGAGAAGGTGCAGAAGGAGGTGAAGGCCTCCCTGACAGAGAGCGCCACCCTGAGCTGTGAGGTGTCCCAGGCCAAGACTGAAGTGAAATGGTACAAGGACGGGAAATTGATCACCTCCAGCAAGAAATTCAAAGTGGAGTCTGAGGGCAAATCCCGGCGTCTGGTTGTGGAGCAGGTGGAGAAGAAAGACGCTGGAGAGTACACCTGTGAGGCCGCAGGCCAGAAACTGACCTTCAAGGTTATCGTCACTGGTAGGAGAGAGTATTTTCTTTCATCTTAAGGGCTGATTTTCTGCCATTGTTGATTGAAGCATTCTAGAGTAAGCTGAATTTCCTGGCTTGCTGGCACTTCAGCTCTGAGTCCAGAGGGCTTTTGGGAGATTTTGGATTTTGCCAAAATATTGAGAATAAATTTACAGAGTAAGCAGGTAAAATGGGGAGGCGCGTGAATCTTCCTAGTCCGTGGATGTTTTGCAGCAGCAGCGTAACATTTCCCAGACAAGGTTAGGATTCTGAATATCTGTTTGGCATCCATCCTTTGAGGTTTCAAAGGGGAAGGAAATATTTGGATGGAAGATGAAATAAACTGAAGGGAGCCCTGCACTGATAAATTGAGATCTGGATCTGAGGTCATTCTCCAGAGCAATCATGAGCGGTTGAATGTGGGGGTTCGGGTTGGTTTATTATGAATGAGATGCCATACAAGCTCCACAATGAAGGTTGAAATTGTCCCTGTAGTTATGTTGTTCGGGGTCAGGCAAAGTGGGGGAAACCCGAAACTAATACTGCCTCAGGAAGCATTACCTTTTCCCTGCCTTCTCCTTCTCTGGTCTCTGGATGTCACTGCATGAATGAGGGAGTTTAAGCACTTGTAATTCCTTTTCCTGGCAGAGATGGGAGAGGTGTTTGCAAACCAGGAGAAGGTGCAGAAGGAGGTGAAGGCCGCCCTGACAGAGAGCGCCACCCTGAGCTGTGAGGTGGCCCAGGCCAAGACTGAAGTGAAATGGTACAAGGACGGGAAACTGATCACCTCCAGCAAGAAATTCAAAGTGGAGTCTGAGGGCAAATCCCGGCGTCTGGTTGTGGAGCAGGTGGAGAAGAAAGATGCTGGAGAGTACACCTGTGAGGCCGCAGGCCAGAAACTGACCTTCAAGGTTATCGTCACAGGTGAGAGAGAATATTTTCTTTCAGCATAAGGGCTCTGAGTCCAGAGGGTTTTTCAAGAAATTATGGGTTTTGCAACAATATTGATAAAAATTTACAGAGTAAACAGGTAAAATGGGGAGGCGCCTGAATCTTCTTAGTCAGTGGGTGTTTTGCAGAAGCAGCGTAACAGTTTCCATTCTAGTTTGGGATTCTGAAAGTCTGCATGGACCCATCCGCGCCACCCTGACTTCTCTTTAATGCCTTCATTTACTTAAAAAAAATAAAAATAAAAATAACAGCACTCCTCAGTTGGTCATGTCAGCGATCAGAGGGGAAGGAAAGTTTTCCAAGGAACATCTCAGCCCAAATAAGCCAAAGGGAGGCTTGAGAGAATAAATTCACATTTGGATCTGAGATCGCTCCAGAGGAATCATGAAAGGTGGAGTCTGGGAGTGTGGGGGGGATTATTATAAAGGAGAGGTGCTGGCAGATCTAAAGTTAAGGTTGTACATGGACTTGCACTGATGGTGGGAGACAGGGCCTGCTCTAGGATTTTTGCCGCCCCAAGCGAAAACAATTTTGGCCGCCCCCCCCCATTTTTTTCTTACCCCACTCCCGGCCCTGCCTCAACTCCGCCCCTTCCCCAAATCCCCAGCCCTGCCTCCTCCCCCCAGGCTCTCAAGCCTAGGAGGGAGGGAGGGAGAGGGAGAAGCTGCGCGTGCGCCGTGGCCACTCAGGGTCTCCCCCTCCCTCCCAGGCTCTCAAACCCGGGAGGGAGGGGGAGATCCCAAGTGGTCGCAGCGTGCGAAACAGCTGATTCACGCGCTGCTGCTCGCCCTCCCTCCCAGGCTCTCAAACCTGGGAGGGAGGGGGAGATCCCGAGCAGCCGCGGCGCGCAAATCAGCTGTTTTGCACGCCGTGGCCGGTCGGGATCTCCCCCTCTCTCCCGGGTTTGAGAGCCTGGGAGGGAGGGCGAGCAGCGGCGCGCGAGCGGCAGCAGCGGAGGTGAGTTAGGGCGGCCGAGGCACATTTTTAGGGGCGGCATGGCCCGCGCCAGAATGCCTCCCCTAAAAATGTGCCGCCCCAAGCACCAGCTTGTTTTGCTGGTGCCTAGAGCCGGCCCTGGTGGGAGAGGTCAGGCAGAGGTGGGAAACGTGAAGCAAAAAGTGTCTCAGTTGCAGAGCTGACAGCTTCTCCCTGCCTTCTCCTTCTCTATTCTCCAGATGGCTTCGCATCTGTCAGGGTATCCTCCCCACTCTGAACTCTGGGGTACAGATGTGGGGACCCGCATGAAAGACCCCCTAAGATTATATTCCACCAGCTTATGTTAAAAACTTCTCCAATGCACAAATTCCTTGTCCTTGGACGGTATCGCTGCCACCAACTAGTGAGTTAGACAAAGATTCAGGAAAAGGACCACTTGGAGTTCCTGTTTCCCCAAAATATCCCCCCAAGCCCTTCACCCCCTTTCCTGGGGAGGCTTGAGAATAATATACCAACCAAATAGGTAAACAAGGTGAGAACAGAACAGACCCTTGGGTTTTTAGGACACTAAAACCCCAATCAGATTCTTAAAAACATAACTTATTATAAAGAAAAAAGTAAAAGAAGCACCTCTGTAAAATCAGGATGGAAGGTAATTTTACAGGGTAATAAGATTTGAAACACAGAGGATTCCCCTCTAGGCAAAAATTTGAAGTTACAAACAAGCAAAGCATAGGGAAAATTCACAAGCTAAAACAAAAGATATCATAACGCATTTCCTTGCTATTATTTACAATTTGTAAACTTAGATGCTTATTTCAGATATGGCTTTAGGAGATGTATTTTTCCTGCCCTGGTCCCTCTCTGTCCCAGAGAGAACACAAAGAAAGCCCAAAAACAAAACCTTCCCCAAAAGTTTTGAAAGTATCTTCTTCCCTTATTGGTCCTTTTGGTCAGGTGCCAACCAGGTTATTTGAGCTTCTTAACCCTTTACAGGTAAAGGAGGGATGCTTTATGCTACCCTGAACTGTATGTTTATGACAGTATCAGTGAGGGAGATTAAGCCCTGTAATTCCTTTTCCCTGGCAGAGATGGAAGAGGTGTTTGCAAACAAGGAGAAGGTGCAGAAGGAGGTGAAGGCCGCCCTGACAGAAAGCGCCACCCTGAGCTGTGAGGCGGCGCAGGCCAAGACTGAAGTGAAATGGTACAAGGACGGGAAACTGATCACCTCCAGCAAGAAATTCAAGGTGGAGTCTGAGGGCAAATCCCGGCATTTAGTTGTGGAGCAGGTGGAGAAGAAAGACGCTGGAGAGTACACCTGTGAGGCCGCAGGCCAGAAACTGACCTTCAAGATTGTTGTCACAGGTAAGAAACAATATTTATTTTCAACATAAGGGCTCTGAGTCCAGAGGGCTTTTCAAGAAATTATGGGTTTTGCGACAATATTGATAAAAATTTACAGAGTAAACAGGTAAAATAGGGAGGCACCTGAATCTTCTTAGTCGGTGGGTGTTTTGCAGCAGCAGCGTAACAGTTTCCATTCTAGTTTGGGATTCTGAAAGTCTGCATGGATCCATCCGCACCACCCTGACTTCTCTTTAATGCCTTCATTTACTTAAAAAAAATAACAGCACTCCTCAGAGGGAAGACATGTTGGTCATGGCAGCTATCAGAGGGGAAGGAAAGTTTTCCAAGGAACATCTCAGCCCAAATAAGCCAGAGGGAGGCTTGAGAGGATAAATTCACATTTGGATCTGAGATCGCGCCAGAGGAATCATTGGAGGTTGAGTCTGGGGATTTGGGGTGGATTATTATAAAGGAGAGGTGCTGGCAGGTCTAAAGTTAAGGTTGCACATGGACTTGCACTGATGGTGGGAGGGGTCAGGCAGAGGTGGGAAACGTGACGCAAAAAGTGTCTCAGATGCAGAGCTGTCAGCTTCTCCCTGCCTACTCCTTCTCTGTTCTCTGGGTGGCATCGCATCAGTGAGGGACATTAATCCCTGTAATTCCTTTTCCCCGGCAGAGATGGAAGAGGTGTTTGCAAACAAGGAGAAGGTGCAGAAGGAGGTGAAGGCCGCCCTGACAGAGAGCGCCTCTCTGAGCTGTGAGGTGGCCCAGGCCAAGACTGAAGTGAAATGGTACAAGGATGGGAAACTGATCACCTCCAGCAAGAAATTCAAGGTGGAGTCTGAGGGCAAATCCCGGCGTCTGGTCGTGGAGCAGGTGGAGAAGAAAGACGCTGGAGAGTACACCTGTGAGGCCGCAGGCCAGAAACTGACCTTCAAGGTTCTTGTCGCTGGTAGGAGAGAGTATTTTCTTTCAACTGAAGGGCTGATTTGCTGCCATTGTTGATTAAAGCATTGCTGGCACCTCGGCTCTGAGTCCAGAGGGCTTTTGGGTTTTGCCACAATATTGTGAATACATGTACAGAGCAAGCAGGTAAAATGGGGAGGCGCTTGAATCTTCCTAGTCGGTGGGTGTTTTGCAGCAGCAGCGTAACATTTCCCAGACCAGGTTGGGATTCTGAATGTCTGTTTGGCATCCATCCGAGCCACCCTGGTTTCTCCTTAATGCCACTGTTTCACTCCTAAGGACATGTCAGGGTTTGATTCACCGCTGCCCTGTCCCTTTAGAGATTGATGGTCTGCCCAGGTGGTCAAAGGGGACAGCTCTGATTGCAGCAGTCAAATTTGGTGTGAAAGGACTGAGTGGCAGTGAGCCTTGTGCAAGCTGGGTTTGTTTGTCTTTGGATTCTGTGTTCGATAAACCCCCAGATTTGAAGCTGTCCCTGGCCTGGGAGTGGAACCTTTTGTGAGCCAGTCTCAGGGACAGTTTTAAATCTGGATTTTCATTAAGCTGGGTATCCAAAAACAACACAACTTGCACAAGCCCCATTGCTGCCGAGTCCTTTCAGAGAACACACACGTCTGCTGCTGCAACCAGCGCCATCATCACCTGAAAATCCATCTGCAGACCTTCCATTCTTAAAGGGACAGGGCACAGGTAAATCAAACCCTGCTATTCCCTTATGAGTCTTCTTCTTAGCATATGCACAACATGCCTCATGTGGCATGTGACCAGAGTTCATCACCGAATTTGGTCCTCTGGTTGGATCATTAGCTTCCCCAGCTTGGGCCAGGTACTGACAGGGAGTGTGACATGAACGCTGATTCATACCCCTCTCCTTATGAGTGATACACAGTCATTTACTTCGAAAAACTAACAGTGCTGCTTAAAGGGAAAGAAGATTGGGGTCCATTTAGATTTCTAAGGGAAAGGAAAGGTTTGTAAGGAAGATGTTGGTGAAAAACCTAAAGGGAGTCCTGGGCCGATAAATTGAGATCTGGATCTGAGGTCACTCTCCAGAGCACTGATGAGAGTTTGAATGTGGGGGTTCGGGTTGGTTTATTATGAAGGAGACGCCCTACAGGCTCCATAGTTAAGGTTGAAATTGTACTTGTAGTTATATCGTTCAGGGTCTGGCAACGTGGTAGAGACGTGCAGAAAGCAGCCTAAGGAAGCAGAACTGTCAGCTTCTCCCTGCCTTCCCTTCTCTGTTCTCTGGGTGGCATCTCATCAGTGAGGGAGATTAATCCCTGTAATTCCTTTTCCCCGGCAGAGATGGAAGAGGTATTTGCAAACAAGGAGAAGGTGCAGAAGGAGGTGAAGGCCGCCCTGACAGAGAGCGCCACCCTGAGCTGTGAGGTGGCCCAGGCCAAGACTGAAGTGAAATGGTACAAGGACGGGAAACTGATCACTTCCAGCAAGAAATTCAAGGTGGAGTCTGACAGCAAATCCCGGCATCTAGTTGTGGAGCAGGTGGAGAAGAAAGATGCTGGAGAGTACACCTGTGAGGCTGCGGGCCAGAAACTGACCTTCAAGATTGTTGTCACAGGTAAGAAACAATATTTTCTTTCAACAGATTGCTACTATTGTTGGTTTAAGCATTGTAGAATGAAATGCATATCCTTCACTGAAGGCATCTCGGCTCAGATATTCCCTATTGAATGATGCACAACCAATGACTTTTTAAAACCAAGAGTGCTTCTTAAAGGAAAAGAAGATAGTCGTCCATTCAGGTTTACGATCAGAAGGAAGGGTTTGTAAGGAAGTTGTTGGTGAAAAAACTAAAGGGAGTCCTGTGCTGGTAAATTGAGATCTGGATCTGAGGTCACTCTCCAGAGCACTGATGAGAGTTTGAATGTGGGGGTTCGGGTTGGTTTATTATGAAGGAGACACCCTACAGGCTCCATAGTTAAGATTGAAATTGTATTTGTAGTTATATTGTTCAGGGTCATGCAAAGTGGGGGAGACGTGCAGAAAGCAGCCTAAGGAAGCAGAACTGTCAGCTTCTCCCTGCCTTCGCCTTCTCTGTTCTCTGGGTGGCATCGCATCAGTGAGGGAGATTAAGCCCTTGTAATACCTTTTCCCCGGCAGAGAGAGAGGATGTGTTTGCAAACAAGGAGAAGGTGCAGAAAGAGGTCAAGACTGTCCTGACAGAGAGTGCCACCCTGAGCTGTGAGGTGGCCCAGGCCAAGACTGAAGTGAAATGGTACAAGGACGAGAAACTGATCACCTCCAGCAAGAAATTCAAGGTGGAGTCTGAGGGCAAATCCCGGCGTCTGGTCGTGGAGCAGGTGGAGAAGAAGGACGCTGGAGAGTACACCTGTGAGGCCGAAGGCCAGAAACTGACCTTCAAGGTTCTTGTCACTGGTAAGAAAGGTTTTTTTTTTCAACTGAAGGGCTGATTTGCTGCCATTGCTGGTTTAAATATTGGAGAATAAAGTGCATTTCCTACACTGGTAGCATGTTGGAGAGATTTTTGGTTTTGCCGTGATATTGATAAGAAATGAACAGAGTAAGCTGGTAAAGTGGGGAGGCAGCTGAATCTTCTTAGTTGGCGGGTGTTTTACAGCAGTAGCGTAACATTTTGCAAACTAGGTTGGGATTCTGAACTTCTGCATGGATTAGTGTTACCACCTTTGAAATGCAAAAAAAATGGCACCTGCCCACACAGAAGGCAAACCCCAAGTAACCCTAACCACAAGGCAACTCTACAATCCCCCTTCAACAGCAGCTCGTCGTATCTAGAGAGATCACACATATAGATAAGATTGATAACATTGCTTGTCTCCTCACTGTCGCGTGAGTCAAACCACTTCACACATGTACAGTGCACTAGTGTGTTGGTGGGCAGGCAGCTGCTGTATTTTCAACACCTTTGATCTGTTATCGCTTAAACTGTGGAACTGGGAACACTGCAGCATCTTTAGGTGGACATAAACTTTGAACATTAGATCTCCCATTGTGTTATGATGATAATGCAAATCTTTAGACCCATGTAAAAAAAACCCTGTGAGACTAAATTATTTTTCTGGCAACTGGCAAATCCATAAAACAACGGGCAGGCCGGTCAAATATCAGCCAGGTGGAAACCCTACATGGCATCCATCCATGCCACTCTGGCTTCTCTTTAATGCCTTCATTTACTTTTAAAAAATAACAGCGCTTCTCAATGGGAAGAAATGTTGGTCCTTTCAGGTATCAGAGGGGAGGGAAAGTTTTGCAAGGAACATCTCAGCAAAATAAACTAGAGGGAGGCTTGAGAGGATAAATTCACATTTGAATCTGAGATCGCTCCAGAGGAATCATGAGAGGTGGGGTTTGGGGAGCATTATTATAAAGGAGAGGTGCTGGCAGGTCCATAGTTAAGGTTGTACATGGACTTGCACTGATGGTGGGAGGGGTCAGGCAGATGTGGTAAACGTGAAGCAAAAAAAGTCTCAGATGCAGAGCTGTCAGCTTCTCCCTGCCTACTCCTTCTCTGTTCTCTGGGTGGCATCGCATCAGTGAGGGAGATTAAGCCCTTGTAATTCCTTTTCCCCGGCAGAGATGGAAGAGGTGTTTGCAAACCAGGAGAAGGTGCAGAAGGAGGTGAAGGCCGCCCTGACAGAGAGCGCCACCCTGAGCTGTGAGGTGGCCCAGGCCAAGACTGAAGTGAAATGGTGCAAGGATGGGAAACTGATCACCTCCAGCAAGAAATTCAAGGTGGAGTCTGAGGGCAAATCCCGGCGTCTGGTCGTGGAGCAGGTGGAGAAGAAAGACACTGGAGAGTACACCTGTGAGGCCGCAGGCCAGAAACTGACCTTCAAAATTGTTGTCACAGGTAAGAAACAATATTTTCTTTCAACTGTTTGCTACTGTTGTTGGTTTAAGTATTGTAGAATGAAGTGCATATCCTTCACTGAAGGCATCTCAGCTCAGATATTCCATATAGAGTGATACACAACCAATGACTTTTTAAAACCAAGAGTGCTTCTTAAAGGAAAAGAAGATAGTCGTCCATTCAGGTTTACAATCGGAAGGAAGGGTTTGTAAGGAAGATGTTGGTGAAAAAACTAAAGGAAGTCCTGGGCCGATAAATTGAGATCTGGATCTGAGGTCACTCTCCAGAGCACTGATGAGAGTTTGAATGTGGGGGTTCGGGTTGGTTTATTATGAAGGAGACGCCCTACAGGCTCCATAGTTAAGGTTGAAATTGTACTTGTAGTTATATCGTTCAGGGTCTGGCAACGTGGGGGAGACGTGCAGAAAGCAGCCTAAGGAAGCAGAACTGTCAGCTTCTCCCTGCCTTCCCTTCTCTGTTCTCTGGGTGGCATCTCATCAGTGGGGAAGTTTAAGCCCTTGTAATTCCTTTTCCCCTGCAGAGATGGAAGAAGTGTTTGCAAACAAGGAGAAGGTGCAGAAGGAGGTGAAGGCCGCCCTGACAGAGAGCGCCACCCTGAGCTGTGAGGTGGCCCAGGCCAAGACTGAAGTGAAATGGTACAAGGACGGGAAATTGATCACCTACAGCAAGAAACTCAAAGTGGAGTCTGAGGGCAAATCCCGGCGTCTGGTTGTGGAGCAGGTGGAGAAGAAGGACGCTGGAGAGTACACCTGTGAGGCCGCAGGCCAGAAACTGACCTTCAAGGTTCTTGTCACTGGTAGGAGAGAGTATTTTCTTTCAACTGAAGGGCTGATTTTCTGCCATTGTTGATTGAAGCATACTAGAGTAAGCTGAATTTCCTGGCTTGCTGGCACTTCAGCTCTGAGTCCAGAGGGGTTTTGGGAGATTTTGGGTTTTGCCACAATGTTGAGAATAAATTTTCGGAGTAAGCAGGTAAAATGGGAAGATGCCTGAATCTTCTTAGTCATGGTTTTGTGAAGAACAAATCATGTCAAACCAATCTAATAGCTTTCTTTGATAGGATAACGAGCCTTGTGGATAAGGGTGAAGCTGTGGATGTGGTATACCTAGACTTTAGTAAGGCATTTGATACGGTCTCGCATGATATTCTTATTGATAAACTAGGCAAATACAATTTAGATGGGGCTACTATAAGGTGGGTGCATAACTGGCTGGATAACCGTACTCAGAGAGTTGTTATTAATGGTTCCCAATCCTGCTGGAAAGGCATAACGAGTGGGGTACTGCAGGGGTCGGTTTTGGGACCGGCGCTGTTCAATATCTTCATCAACGACTTAGATATTGGCATAGAAAGTACGCTTATTAAGTTTGCGGATGATACCAAACTGGGAGGGATTGCAACTGCTTTGGAGGTCATAATTCAAAATGATCTGGACAAATTGGAGAAATGGGCTGAGTTAAACAGGATGAAGTTTAACAAAGACAAATACAAAGTGCTCCACTTAGGAAGGAAAAATCAGTTTCACACATACAGAATGGGAAGAGACTGTCTAGGAAGGAGTACGGCAGAAAGGGATCTAGGGGTTATAGTGGACCACAAGCTAAATATGGGTCAACAGTGTGATGCTGTTGCAAAAAAAGCAAACCTGATTCTGCGATGTATTAACAGGTGTGTTGTGAGCAAGACACGAGAAGTCATTCTTCCGCTCTACTCTGCTCTGGTTAGGCCTCAGCTGGAGTATTGTGTCCAGTTCTGGGCACCGCATTTTAAAAAAGATGTGGAGAAATTGGAAAGGGTCCAGAGAAGAGCAACAAGAATGATTAAAGGTCTTGAGAACATGACGTATGAAGGAAGGCTGAAAGAATTGGGTTTGTTTAGTTTGGAAAAGAGAAGACTGAGAGGGGACATGATAGCAGTTTTCAGGTATTTAAAAGGGTGTCATAAGGAAGAGGGAGAAAACTTGTTCACCTTAGCCTCTAAGGATAGAACCAGAAGCAATGGGTTTAAACTGCAGCAAGGGAGGTCTAGGTTGGACATTAGGAAAAAGTTCCTAACTGTCAGGGTGGTTAAACACTGGAATAAATTGCCTAGGGAGGTTGTGGAATCTCCATCTCTGGAGATATTTAAGAGTAGGTTAGATAAATGTCTATCAGGGATGGTCTAGACAGTATTTGGTCCTGCCATGCGGGCAGGGGACTGGACGCGATGACCTCTCGAGGTCCCTTCCAGTCCTAGAATCTATGAATCTATGAATCTCTGGTGTTTTGCAGCAGCAGCTTAACATTTCCCAGACGAGGTTGGGATTTTGAACATCTCATGGCAGCCATACGAGCCACCCTGTCTTTTCCCTAATGCCCTTGTAGCACTCCTAAGGGAATGTTCGCTCCCTAGAGCAATCATGAGTTGAATGTGGGGATTTGGGTTGGTTGATTTAGGAAGGAGATGCCATACAAGCTCCATAGTTAAGGTTGAAATTTCAGGCAAAGTGGGTGAGACATAAAGCTAATACTGCCTCAGGAAACAGAGCTGTCCGTTTCTCCGCACCTTCGCCTTTAATAGTCCCTGGATGGCATTGTATCAGTGACAGGGTTTATCCTGTAATTCCTTTTCCCTTGGCAGAGCCCGAAGAAGTGTTTGCAAACAAGGCGAAGCTGCAGAAGGAGGTGAAGGCCGTCCTGACAGAGAGCGCCACCCTGAGCCTTGAGGTGGCCCAGGAAAAGTCTGAAGTGAAATGGTCCAAGGACGGGAAACTGATCACCTCCAGCAAGAAATTCAAAGTGGACTGTGAGGGCAAATCCCGGCGTCTGGTCGTGAAGCAGCTTGAGAAGAAGGACGCTGGAGAGTACACCTGTGAGGCCGCAGGCCAGAAACTGACCTTTAAAATTATCATCACAGGTGAGAGAAAGAGGTGTTTACATTGGTATTCTCTTTGTGACCTGCCATTTTGATTTTCACCTTCAAATATTTTGAGTTAATTTGAATGACATAATATTATTTGCTGTTTTATTCTGAAGACTTGAACTGAAGACAGATGGGGCCAGATGGTTTATACCAGCTGAGGATCTGGTCTATTAGGGGGAATTTCAATGAGTTTGGAGTTATTTTGCGAACGGACGCCAGGGTACAAACAAGGACTGCATTTGCAGGGGAGGCCCAAATAATAACCATGGGGTGTGAATCCGCTTTCACTTAGACTGAATTTACACCATTGTAACTCCACTGATTTCAAAGGAGTTACTCCTGGTGTGCAGACGTATGTGAGAGAAAAATCAGACCCTCATTTTATGAAAACATGAAATTTCATGTTCTTGGATTTTGAGATCATCCGACAATAGAAACATTGTCTGATTTGGAAGGGACAACTGCATGCCTAAGTCATAAGTGCAGTTATCGCAATGGTGGCTGGGTGTGAGTCTAACTGATTCATGGCATTCAGAAATGCCGATGTGTGAGCAACAGTGTTCTCAAGTTAGATGCACATTTGATCAAGCCCATTGTATCTATGTAACGTTCACCACGTCATTCGTTGGGTCGGTGATCAAACCTAAGACCTCCTCAGCTAAATGAATGAGCCTCTACTGTTCAGCTGAAAGGCACATCTGTCAATCTCTAGCTGGCGTAGCCACCACTAGAGGGGGACAAAGTGCCATTCTGAGCTGGCAGGGGTTACATATACAAGGCACTGTATTTCTTCTGGAGCCTTTCATTTCTTCTGGATGGTGGAGCATCAGCAACACCTGATTGGTGGAAGGAAAAGTGTTGCATCTGGGGCTTGAATTTAACGAAATGTGGCCCATTTCAAAATGGCATGAAATGTGACACAGCTCAGCTAATGAACTTTACATTGTGTTGGGACTATTTTGTGCAGCTCTAACTGTGCATTCAGTTTTTAAATCGCTTCTCCCCCTTGCAGAGCCTGAAGAGGTGTTTGCAAACCAGGAGAAGGTGCAGAAGGAGGTGAAGGCTGCCCTGACAGAAAGCGCCACCCTGAGCTGTGAGGTGACCCAGGCCAAGACTGAAGTGAAATGGTACAAGGATGGGAAACTGATCACCTCCAGCAAGAAATTCAAAGTGGAGTCTGAGGATAAATCCCGGCGTCTGGTCGTGGAGCAGGTGGAGAAGAAAGACGCTGGAGAGTACACCTGTGAGGCCGCAGGCCAGAAACTGACTTTCAAGGTTATTGTCACAGGTGAGAGAGACGCTTACTTTGATTTGTTATTTTATTGTCCACTCTGCCGGGAACGTTTCTTTGTGAGTGATGGGATGTTAAATAAGCAATATATGATTCTCTAGCACTCAGCTATGGCAGTGTGCAACTAGGCCTTCTGGGTGGGTGTAACTTCAAGCTCATTTGTAGTCCCACTGCCTTCAATGGGATTGCGTCTCTGCTTTAAAGTTATGCATGTCATAGAATCCTAGAATATCAGGTCCTGCAGTAGCTTGCTGAATGGTGGTCTTGGTGAAATACGAATTCTGTGAGATTTGGCGTTTGGGTTCAGATGAACATCCACGTAGCTCAGAAGCGCCTCTGAACGTAAGAGGATTTATTTGAGTCTCTTTCTGCTATTTAGTTATGTTAAAATCTCACAAAAACAGACTCTCTCACAACACTTCTGGTGCTTCCTGCTTTTGGCAAGGTCAGCAGTACAGTGAGAATAGGCCATCTCATTGCGCTCTGGTAATTTTCGATCTATTTGCTGTCTGAACCAGAAAGTGAAAAGTTGCCTGTGTTTTTTTTTCTTTAAATAAAAGTGGACAGAAAAGGTTGTGTTGGTGTTTGGGGCAAAGTTTCTGTTCCTTTTTTATTTATCTGAATTGATTTAACGAGCACTATATTCTGCCACCATAGTTCCCAAACTTGCCAAACATTTTCTGTGCATTGTAGGGGCTTATTGGATCTTATCCTCACTTCTTGTATCATACCTGTATTCTAGCTTGTAAGTGACTGGAATTGTCCTGGGAGTAAGTCAGGGCCAAATTTGGGTCATCATCTTGTGTTTATGGCATTTCACTCTTTTGCCATGAAAATGATGGTAATGATTGTAACATCGTTTCAGCCTTCTGACTTGGCTGCAGGGTTAAGTAGGAGGTGCAGGTGGAGGGTGTGAGATCACAGGTCACTTTTTTATTTTAGATAAGGAAATCTTTGGTGATTAGTGAAGGTGGGAGAGGGATATGATGACAGATTATAAACATGAGACTGAGAGGCAGAAATTGGCCAAGGATCATATTACACTCTTTGAAACAAGAGCTCCATGTTAGCCTCCTGTGGTGGATCATAGGTTTTTTTTTGAGGGGGGGGGTTGTTTTTATTTTAAAGCCAGGAGCTAATTGGCATTTCCTACTGCACACAACAATGCAATACTTCCAGCAAGAGGCATTGATTGTTTGCATCTATGTACACGAGAGAACTCCATAGCTTTAGCCCAAAGGTTTTTCTCAAGATGATGGATGATGAAGTGCTTCTGGCTGAAATACCAGCGTTTGCATGAGTACATACTGTAACCTTGGATGAAAGCCTAAGGATTTTCCGCTACTCAGGGCTTCTGGCATAAGGCTGAGACATGATAGGTTTGTTTGTGTAAATGGGTCTGGTGGTGAGCATACGGGATTCCGACGTGCTAGGCTCCGCTCTGCTCTGCTGCTCTCTTGCTGCATGACTGTGGGCCAGTTACTTAACCTGTATGTAGCTGAGTTTAATCCAGCGGGAAATGGGCATGTTGATACTTTCCTACATCACAGAGTCATTGTGAGAATTAATTGGTGTGTGTGAAGGGTTCTTACATCCTCACATGAAGGGTGCCGATTATCTACAAAGGTTCCTCTAAATGTTCTGTGCTTGCTGCTAGGAAGGATGGTGCAGGAGCTAAGATGCAAGCCTGGGACTTGGGCAAACCAGGGTCAGCTCTGCCATGTGAGGCTAAATACATAAAAGATTATGAGCTACTCAGCCATTGTAGTAGTGGGGGCCAGATAAGTAGCTTAGGTACATTATTAACATGTCTTACAAGCACAAATTAGTTGAGTCTCTGCAACCTCTGTGAGATAGGTGGTATTATCTGTATTTTACAGATGGGGAAACTGAAGCACAGAGAGAATAAGGATGTGCTTTTGCTCCCATTGAAATCAATGGGAGATTTGCCATGTACTTCAATGGCAACAAGTTTGGCGTCCAAAGTGACTTGCCCAAGGTCACAAGGAAAGCCTGTGGTAGAGTCAGGAATGGAAACCAGGTCTCCTGACTCCTCCACCTGTGTCTTAACCCGAAGATCGTTCTTCCCCCTCATCTCTTGGTATTAATTTGTGGTGACATTCAAGTGAATTCACCAGAGAGAATTTGTGAGAGCAAGTGCCATGCCTCTCAGGCAAATCGAAACAACTGAAACCTGCAACGGGGAAGAACTCCATCACTTAAAATTGAACTCCATACATCTGGGGCAGGGCCTGTCTCTTTGTTCTTTGCTTGTACAGCCCCTAGCACAGTGGCGTCCTAGCCTCGGACTGGGACTTCTAGGCTCTACAACAAAGGTGCCCAACCTGCAGGCCCACACGGCCCACCAGAGCATTTCATAAGGCCCACGGCCTGCTTCAACCCAATATACTAATGGCTGATTCATTAGCATTTTGTTGTCATGTTTACAACATTTTAGTTTACACAAGTGTGTAAATAGACAATATTGTACATCGAAACAGCCTATCTAAATACATACGGAACAAGCTGAACTTAAAATATAAATCAATACAGGTGCCTTTAAATCTTATTAAAATATGTAGAATCTGTTTGGCCCGCACAAGGTTGTGCTTAGGTTTTAGGTGGCCCTCCTGTGTAGCAAGGTTCGGCACCACTGCTCTATGATAACACAAATAATAATGATCTGGAATGACATGAATTGTACATATTAGCGGTGATGTTGGGTTTGTATTAGCCCATAAAATCCTCTCCCAAAAGTCAGAAGACAGGGTCCAATGGGGACGAATTGGCCCAGAGGGATACAGTTGTTCTTCCCTCAGGGTCTTTGCAGAGAAATGAGCATACCCATAGATGTGACACAAAGAGCCTTGTGGCTCTTCTTTCTTGCGGAGGGTCCAGAACACGTCAGCTATCCTTTACCCACACTGGAAAATCACTCTGTGCCTAACCTTTCAGGCCAGATGCTTATCAAACACACAGTGAACTTAGAGGGCTCTAATTCCAAGGAGAAGCAGTTGACATTTTGATTTACAGCTGCCGTGGGAAGCTCTGCATGCATCACATATGACAGGATTATATCCCATCCATTCTAGGAGCTATGGAAAGAACCATCTAAATAATTGACAGGCCTGGCCTCGCAATGGTGAACAGCACTGGATATCACCATGGCCCAAGCTCTGCGAAACGAGGTGGTTTCACATAACAGGCATTTCTGCAAATATGTCTCATGGTTTCAGTCTGGATGGGTCTGCCTCATCCCTTTTCCACCTGTGTTTTGCCTTGAGCTTTGGGTTTGAAGCAACTCAATATTTAAAAGCGCCGCTTGCTTAAACCCACCCTATTTCGCTTGATTTCCCACTGAAAAAATGTGAATTTGGGTGCAAAGCTACAAAGCAGTCCAGGCTTTGCGTCCAGCTTGGCTGAAAAGTTTTGTAAATCTCAGCGAACCTTTCGACGAATCTGGACGGAATTTCAAGGTTATCACAAAACCTGATGCTTGAGTTCTGGTCCAAGGCCCATTAAAGTCCATAGAAAGAATCCCGTTAACTTCAGTGGACTTTGGATCAGGCTCAGGCATGTGGTTTGAGATTTCCTTGTGATCTTTTTACAGAGCTATGATGGCAGGTCTATTGCCATTGCCAGACTGGATCAGACCAACTGTCCATCTAGTCCAGTGTCTGGTCTTCTGCAGTGGCCAGTACCAGCTGCTTCAGAGGAAGGTGCACTTTGACCTGTGGGCAATTATGGAATAGCCTGGCCATTGGGGAAGTCTCTTCCTGACCCCAATTAGTTAGAAGTTGGCTTGCATGAGAGTTCATGGCCCTTCCAAAGTTTTTCTTTTTTTTTTTTTACAGTTCCAGCATCCTGCTGGGATTGGATCTTGAATGAGCGATTCACTCTGGAGATGGGGTGAAACTGCAAAACCTGTCTCTGGATCTGTGTTAAAGTGCAAACTTCCACAACATTCAAGGAAGTTTTGAATCTGGAGTTCCAATGACATGAAATTTTGGATTCTGATCTAAAATTCCCCCGAATTCAAGGGGATGTGGATCCAGTATCCAGGTTCAGACCTATTGTTCTTTCGATTGTAGCTCTCCTGGTACTGTGGCAGAGTTTAAATACTAAAGGAGAGATCTGAGCTAGGTTTTAGATTTTTAGATTTTGACAGGATGGATAGTTCTCCCCCAAGCAGCTTTGGCTTAAGGGTAGGTTCTGTCATTTAAAAGATTCAAGGTCAGAGTTCTGTCCAGCTTTTCTATTAAATAAGCCATTAGAAGTTGGTTCAGTAAAAGATATTACCTCTCCCATCTTGTCTCTAACATTAAAATGGTCAAACCTAGATTTATTTTAAAACAGCCTCAGTCATTAATGGGGAATCTGAAACCCTCTGCCTCAAAAGGAAGGTTTGTTTCTTGACTATCCCCTCTCCTCCTGTTTGCAGAGGCAGAAGATGTGTTTACAAACAAAGAGAAGGTGCAGAAGGAGGTGAAGGCCGTCCTGACAGAGAGTGCCACCCTGAGCTGTGAGGTGGCCCAGGCCAAGACTGAAGTGAAATGGTACAAGGATGGGAAATCGATCACTTCCAGCAAGAAACTCAAAGTGGAGTCTGAGGGCAAATCCCGAAGGCTGGCCGTGGAGCAGGTGGAGAAGAAAGATGCTGGAGAGTACACCTGTGAGGCCGCAGGCCAGAAACTGACCTTCAAAGTTATCGTCACAGGTGAGAGACTGATTTCTCTCTTAGTTTCCATATTGGAAACCTGAAGCACAGAAAAGTTAAGTGACCTGCCTAAGGTTGTGCAGGGAGCCAGTGACAAAGCCAGTTTGGCTTATGAAAAATTTAAACCAACCCACAAACGAACTGAAAAGTTCAGGAGTTTATGCATTAAACTAGTCCTTGATTCTGGCCTGGCATAATTCTGGAAAAGTAACAGAGATGGGTGGTTTATTTTTATTTTTAATTAGAGAACACCGGTGAAATTTTGGAAAGTTGAAGCATGAATCCCAGAATGTGGACTCTTTTTTCTAGAGCCACCTTTATTTTGGATTGCAAGGTAAAATGCATCTCTCCTCTTGTTTATATGATTTAATGTGTATTTTCTTGCAGCACAATCATCCAACTGATGATATTCAGTGAAGTTCTGATGGACAAATGTTAACAAATACATTAGTTTCTTCCATTGCAGATTTCAGAAAATCATGGTAATTAGAGATGGAAAAACCCTTGTAGGTCACCAAGTCCATTCTCCACTGCTAGTGAAGGATTGTTCCTCCTAACACTTGTTGGTGTGGTCTAGTTTAAATGACTCAGGAGATGGGCACTCAAGAAATATGAATTGGGAAAAATCTTTGTAAACCTGCCTTCTGGTAATGAAGATCAAAGTTGGGGGAGTTAACTTTTTAAATTGTTTCCCCCAATCTCAGAACCTGAAGTTGTGTTTGCAAACAAGGAGAAGGTGCAGAAGGAGATGAAGGCTGTTCTGACGGAGAGCACCACACTGAGCTGTGAGGTGGCGCAGGCCGAGACTGAAGTGAGGTGGCACAAGGACGGGAAACTGATCACCTCCAGCAAGAAATTTAAAGTGGAGTCTGAGGGCAAATCCCGACGACTGGTCGTGGAACAGGTGGAGAAGAAGGACGCTGGAGAGTACACCTGTGAGGCCGCAGGCCAGAAGCTGACCTTCAAAGTTATCGTCACAGGTGGGAGAAACTCTTTTTTTATTTCTGTTAGGAGACTAAAGTAATTTTATTTTTTAAAAATATTGTCCACCGTTTTAGGAGCAAATTATGGGCCAGAGAGTGGCTGCTGTTGCTTTGGTGCAGAAGTTGGGGGGGACTTTTCAGAAAATATATATACACCTCTAGCTCGATATAACGCTGTCCTCGGGAGCCAAAAAATCTTACTGTGTTATACGTGAAACTGCGTTATATATCGAACTTGCTTTGATCCACCGGAGTGCGCAGCCCCGCCCCCCCGGATCACTGCTTTACCGCATTATATCCGAATTCGTGTTATATCAGGTTGCGTTATATCGAGGTAGAGGTGTATTTGTAATGGATTGCAGGATCTTTAAGGCAGGGAGAGCCTCTTCTCAGTATGTTTGGAAAATGCCCAGTATATTGTGACCCCTTCCCGAATATACATGAATAATAATAGTGTCGCAATCCCTTTCCCTGCCGTAAGTCCATTGATGCACCCAGAATGCCACAGAGCCAGCAGATGACTGTTCACACCACTCTCAACCCCAGTGAAGTTGCAGAGGGGAGCCATGGTGGAGTGGCCATGCGGTGGTATCTGCACTTCCTTGCCCCTCATGGACGGGCGCTCTCCAGGTCTGCCCAGGAGAGGCTGGCGGGGAAGGACATAACGGGGCTGGGGATCTGCCTTTCCATGAATGCAGTGGCCCTAATGCTCCATGTGAGTGGCATGGAGGGGCAGAAGGTGAAGTGCGCTGACGTCTGGTGCCTGGGCTTCCGATTGGGAGAGTGGATTTCACCTTCCCCGCTCACCCACGCTCCTTTGCAGACAGTCTGATTACTCCAGCATTATGTGGGAGATGAGCATTTCACCCTGGGTGTAAGGCTGCGTGTGTGTGAGGTGGGCAGGCTGGTGCAGTCTGATGGTGCTGGCTGGGAGGGGATGGTGTGTAGCCAGATGACCAGTAGCACTGCGAGAATGCATTCTGCACCCCGGTGCTGGGGAAGCAGCCTGTCTGTCTCTGTGCACTACCAGGATGACAGCTCTGGCATCTGCCTCTCAGATGGTGCAGCTCTGTGACACATCCCAGTGGAGCCAGGGCTGCAAAGCCACAATCCAGCCCTGAGTATAGAGGAGAGATGTCACCCATCTGATCTCAGTCCTCTAGCAATATACAAAAAGGTTTAATTATGATTTCAAACAATGTATTAAGCCCCTGTTACCCTCGGTGCTGTGCCTTAAGCAAATTCAGTAATTGAATCATAAATTCAGCTCGGTGGGCCACCAGGACCTTATCCTAGCCGTAGGAAACAGCCTTCTTCCAAATCTGCAGAGACATTCAGGTGCAAGCAGCAGAGATTAAACAGTTGTTATTCAAGCAAACCAAACTGCACAGAGGGCGTGTGAGCCAATGGGTAGGGCACTGGACTTGGGGCTCAAGAGAGCTTGGTTCTATTCCTGACTCTGCTATTGACCTGCTGTGTGGCCTTGGTCCAGTCATTTCCCCTCTGTGTGTCTGTTTCCCCTGCTACCCTTTGCCTATTTAGGTTGCAAACTCTTTGGTGCAGGGACGGTCTCCAAATGTATGTTTGTGCTGCACCTAGTGTGGTCCTGCCTCTAGGTGCTACTTTAATATTATTGCTGCTAATAACAACAAATATGAGAAATTCTGCAGTCACAGTGGGATTCTAGCTCATGTTGTCAGGAAGGGAATAGTGTAGTCAAGGCCCTGCTGCTAAAAACTGCGCTTGGCCTGATCCTTGGAATGACCAGTAAGGACTGCCCAGCTGATCTGATTTGCCTTGATGGGACCTAGAATGAATACCATGGTGTTAAGCAATGTGGCCACCTTCCTGGCATGCTAACATAGACGCTTAACTGTTTTGTCATAGCTCCTGTTAAACAGTAACAAGAAAGTTTACCGCATAAGAAAACCTGAAAATGTTTTCTGTGGTGATCTGAGAACTTTAAATGCATGTTGTCAGATTGGAGACATGGATTTAATTGTTCTCCTTAGGTCCTGATACAAGTTTTGGCAGCTTTCAGGTTATAGATTCACTTACTTTGAAATGTTATCTTTTTCAGAGCCAGAAATCGTATTTGCAAACCAGGAGAAGGTGCAGAAGGAGGTGAAGGCTGTGCTGACAGAGAGCGCCACCCTCTCCTGTGAAGTGGCCCAGGCCAAGACTGAAGTGAAATGGTACAAGGACGGGAAACTGATCACCTCCAGCAAGAAATTCAAAGTGGAGTCTGAGGGCAAATCCCGCCGTCTGGTCGTGGAGCAGGTGGAGAAGAAGGATGCTGGAGAGTACACCTGTGAAGCCGCAGGCCAGAAACTGACCTTCAAGTTTAATGTCACAGGTGAGAGAAAGACCCCCTGAATTCCCAATGATACTGTCATGTCTGAAAATGGGCTAACAACAACAGTAACAAATGTGTGCAGTGAGACAGACCCTCAACTTGTATAAATTAGTGTCGTTCCACTGCAGGCTAGGAGCTAGGCTGATTTATGCTAGCTGAGGGTCTGCCCTAATGTTTTGCATATACCAAAATATCAGGGTGTATCAATATGTCATAAGAGTGCATCACATTATTAAATTGGAGATTTAATAATAAATAAAGTAATAAAAATGATATACTCCTTGCAGAACAGCATGCTACTTTTATAGACACACAGGGAGAAATCAATTAAGAAGCACAGATAAGGGGAATAAAGAGAACTGTTCAATTGAGATTTGAAAAGGGGCAGTGGGAGAGAGGCACAGTAGGGTTGTTGCAGCTGGCAAGAGCGGCAGAGGAGGTGGCTTTTGCATGAACAATGGTGAAATGGAAGTCAGTGGAGCCCTAGTGATAGTGGAGGAGCTGGTCCTAACTGGTGATGGATGAACCAGTGTGGAAACTGGTCCAAACTGTCACTCAGAATTCAAACCGAATCTGGACCAAACTTTTTGAAGTTCAAAAATGTTGGACTTCAAAAAACAATCAGACAATTTTCTTGCTGCCCCTGCTTTTCCCATAGTCAGATGTAAAGCACCTAATTATCACAATAGGTTCTTCTTCTAGCGCCTGACATTGGACAGCATCCCTGTTCAGGAAAGCCTGTAAGCATATGCTTAACTTTAAGTTGCTTAAGTGCTTTCCTGGATTAGGCTTTGGCATTTCCAGCCTCAGAGGAAGCCAGAAGTAACAAAAACCTCTTCTTGCAAGATTCCCAGCCTGGCTTTGGAGACTGAAGAGGCTGGGATATGTTTTTTGGAGAAGCATCCACATTTTTGAGTGCTCATCCAAACTGATCTAGAGCTGTGAATTTTCGGAGGTCCTTTCATTATAAGTTTTTCCTCCTGATCCAGTGAGATGCTGCATGCCTCCTGCCATGTGTTAAATGCCCTCTTCTCCTGAAAGTTGCCTGCAGTTTGCAAGATTGGACCTGATTCAGCAAGGTGCTTAACTTGGGTAACTTTAAGCATGTGAAGTCAAAGGGATTGCCAGCTGCTTCAAATTAAACATGTGTACACTTGTGTACCTTGCCGAACCAGGTCCTTAATTATCAGAGTATTGTACTAGTAACAGTATTCTTTGGAAAGAGAAGTTCCTGCTGGGAATGACCATGGGCGAGATCACTAAGAGTCCGTTCTGGGAGTCTGTGTGGTCATGTTGGTTTATGATGGAAACATGATCAAAGAAGGAAGAACTTCTGCATTGTATGGCCTAATTAGCAACAAACAAATAAATAGAGACATTCTCCAGCAGCAATGACTATTGTTGGCAAATGACAAATTTCAGAATTTCCAAAGTTGGTGCATGTCGATGTGCTAAGACGTGTTAGATGGGCTAATTTTATTTTAATCAGTCATTTTTCTCTTTTCTTTTTCCTACTCAGAGCCAGAATCTGCATTTGTAAACCAGGAGAAGGTGCAGAAGGAGGTGAAGGCTGTGCTGACAGAGAGCACCACCCTGTCCTGTGAAGTGGCCCAGGCCAAGACTGAAGTGAAATGGCACAAGGACGGCAAACTGATAACCCCCAGTAAGAAACTCAAAGTAGAGTCTGAGGGCAAATCCCGGCGTCTGGTCCTGGAGCAGATGGAGAAGGAGGACGCTGGAGAGTACACCTGTGAGGCCGCAGGCCAGAAACTGACCTTCAAGATTGAAGCAGTAGGTGAGTGTTCTCTAGCACACCCATTCTGGGCAGAATTGAGGTCAGATTTTTCATCTGTAAAACATGTGCTTGGAGTGAATATTTTATACTCCTTAATTCCTGGTAGTAACTGGGCCAAGATCTGCCCAGGTGTTACATCCTTGACTTCAAATAAGCTACACCACAGATTAATTTATCCTATTCACTTTGTCAGTACTGTGTAGATGTAGTTGAAGGCAGAATTTGGCTGATAATCTTAACGTTGTATAACACAGGGCTACATGGTTTATTTTTACATTGTCTCCTTCACAGACACAATCTCAAATCATTTCACAGAGATAATGGGTTGAAAGCGAGATAGAAGTGGAAGAGTTTTAAAGAGGAGAAATGGTGACTTGGAAGAATGGTGCTAGTTAAATGGAGTAGCAGCATGTGTTAAAGGCCTGATGCATTATGGGAGTTAGAGATGAGGCCATGAGAGGAGGAGAAAAGTGAGCCCATAGCGTAGTAGGTACAAACAAGGAAAATTTTGTAGGGTGCAGCAAGTCCACAGAGTTGAATTTGAATTAGTACCATGGTGACAGAGTAATTTTCATACGAAAGAAGAATCTTAGAGGCTTCCAGATGCGTGTTTATGTCCATGTGTATTTTTTTCCATTATCTTTGATTCTATAACAAATTACCTCTATGAAGGAACAACTGATCATTTCCCACTCAATCCAAGATAAAAGAGACAGCAAGTTGCAAACATTCAGCCGTATTCCTGGCCTATGGGGATCACAGGACAATTTTTGGGTTATTTTATGAGTCATGGAGCAAAAAATGGTTGAGAACGACTGTTCTAGGGAGCAGGAAACCAGCCTGTTTGTTTGTTTGTTTTGATTATTTCTCTAGAACCAGAGGCAAAATTCCAAAAGAAACTTGTCCAGAAAGAACCAATCATTGTTCAGGAACATGAGAGCATCACACTGGCCACTTCGGTAACACCTGAAACGGCCGTAGTCAAGTGGTTCAAAGATGGAACTGAGATCAAGGGAAGCAAAAAGTATGAGATTAAGGCTGACGGGGCCTCCAGGACTCTGACTGTGAAGCTGGCTGAGGGCAAAGACAGTGCTGTGTACACCTGCGAGACAAAGAGCGACAAGCAGGAGTTCAAAGTGCAGGTGAAAGGTGAGAGGAACAGCAGCAGGCGTGTCAGCTTCATTCCCAACAATATATATATATATATATGGAGATATACCTATCTTGTAGAACTGGAAGGTCATTGAGTCCAGCCCCCTGCCCTCACTAGCAGGACCAAGTACTGATTTTGCCCCAGATCCCTAATTTTTCCCCTCAAGGATTGAATTTACAACCCTGGGTTTTGCAGGCCAATGCTCAAACCACTGAGCTAGCTCTCCCCCCGAAGTCAAAGTCAAATGGATCTTGCTCAGGGGTGGAGGCCAAGGGGCTGCAGTTGAAACTCCCCCTCCCCTCATCCTTGCTCAGCTCTCAGGGCCCTTGTGTCGTGGCTGCTGAGATTCTGGCTCCAGGGTCCAGCGGATCCATTTCCCTCAATGTCCATACAGAGCAAAGCAAGATGCTTCCTACCACCACCGGGCTAGTTCATGGCCCATATTGCATGCTCGAGTGGGGAGGAAGGAGGTCATAAGGTGCCTCCTATTCCTCGGGGCTTGCTATCCAGTTACAGGTAGCTGTATGGGGGCAGAGCACTATTCCATCTCCTTTACAGGTGGGTGGGGTGTGGGCACAGCAGAGCCGGCATGGAGGTGGGCATAAATTGTGCCAGGAGAAGGGCATGGGGGGGATAGCTTAATTCCCCATGGAGCAAGCAGGGACAGAAACGTGGCTCTGAGCCACAATTTGGCCCTGGCTGTGTTTCTGGGGTGGGGCTGCTTTCTGCGTCCCTTTATCAAGGCAGGTTGTAGAAGATGACAGTCTAGCTCAGAGTGTTGGAGTTGCGCTGGCCCAGCAACAAATGGATTCTCCCGTTTACCTCGCAGGGCTGCGCTCTGGTAATGATTTGTAGCTGGGGAGCTGTGGGGAGAGCTCTGCTTACCCAGGCTGGGGAGAAGAGGGCAGCAGCTGCTCCCCTGGCCACCCTTTTACTTGAACCTCTGACGATAAAGCACAGTGTGTTTTTGGGCAAGTCACTTAGTCTCTCTGTACTTCACTTCCCCTTTTACAGGAGATTCCACTCCTTAGCAACCCCTCAGCTGCCTGCAAAAAGTTGCCATGGTCTGGCCATTGCCAATAAGCAGAAGGCAGGATGGCAGGGCTGCAGCCAGGGAAGGAAGCACTGGAACGTGCCAAGCATGGGCTGTGAGCAGATTGGCGGGGCCAGCCAGGGAAGGCCCATCCCATCACTTCCTCCCCTGACAACAGCCCCGCAAACCTGCCTGAGGCAGGGGTCTCGCGTCTAGAAAAAGTTCTCAGTACGTGGCACACCGTTGCCAGTATCCCAAATCTCATGAGAATTAAAGTCGATGGGACAGGATGGATTCCCAGCGCAATATTGCTATTAACTGGAAGTTGTTAATATCAAGGTTGCTATTAAGGGCCATCCATTTTACTTCCCTACTTCACAAGTGTGTTGTGAGGGTAAATATATTAAAGAGGGTGAGGTACCCAGGTAGTGTGGTAATGGGGGTGATATAAGGGGCCTTGGATGGATAGATGGATAGGTAGATAGATGGCTAGATAGATAGATAAAAAGCGACAAAGAGTCCTGTGGCACCTTATAGACTAACAGACATATTGGAGCATAAGATTTCATGGGTGAATACCCACTTCGTCAGACGCGCGTCTGACAAAGTGGGTATTCACCCACGAAAGCTCATGCTCCAATACGTCTGTTAGTCTATAAGGTGCCACAGGACTCTTTGTCGCTTTTTACAGATCCAGATTAACACGGCTACCCCTCTGATACTTGGATAGATAGATGTCTATTTCATTAGGAGGGTGGTGAAGCACTGGAATGGGTTCCCTAGGGAGGTGGTGGAATCTCCATCCTTAGAGGTATTTAAGGCCCGGCTTGACAAAGCCCTGGCTGGGATGATTTAGTTGGTGTTGGCCCTGCTTTGAGCAGGGGATTGGACTAGATGACCTCCTGAGGTCTCTTCCAACCCTAATATTCTATGATTCTATTCTATGTCAAAGAGGTGAGAGAGATTGTGGAGAGAGATACCTGGGAGTGGAGGGTGAATTTCACATCCTGGGGCCACAGAACAAAGGTTGTATCATCTCTTACCCCAAAGCAATGATGGTGGAGAGTCTATGCTAACATCCCCCTGCCAAGGAGACACATGATGTGATAGCTCAGCAGGTGAGTTCGGTTTATCAGGTGGAAGGCAGAACAAAAAGGAAAAAGGAGAGGACAATCCCAAACCCAGGCATTTTAAGGCATCATTCTGACACCTCTCCTTCCAGAATTAAAAAGGGTCTAAGATTTCTTTTGTATTTTATTTTACTTTAAAGGACTCACTCTAAGCTGCCAACTCAATGGTCTGTAAGAATCTGATGGATTTGTCGCTTGATAAATATGCTTTCAGCTGTGTGTCCATTCCCACTCTCTAAGGATAGGCAGCCAGCCTATAGGGGCGTTGGACCAGCAGTTAGAAGACCTGGGCTCTATTCCTTACTCACTGTGTGTGTGAGAGACCCTGGGAAAGTCACTAATCTGCTTTGTAATCTTAGTGTCCTCCGGTGAAAAATGTTGTTTTTTTTGTGTGTGTTTTACCCACTTTCGTGACTTGTTTTGAGATGGGTGGATGAAAAGTTGCTATTATAATTACTGAGTCAGAATTTGCGACGTTTCTATTGCTGACAATCTCTTGAATTTCCCACCTTCCTCTGATCCAAAAATCCCCCAAATAAAAAAAAAGGGCAAGAAAACAATCTTCTGATCTGTTCTGCGTTCATTGTTTTCCTTCCAATGAATCTCAGAAATCCCTGTGAAGTTTGCAAAGAAATTAGAAGCAGTCAGTGCCGAGATCGGAGGGACCATCTCTCTGACCTGTGAGCTGAGCCAGGCTAAGGGGGATGTGCTGTGGTACAAGGACAGAGTTGAGGTCAAACCCAGCAAGCGCTTCCAGATTCGTGAGGATGGTGTCAAGCGGATCCTGACCATAATGGGACTCCGGGCCGAAGACAAGGGAGAGTACTCCTGTGAATCGCGGGACGACAAAAGCAGCATTCAGGTCACCCCCAAAGGTACCTTGCCAGATCCATGACATTGCGGGTGACATCCTGCTCCCCTCCCCTTCCATTACAGTGCTAAAGAGCTACATTAAAAATTCTGCCTGTGTTAAGAGGTCAGGGGACATTGTTGCTAGCATCAGGGCCGTAGCAACAAAGAACGTGGCCCCCTCCGAACGGTGGCCCCTCTGAACATATGTCCGGGCGGGGCCCCTTACAATGCAGAAACTGGAATGCGGTATTTATTTTGCCACTTTTAGGGGCCCCCTTCCTTGCGGGGCCCCCTCCGGTCGGAGGGTACGGAGGGCGCTCGCTATGCCTCTGGCTAGCATGCAGACATGTATGTGGTAGCTGGGAAAATAAGGGCTCCCATCTTACAGTTAATGAATAGACAGCATGACTGCCATTCTGAAAGAGAGAGATGCAATGTATATTGTAGGTAGAAGATCCCTAGAAATGATATTTAAATAATATTTAAACAATGATAAAAATCTATAAATTTAAGTAGCAGCAACAATAAGAGTTAGTGCAGAGTCCTGCTAAAGTAGTATGTGGACTTAGTATGGGTTGATTGTATCGCCCTCTACTGGATATAACTTGCTGCTTAACCAAGTTTCTCTTTTATCTCACATGGCAGAGCCCCGTGATTTTGGTGATGAAAGTCCCGGGGTCAATCTTGGTATTAGTATATGTGAAGCCACAGTTTACCTTATCATGTCCACTTTAAAGTCCAAATTATATGTGAGCCTTAAAAAGTCTCCTCCTAGGCCCCAGTTTGAACTATGTTGGTTTAAGAGCATGTTCAGATTCTGCATTTGGATGGTCTCTTTTCAATTGATTTCATATACAATGAAGGGCAGAACTCTGCTACCTTCCTGCAAAAATGGCGTAGGTTCTCTTTGCAAAGAATGTTGTTGTGACTTTGAGACTGAGTTGGGGTCTCATGTTAGATAGGCTGTGGACTTATAGAATCATAGAATCATAGAATATCAGGGTTGGAAGGGACCTCAAGAGGTCATCTAGTCCAACCCCCTGCTCAAAGCAGGACCAATTCCCAACTAAATCATCCCAGCCAGGGCTTTGTCAAGCCGGGCCTTAAAAACCTCCAAGGAAGGAGATTCCACCACCTCCCTAGGTAACAAATTCCAGTGTTTCACCACCCTCCTAGTGAAATAGTTTTTCCTAATATCCAACCTGGACCTCCCCCACTGCAACTTGAGACCATTGCTCCTTGTTCTGTCATCTGCCACCACTGAGAACAGCCGAGCTCCATCCTCTTTGGAACCCCCCTTCAGGTAGTTGAAGGCTGCTATCAAATCCCCCCTCATTCTTCTCTTCAGGAGACTAAACAATCCCAGTTCCCTCAGCCTCTCCTCATAAGTCATGTGCTCCAGACCCCTAATCATTTTTTGGTCCTGATATTGCATGTGAGGTTGGGGTTAAGGATCCTGAATCTAGACCCAGGATTTTCCCTTACACGCTTGCTCCTATCCTAGGGATGGCACCTCCATATATAAAAATTGGACAGTGAGATGTAATGTGACTATGTTACCATGAGCACACACTGTCACACAATGAAATATCCGTGGGAAAACCATGGTTTACTGAGCCAGTCTGCCCTCTGGAGTTGCTCGCAGAATGGGGGATTGTCATGCATGTGCTGCTAAAATGTCTCCTCCTTCTCTGTCAGCTCCTAGAGTGGTGAAGTTCACTACAGGCCTTCACAACGTAGTGTCTGAAGAAGGAAAAGAGGCCACATTCAAATGCACCGTCTCCCCCAACGATGCTGCGGTTACGTGGCACAGAAATGGTGTCAAAATTGAAGCCAGTAAGAAACACGTGATCTCTCAGAAGGACACCAACCACAGCCTCACCATCACTGACCTGACTCTGGAGGATGCAGCAGAAATCTCAGCCAATGCAGAGGGTGTGGAAAGCAAAGCCACCCTCACAGTCCGAGGTGAGAGAGTAAGGTCCCTTTGACTGACTGTCATCCACACTGTGGGATGTGTTGTTTTGTACGTTCCTTCTACTGACTTTCTGAGTTGGCCATGGGGATGAAAAATGCATGTGTTCCCCATGTTAGAATAGTGCCCAGAGCGTTGCAGTGCTGGAGATGCTGCTTCTGTTCACATGGATTTTCCCCAACTTTGATTTCTTCAGAAGCCACCATTTTAATCTTACGTTAGCGCCAGTTTTCTGGAGTCTCTCAACTTTTATTCTTGTCTCCTCTCATTTGCCAGAGGCGCCGGTGACGTTCAAGAAGAAACTGGAGCCCAAAACGGTTGAGGAGAGGGACACGGTGACCCTGGAGGTAGAGCTGAGCAAGCCTTCCGTGGAGGTGAAATGGATGAGGAACAGTGTCGTGCTGCAGTCCAGTGACAATGTCGAGATCAAGGCTGAGGGGACGAAACACAGCTTGATGATTAAGAACATCACCTTTGCCGACCGGGGCTTCTATTGCTGTGAGACTCTTGAAGAGAAGACCCAGGCCAAGCTGAATGTGCAAAGTAAGTTGATGCTGAATGTCCATCTGTGCTGTAGCCAACGTTAGGAGGCTGGTTTTGGGAATGTGGGTGTTTCCTCTTAGCGTGCTGCCAGTCAAATGACTGTGCGGGAGAACGTGAACGCTGGAGCTACCACAGCTGATTGGTTGTTTGCTCTGACCTCCTCCTTCTACTGTTTCCAACTACCACAGTCCCGTGTCTATTGCCTTCACTCCCCCTGTTCACCATTACACCTCTGAGCTCGTCCCTTCTCCTCTGAAATTCCCTCACCCCTTTCCATTCTGTCTTTTGCCAGATGAGTTTGCTCCTATGAAATCATTCCTCTTCCCACCATTCCATATTCCACCTCTCTTCCTTACAGTACCCCCCACAAAACAGCTCTTGAAATACAATTAACGTTAAAATAACAAATCCTCTACCAGCAAGTGTTTGAGTATTCAAATAAACTAACGCTCTTCAGTCTGTAACCTCTGTAATTCAGCCTCCTTCCCCGCATTCCCTTTGTCTTCATTGTAACGCCATATCTTCATTTAGGTTGTATGTGCTTCAGGGAAAGGATCTGTCTAGTTATATGTCTGTAAAGCACCCTTAGGAGTGTGGATGCTATATAAATATAAATAATAAATGATATTTAGGCACCTTTTGAATATCGAACAGATGAAGAGAGAGGTTCGAGAGGCTGAGCCCTCATGGAATGGTCCAGATGTGAACTTGGGGATTTCTGCTGAATTTGGATATGGTGTTCTGGCTCATGTCTGTATCTAGTGTGTACACAGGAAATCCATAGAGCTAATTGTTCAACAGTGAGAAATATTCTTAACAGGGCCAGAAACCAGGTGAAACTCACCTGGCTTTGCATTTTGTTAAAATTCAAAACTCAGATGATCTTTGTGGAAAGGTTGAAAACCTTGGGGTGAGTTTTTGACCAAACCCAGGCCAGTTTATGGCTTTGCCGTGAAATCCTGTGAAATTTGTGGGTTTCAGTGATTTCAGTGGAAAGCCGGGTGAAGTTCAGTCTTACGGAGATTTTGGGTTTGTTCAGACCCAGAGTTTAGAGGTTGCGAACGGACATGGAGCAAAAGCAAAGTAGCTGCTGTGAAACATCCGTAAGGCGTCTGGCCTTAGAGCAGCTTTAGCTAGTCTAGATCCCAGAGTTATAAAGTGTGATGCTTCCCAGGGGCACCCAGGGTTGTGAGGCGCCTAAGGCACCAGCCCTTAGCGTGAGGAAGTCTTGTCTGTGCTTGCAGTGGATTAGCTCCCTGAAATCACCAGCCTCTGGCAACACAAGCACTGCCTGCCAGGCCTCGGCGGGCCTCGTTCTCTCTGTACGGGTTAGCGATAGGCACACTCCAACCTCCGAGACCTCTGAGCAGCCCTCTGCAGGGCCCAGCCCCTGTTCCACTGGACCCACAACTCTTAGACTTGCTATTCCCAAAGTACACAGCGGTCTGTAAGATTCAACTCAGGGGGACCACTTTACTTAACACACAGCACATAAAGATGTGTAGTGAAAACAATAATAAGTTTATTATCAAAGAACATGGATTCTAGAGAGAGAAAGTCGGAATATTGGAAACAAATGGTTACATATAAAACAAAATCATAACACACTTTACTTTCTGGACCCTAAACTTAACTAGCAAAGCATTCGCCTATCCCCAACAAAATAGCTTACCCATGTCCTTTCCCCAGAATTTCCAAGCCCACTGGCGGCTTGTCCTCACAGATGGAAGGAATGAGGTTATACCTCTGTACCCCTTTGTTATGCCCCCAGAAGTTCATTGTCCTTATTTGTAAACAGGGCTCTGCCTTGCTGGTCACGTCTTCCTGTATATTTCCTTTCTTAGAAGATTTCACAATCAAAGGTATCAGAAATTGATGCCCAAATGTATTAAAAAAAAAGCCAGGTCTGTGTAATCTTTTTCACACCCTGTTTCTATAGTTTCTTCCTCTTCAGAGTTTTCCTTGCTGTCCTCTGACAAGAGACACTGTTTTAATATCCAGATACAGGATAGTTATCAGCTCTGGTGGCAGCTGCTCAACCAACCGCCACCAAACTGATTAGCCCTCGGAAACAGCAGACTCTGGCTGTGATGAGGACGATTGAAAGTACCAACCAGGCAGTTAGAGGGCAGGGATATTTAGTGGGTCCATGAGCTGTAGAATGATAATAAACAAAATGTATGCAGTACCTGTTTTTTCTGCAAGTACCATATATCTTGTTTTAGAAGCTGTCTTTCTTCAGTAGTTTAACTTTTACAATTCAAGCTGTAGGAGAGGAAGGCAATTAAATACAATAGAAGGCATCCTTCTTTGAAGTGGCTTTTGATATGTTACCAGGAATATATTGAGTTTTACAGGCTTTGAGATTTTAGCATCACTTTAGTCCCCTTGACCTGTATTTTTTTTTTTTTTATTGAGAATACATTGGAAAGGGAAACATTGTCAAATCAAACTTGGCTCAAAATTTGGCTTTTGTAAAAATGTGTTTTACAAAACCTCAGACCAATAGAAATGTTCCCACGACTTAAAAAATAAATTCCAACGGAAACAGTTCTTTAAAGCCACGTAAACATTTCATGCAGTGCTTGCAACCCATGCAGTGTAACTTTGGAATAATACAGGACACTTGTATGTGAAATAACCTTAAATAAAAGTGAAACTGACTAGCACGTGTTCATTGCTCAAGCTGCCATAAATGTATATATCACATATATAGAGTTGCGTGAATGCATCACAATGAATTTGGCTCCTTTTCCTGCTTTTAGTACATCTGCTAGCAAACAGTGATTGCCTCAAGTTTATTCATTATTAAAAGAAGGATTTTTTATTTGAATTTTTTTATTTTGTTAACTTCGAAGATTAATCTTCAACACACCTATTCATTAAGGGGATGTACAACGTAATAGAGCAGCCAGTAGACATGCAAAAATATTTGGTACATGGTATTCCAAGTTTGAATTTTCTATGTTAGTTGTGGTTGTTCACATCAATCACATGACATTACACTCTTTTTAACTGGATGAACATTACTCTTTGCAATTAGGTTTTCAGCACAAATGCAAGGGAAAGGATGGTCTTGTATTTACGACACTGGACGGGGATTTAGGAGATTCTGCGTTTGATTCTACCATAGACTTCCTGTATGTGAGCCTACACAAATCATTTAATCTCATTTGCCACAGTGTAGCACAGGGGGCCCTGATCTAAGTTAGGATGTATACGCACTCTAATAATACAAATTATAAATAAGCATAAAATATTTGGAAATTTATGAACACTTTCCATGAACGCTTGTAAGGTTAAATTTAATCTTCATGTTCCATGAACATTTGTGCTAATATACTTAGACTACTTGCATGCTCATAGGGAACCTCCCCCCCACACAAAAACAGCGAGAATATGGACAAAGTAAATTCACATTTAAATTAGAGCAGGAATTTATATAAATAGTAGGCAGTAAATTAGGTATTTAAAAATTCTTTCAATTACAATAATCTCAGGCATTGTTAGTAACATTTAAAAATCTATTTTTTAAACATTATTAGTAACTTTTTAAAACTAAGCAACCTTTAACCTGAGTTTCAGAGTAACAGCCGTGTTAGTCTGTATCCGCAAAAAGAAGAACAGGAGTACTTGTGGCCTTTGTTAGTCTCTAAGGTGCCACAAGTACTCCTGTTCTTCTTTTAACCTGAGTGTCCCTTTAATATTTATAATGTAAAATGTAGACTATACGCGATAAATTGATCCCCGCTGGATCGATTGCTGCCCGCAGATCCGGCCGGTAGTGAAGACATACCCTTAGAAAACCTGTACTATGGAACTTAGCTATAACTCAAGAAGTTATGTACAGAAATCCCCAGCCTTCTGTCTTAATTGTACTAGACTGTTTGGCTGGGTCCATGCCCACAGTAAATGTAAAATATAATACAGTATTATACAGAGAGGTAGAATGCAGTGGAACACAGTACAGTACTGCTCCTCTGTCATCTTTCACGCAATGATCCCTTTATAGGAAACATTCAGCATTCCTTCCAACAAGTCTGTCACTTCCAGATTGATGAATTAAAAACAAAACAGCTCTGGCATCCGATCACTGCTTACATTGTAATGGCTTGGCTACTTTTAATTGCTGCAAAAAGTGTTTTCCTCATTAGGGTTTTGCATGCTTTGTGCCGTGCAAGGCTAATTACATGTCTCTCTTTTTTTTTTTTAACCCATTCTGAAGACAAGAGTGGATTTCTGTGCCAGATGATTTTTTTCTCCCCATGTGCTTCCCATACATCTAGCTGCATTTTCATCACTTAGTTATTCTTAGCTTCTCTACATGAGATAGCTCTAAATAGGGGTGTTAATGGTTACAGATTAGTGAGTGCTGGAACTGAATGCACAATGAGATTTAAAATGTACAAGGTGAACTGAAACAAACTGTGACTTTACAAAGGGAAACCAAGGGGAGTCTCTTTGCATATGATCAGCCCTGCTTTCTTTATAAGAAGGCATAGGGAAAGGTGTCCATCTTAAGCTATACGGTATGCAATATTTATGAGTCATACAAGTCAGAATGCAAAGATTATAAGCCTAATTCTGATACCATGCTGGTTTTACACCAAAGCCAAGATTTTAAAAAGTAGAGGCCTAAAGTTATGCTCCTAAATCCATATTCAGGCAGCTAAATAAATGTCCTGATTTTTAAAAATGCTGGATAGAGCTGTGCGAACGACTGATTTGATTTGGGTAGAAAAGAAACCAACTTTTTTGATACTTTCAGGAAATCAGAAATGTCAGAAAAATTTCATTTTGGGTTGAACAACATTTTTCATTGTGAGCCTTTTAAGAACAACCCGGGGGGGAGGAGGAGGGGGGGAATGAAGGGCTGGATCTATGGGAAGCTGGTGCTGGAGGTGTTTACCGCTTCACCACCCTTTTTATCCAATTGCCCAGTGGTTGGAGCACTCAACTGGGATGTGGGAGAAGTGGGTTCAAGTCCCTGCACTAGAGTAGAGCTTTGAACCTCAGTTTCACACAACCCAGGTGAGGTCCCTGACTTCTGGGCTATTAGGTATAAAGATGGCAACTACCTAGCCCCTGATTCTCCATTTTTTGGACAAATTTTTTTTGCCCAGCTCTCGTGCTGCACAACTAACAGTCCATATTGAAGCTTCTAAGTGCTCAGTAGTCTTGAAAATCGGCGCCCTTATTTAGATGCTTTGCATTGGGCTAAGAAGCTTGATTTTAGGAAGCCATTTTTAATAATCTTGATCTGCATTGATACCATTTGGCCTGATCCTGCTCTCATTTACATTAGTGCAAATGCAGAGGAGTAACCGTAAAGTCAATTGAGTTACACCGTTGTGAAAGCAGTGTGAGAGCAGTAACTAGAATATTAATATTGAGAGGGAAGATTGCAGATCTCTTGATATAATTCCAGCCTGTAATATTTTCTTTTAAAGTAAACCCTTTAAAGGCTTTTCCCCGGATGCCTTCATGGGGGCGGATGTTCGCAAAAGAAGAAATTTATGCCAGGCCTATCTTTACTACATGGCTGGAGGGTGTCTGCTGAGAACTTGCTCCGTTTCTTGAGTTGGGCCTTGTCTACCCTTGCAGCTGTACAGCGCTGTGAGGTAAACCTCTCTTCGTACAGCTGAGTAGGGAAAAGCGCTGCAGTCTGTCCACACTGACAGCTGCCAGCGCAGTGGCGTGACCACACTTGTAACATTTGCAGCTGTGTTGGGAGCGGTGCATTATGGGAAGCTATCCCAGCATTCATATGGCTGCAATGTGCTTTTCAAAATGGGGGGTGGGGTGGATTGTGACAGGGAGTGTGGGGGGAGAGAGAGTGCTTTTTGGAGCATGTCAGCTCTCTATTTTGCAAGTTCCGAACTCCCGGCCCCCTGCTCATTCGTTTACTCACTCAAAGCAAGCTGCAAATTGTTTGCTTTGCTCTGTGGTTCGAGCTTTGAAACCGGCACTTCCGCATTCCTGCAGCCGGTCACAACAACGGAGAGGATTGGCCACTTGACAAGGTGATTAGTACAGCCCTGCAAGCGTTTACACTCACACCCGTGAGTCGTAGCCACTCCGCTGCAGCTGTTATTCCTTGCGGAGATGTGGAGTACCTGCAGCGGTGTACCCAGGGAGATACAGCGCTGCAAGTGCCCTGCCAGTGTGGACGGGGAGTGAGTTACAGCGCTGGGGGAGGCTTTACAGCGCTGTAACTTGCAAGTGTAGCCAAGGGTGTTTTTTGCTAATCCCTTCCCCTCCAGCTCATCTCCAGCAACCTCAGCACATTCCCTGTTTGAAGTGCTAGAGTATCTGTTGAACCAGAGGAAAGGTCATCACAGCAGCAGGCACATCGGATTCTTTGGAAACATCTGTCAGCTTAAAGAATGAGACACCATAGAACGGGGAAGGGAATGGCTGTAAACTTAAATGAAGAGTCAAGGACTAATGCAGCCGTAGAGGGAATGGAGTTCAGAATCTGTGTCCGAGAAAGGGAAGCAACAGTGCAAACTCCTGGAAAAATGTCTGTTCTCCACTCCTTGGGCATGGGCAAAGAATGTCCCGGGGGACAAAACTTGTATCGGCCTCAGTGGTCATGGAAAAGATGCCTTGGCAGAGGAACCAGTGCAGTTCCATTGGACAGAGAATGAGTAAGATTTAGAGATTTGTTGTAGGTACTGCACATCCCCTGCTATGTGGAGGAATGGGGCAGCAATGCACAGTAGGAAGGGCTAAAGGATCCATCACTGTGCGGATTCTTTGGCTTTCTTCCTGAGGCAGAAGGGGTTGTGGCCACATAGAACTACTTGGGCCTAGTTTCTGAAGCAGCTCCATGAAGCAGTTCCACAGTCGCTCTGGAGCCTACGGGGGCAGAGTCCATCAATGGCAGGAGGGTTTTGAGTCTTGAAGAAGACAGTGGACACCTAAGAGTAAGACCCAGGCCCTAGTCACAACCATGGAACTGCGCACCCATGTGAACTCCTGGTAATGTTTGGATATCTGGATCCATATCTGAACTTTGTGGCTTGGGTTCATCTCTTCTACAGACACATTAGAAGGTTGGACTATTCCCAATTCAGCCTTGTGGAGTTTAAAGTTTTGTGAGCGTTTTATGGTTTTATTGAAGTTAATTATCCTCATTTTTTCTGGTATTTTAATCCATTTTTAAGAGTGATTCAGTTTTAAATACTAAATTGATCTTTCTAATTGATGGGTGGTTGGTGCTATATATTCAGGGTAGGTAAAACTCCCCAAAAGTGAGGCTGGTTCAAGTGGGTATCCTAGGCACTATACTGTGTACGGTGAGACTTTTTTATACAAATTTTTCACTCCTTCCTTTACCTGCTATTTTCACCCCATAGTTTCTCCTTTTTGGAATGCTGACAAGGGCTGATTCATTGTTCCTTGCGCTCCCCCATCTGTCTGGTGTACCTACCTGTTGTCTCTCATTTGTATATGGCCAGTAAACTTTTCAGGTTAGGAACCGTTTCTTTGTTCTGTGTTTGTACAGTGCCTAGCCCAGTGGGGTCCTGGTCCATGACAGAGGCTTCTAGGCACTACTGCTATACAAATAATTAACAAAAATTACCTTCTCTAGGGCATCTGGTACTGGCCAGTGTCAGTCAGTGGTTTGATTCACTTTTGTTTATTTGTTTGAAGTGACTAATCTGCTACCTTTGCTCTGAGTGAGTGGGTGAAGAGGTTATCTTTGCTTCCAGTGCAATGTCTCCAACCCTTCAATATCGTTTGTTTTTCAGTGAGGCAGATCAAACTGGTGAAAGGCCTGCAGCCGCTGGAAGCCCGTGAAAAGGGGACTGTCACCTTCGAGCTGGAGCTGTCTCATGAGGATGTGGAAGGAAGCTGGATGAAGGATGGCCTGAAACTGAAACCAGGGGAGAACTGCCACATTAGCGTCCTGGGGAAGAAACATTCACTGACATTTTCGTCCCTGAAGCTAGAAGACTCAGGCCTCATCTCCTTCAAGGCAGAAGGCATCCATTCTTCAGGGAGGCTTATAGTAACAGGTATATACCCCTGCAGTCTGGAACTCCGCTTGGGATGTGTTCTTGTAGAATAGACAGTGCATGCCATAGGTTGACTGCCAGTGACACAGTCCATCTGGGCATGTCTTTGATTAGTTGTTAATGCCTGAGGTTTTCAGAGCTGTGCGTGTCAATATTCTGCAGTTCATGGCAAGTGGAGTTCATACCTCGCTTCTGTATTTACTATTGAGATGCACAAGAAAACAGCAGAGAAAGCTGATATAAATATACCCTTTCACACATCCCCACCTATTATTATGTATGATTGATGATTATCTGTTATTAAGTACTGACAATTTGCTTGGTCCTGTCTAAGGTACCAAGTGAAGGGAATCCTTTCCCTTATTGTGCGTGGAACTCCCTTCTTGAGCTGGACCCTCCTTTATTCAAATCCCTCCCGAAGACCCGCCTTTTCTCTGTTGCCTACCAGTAACTATCATGGTATAGATGTAGGGTAATTTATGACTGTCTTTAGTTCTTTATCTAGATAATGTATATGCTGTCATTAAAACTGTGTATAATCAGGATGCAGATGATTGCCATTTGTCCACCTTGCTTGCTTGCTTCTTGTCTGTATCTGAATGTCATGGCAGGGTCTTTGTCTTTCTTGTTATTTGTACAGTGCTTAGCATATTCTGTCTGGTACCAGGAACAAATCATAATTAATAATAATGACCTTATGTACTGAATAAATTAAATATGGGCTGTGAGCCAATGGCAGAATACGCAAAACAATTTTTTTCTTTTTCTGTTTTTTTTTTTGCTTACAGGATATAGTAATCACTTAAGATGTATCCTATTTATTGATTATTCTCCGAGTCTTGTGCTCCTACCAAACCCAATCCTCCTCTTACTGTATTTTCTTTTTTTGGCAGAGTTGCCTGTGAAAATAAGCAAGCCTTTGCTCGACATCAAAGCTCCTGAGAAGGATAAGGTGACATTTGAGTGCGAGCTCTCTAGGCCTAATGTGGAGGTCAAGTGGTTTAAGGTACAAAACTTAGTAGACAATAACATCTTCATTTCTCTTTTAGGCCTGATCTAACTTCTCCTGAAGTCAGTGGGCACCTTTCCATTAACTTCAAAAGGATATGGGCTGTTTCTGTGTAGTTTTGGTTATCCAACATTAATCAGAACTCCCCAGTTTTCTTTGTCTGTTAGCTCGTCCAGTCTACCTTACCTCTGTCTAGAATGTTTACTTACCAGATCTTTAAGGGTGTTTTCATGGAGGTAGTCCCAAATTTCAACTTTTCTGGAATTTACAGTAAACTTGCAGATTTTTGGTGCTTTTATGTAAGGCTTGTTGATGACTATTGGTCCAGTCTCCTGACTCATTTAACCATGAGGCATGTTGTCAAATTGTTACAGTACAGGACTGGGATCCAGGACTCCTGGGTTCTATTTGCACTCCTGGGCATGTTAGATCACCTCTCCTGGGCCTCAGTTCATCCCTTTGTAAAATGGGGACAATAGTGACAAGTCTCAGAGTGGAGCTGTGAGGCTTAATTATTTACTGTTTATGAAATGCTTTGAGGCCTTTGGAAGAGTAAACTGTGGTTCTAGTTCCTCAAAGTTTTAAGCACATGCTTAAGTCCATCCCTATTTGGTGATGCATTCACGCATGTGCTTAACTTCAGTCATGTGCCTAAGTCCCATTGACATAAGTGAGACATAAGCATGTGTATAAAGTTAGGTACGTGTGAATGCTGCACTGAGCCAAGGCTTATATAAGGGTAATAAGTGATTATCCTGTTTTGGTTTTTTCCTTCTAGAATGGATCTGAGCTCCGCCCAAGTAAAAAAGTGACAATTATTTCCCAGGAAATTAAGAGAAGCCTCATTATTCACAAGTGTGACTATGATGACCAAGGAACCTATGTATGCGATGCAGCTGATGACAAGAGTTCTGCTACCCTTATGGTTCATGGTATGTTTGATAGACAGAGGAAATGTTCCCTGTTTTGGAGGTGTATTTGCATTATCTGACAGCCTATCACAAAATGCTTCCTAGGTGATTTCTGCCTCGTTCGGTTTTCTCTTCTGTAGGTACTTTTGCAAGTGCCAACTTTTTCTTCCAGGGCTCATGGCTATTTATCATTTTCCTTATTCTGTTAAACTTTGTTTATTGATTTTTATAATGACCAACAAATTATGACGAACGATTGGCAAGAGACCAGATACAGTACTGCTTGGTAAACAACCATGGTCAAATGGTTAGAACTCCCAAGTTTTAGTTCAGACTCTACCATTGATTCAGTGAGACTTTGCCAGAGTCAGAAGTGGATAAAACTAAGCTGAGGTCACAGTATTTGTCCCACTTTAAGCTACAAATGCTAAGATGGGAAAATAAAATCTCATACTTCATTAGCTTAGCTTACTGCCATAGGTGTCAAGACCGGATTTTGTCCTCTGTGTACAGCAGTGCACAACTGCTGAGGATTGATAGAATTTCTCATCTTCCTCTGAAGTTTCAGGTATTAGCAGTGCTGAAGGAGGTTTTTGAACTGTGTGGAGTAGCGGTCTGGGCTGTAATCAGTCATATGAAAATATAGCATAACAGCCCTTTTTTGTTTCCAGTTCCATGCTGCCATTCGGCAGCCACTCAGGTCAAGTTGCAGAGATGGTTTTAGAAAATGTCCCATTCCTGCTCACCCTTTCTTCTTGAGTTAGAGCTTTGGATTTGTTGCTCTTTGGAGGCTGGTTCGTTTACATATACACATAGACATATCATCACAGGCAATTCTGAGATTAATGCAGGCTGTGTGAGGTACTTCCCTTTGGGTAGTGAAAGGCTCCGATAAAATCGACAGGGCTAGATTCAGAGCTGGTGTAAATGATTGCAACTCCACTCATGTCAATGGAATTGGGCAGGTGCTTACAGAAGAGACCTGATTCGGATTTCACTGGACCGTAACACAGAAGTGACGTCATGAAGTTACAGGAACACCTGTTGTTGGAAAGCCTGCGTAGCTGACTTTAGAACTAGGCTTCAGGGCTTAATTTGGGCTAAAGAGTTCCACTGACGGTGACCTCTCTAAGTGGAAATGATGTTTTTTATTGTGGTTGTGAAACACAAACAGAGGCTGTGGCCAGCCACAAAGAGGACAGTGCAAAGACAGAGCTGCCTGTGCTCTCTCCCAATGCTGGGACTTGCTGTGTGTCAGTCCAGTCCCCTGGCATAAATTAAGCTGCTCTAACTTGTATTGGCTGTCATTGGCCCACAGGGGCTGTTCTGGGGGCCGTGGATCGCCGGGGTTTAGGGAAGCCCTGTCCATGCCAGTTTCACTGGACCACACCCATTGCAGTAGCTGCAGAAAGGGGGTGGTGAAGGAGCTATTACATTGGCTCTGCACTGCTGGAGGATTCCCCATCACCCCCATACTGAGTTGGATCATTCCATAGTTGACTCTGCCATGTTCAGGGATGCTTTATACTAGCAGTGCAAAACAGCCACAGCACAGCCAGGAGCAGGGCCTGTGTATTTAGCAAGTGATTGGTTAAGACACCCTTTGGCATGGTATAAGTTTCCTCAGCTTGCTCCACTAATGCTTGACTTAACCCTGACTGTCAAGGAGAACCATCCTAAAGGTTGACACTTAGTTGATTAAGTTTTCTCGGTAGATGAATCCTAGGCTCTTCCTGAGAGTATTAATCATGACAAATTACCTATGATCATGTGAACTTTCCAGCGGTTGTTTCCGAGCGGGGAATAGATTGAGGTGGCTGATAGAAACCCGTCTATTACGGTATCTTTAAAATAAAACACTTTGAGGAATTCTCAGTGGCCAGGGCAGATTGGAAAAGGCCTCAGATGAATCATATTTAACTGGCCAAATCATACTTAAGGGCCAAAATTTGCTTTAGGACCAAATTTTATCCTATTATATGCAAAATGTTGCCCTAGGAGTGCACAGCTACTTTTATGAAGTCATTGGTAATTCAACAGATACGTACAAGGCTAAAATGTGTCTATTATGCTGTGGAAGGATTTGTACAGAGGAAGGCAGGCAAATGTGGATTAAAACACGAGCTATAATCACATTTTTTCAAGGGGGACTATGTGAAAAATAAATCAACTTCATAAAGTTATGGAGGAACCAAATATAAACATGTCTCTGTGATCCCATAGCCCGAGATATCAAGATTATTAAACCACTGGAAGATGTGGAAGTGAATGAAAAGGAGAGTGCATCTTTCACCTGTGAGATCTCACATGATGAAGTCCAAACCCAGTGGTACAAAAACGACAACAAACTGAGGGCTGGAGACAACATTAAGATGCGTCAAGAAGGTAGGGTGCAAAAGTAGGGTGTTGCACGGCGTATTGTTAATGGGTATGTGGCAGAGAAAACTGGGAAGAGGAGCAGAAGGTGTTGTGCTTTGAGCACAGAGAGCTGACTCCTGGAATCTACTTGAGAAGTTACAACTTGTAGTATGTCCTACTGTTCTAGTGCCATTGTCAACTGCAAGTAGGACTGGAATTGCAGTGTAGTGGCAACAGGACCTGCTTTCATGAAGGGGGATGTGAGTATAGATCACTTGCCTTCACGGCACTCCAAGGCAGGAGCAATGCACTTGGTTCCTTGAGGGAGTGAGCCGTTGCCTAGCATTGATTGACGCTGGAAGCAGCTGTGTCCAATCTTCTCCAGCTAGGGTGCCTATCGCTATGCAAGAGGGGCTTTCAGTTTCTTGAGATAGAAAAAGGGAAAATGTATGGACGTGTGAGAGAGACACTCCAAAGGAGTCCAACCACCCCCAGAATTAAATAATTCTAAGTACAGTTCAGTCCCTCAAAGGCACAAGAATTTGGGTTGGAGTTAGAGTGTGTGATAATGTATCTGTTTCTGCCTATCCATATTCAAGACGGAAATTCAGAACGGGGAGCCATTACAGTCCTTCAGGGAGTCAACTTTACTTTTCTAACAACTACAGGAACTTCCTGTGACTTGGGGTCAGATTCACCACTGTCAAAAGTGGCTATCGGTCTGTTAGAGCTAATAGAATAGTGCCAGCAGCATTTAGGCTCAGAAGATAAAACTATCTTCTCACAGCGGGTTATGTATGCTTGTATTTTTATTCACAGGAAAGACCTATGCATTAGTTTACAAAAGTGTCCATGTGGAAGATGCTGCGGAGATCAAATTTGTAGCAGAAAAGGCAGAATCTCGAGCGCAACTTAGAGTTAAAGGTAAGTCTAACAGTAATGACAGCATTGTTAAAACAGTTTTTTGTAATAAAGTAACCAGCTCCCATTGACTTCAGTGGGAACAGTGCGAAACTGCCGCTTAGCACTTCTGAAAATCTCAGCCTAGCTACATTGAAATGAACAGGAAAAAACATAACACCACTGTCTGGGTTTCCCTGTACAAAGAATCAACCTCCTTGTTGGGTATTTACCTTTGCTAAATAACATACAAGTTTTCCTCTCGATATGGACAATTTTTTAATTCCTATTTTTAGACGAAAAGAGCCATGTTTAGATTTGGGGGGGAAATGTTCTTTTCTTTTAAGAAGGCATCTCCATTTCTGTCTTGTGAGCATTGTCCCTTGCTGCTTTACACTTAAGTTGTGTGACAATGTGTCAGGCTGGGCAGCTGCAAGAGGGTAGTCCTATTGGGTACCGGGAAGTGGGCGGGCACAAGGGGAGGAGCCACTGGGCCCGGGATTCAAATAAATATGGGGGACAACAAAACCAAACACAAAGACAGGCATGAAGGTCAAAGGGTCATAAGTAGGGAACCTGAAAGGGACACCAAGCAGAGAACCCTGGACAGCACCCTCTGCTCCTTGAGGGTGTCAAGGGAGCCAGCGGACGCTGCCCGGAGGAACTCTGCCCAGATATGTGAATGGAGAGAGGAATGGAAGTAAGCCTCACAGTCGCAGAGCACCCCCTCGGCCAACATCCTCTCCCTGGGGTTAGAGAGGGCCACTTTGGCCATCACTAGGAGGAGGTTGATGAGGAGGTCTCGTGACTTCGTTGGGCCATCGGGTGTGCGTATATAAGAAGGTGAGGGGGAGAAGTGCAGCCAGAACCATAAAAATAGGTTCAGGAGAAGCCGGAACAGGGGCTGCAACCTGGCGCACTCAAGATAAGCGTGCGCCAGGATCTCCCTCATGCCGCAAAAGGAACAGGCATCTGGGATAGGAGTGAACCGCGCCAGATACATGCCCATCCTCATGACGCCATGAAGGAGCCACCAACTAATATCCCCGGTGGGCCGTGGGACCAACGTGGAATACAGAGTGGCCCATCGGGGTTCCTCACCCTCAACAAGTGGCAATAGGTCCCGCCACTTAGTATTGGGGCGGGACACGAGGGTGAGGAAATGGAAAGTATGGAGCATGAGCGTGTACAGATGTGCCCTTGGCGCAGTTCAGAAGCAAACCGGCTGCAGGTCGTGCAGCCGGCTCGAGATATGCGGGGGGTGGCTAAGGGAGCTCACGGGGCATGGGCCCGATGGAAAGATCCAGAGGGCCCAGGGTGAGGGATGGGCAGGGAACACCCTCCCACAGGACCTGCTTAAGGTAAACCCGAGAGACAAGCAACAAGGCTGCCCTCACCTCCTGAAGTATGTGCAGGGGAGTTCAAAGGGTGGAGAGCCCCAGGCACTGAACAAGCACCAGGGAATGCATCCTCTCTCTCCGGTCGTAGTCTAGGAGGTCTCCGATTCTGGTAAGTCCTGCCAGGACCAACCTCTGGCGCATTGAGGGGGATGCAGGAGGGTGGTGGAAGGCAGGTAGGTTAGCCCTAGAATGCCAAAGGCCCTTTTCCCTATAAGCTGAGAAGGGGTTACCTCAGGTCAGTTAGAGATACCTGACTCTGATTAAGGGCTGCCTGAGGCCTTTAAAACCCCCTCCTCTGGTGAGAGGAGGTGGAGGAGAGACAAGTTGCTGCAGAGCTAGTGGCAGCAGGGAGATGGGCTTCTCCAGGGTGAGAGGCTCTCTCCTCCTGGCAAGGGAAACCACCAAAGCTGAGTGCCTGTTTAGGGGAAGGACTGACTCCCCAGGGCCAACAACAGGACAGCACCCTCCCAGCGAGAGGGCAGGGAAAGGGATCCCCCTTTGTTTTGTGTTTGTAAGTTGATTTATTTTTCTTGTTTGGTGGAGGAGCACTGCTTGGTCCTGCCCGGAGGCCTACCTTGAAAATACTGACAAGTAAACACCGAGGGGGAAGACAAACACTGTCCAGCGTGGGGCTGATTTACCCCAGGCCCTAACACCACCAGAGGGGGAAGTGCTAAGTCCGGCAAGACAGAGGAGGCCCCTTGCCACAGTTGTATAGAGAATTTTTGTGTCTAATTTAAAAGGCACATTCTGAGGGAGAAGGAAGGGTGGCCTCGTAGTTAATAATAATAATAATAATAATATATGGAGATATACCTATCTCATAGAGCTGGAAGGGACCCCGAAAGGTCATTGAGTCCAGCCCCCTGCCTTCACTAGCAGGACCAAGTACTGATTTTGCCCTAGATCCCTAAGGGGCCCCCTCAAGGATTTAACTCACAATCCTGGGTTTAGCAGGCCAATGCGCAAACCACTGAGCTATCCCTCCCCCCACTGCACTGGGACTAAGGACTAATGCACTGCACTGGGACTAAGGAAATCTGGATTCAGTTCCCACCTCTGCCACCGACGCCCTGCACAGCCTTGGGCAAGGTATTTAGCCTCTGTGTACTTCAGTTCCCCATCGGTATAATGGGGATAATAATACTTCCTTTCTCCAACTCTTTTTCTTATGGTGTGTGCAGTGGGGTCCCAATCATTTCCAAATAATTTTTGATAATGAAGGAAATGTTACTAATGTGTTTCATCTGGCAATTAATTGATCTTTGATTATTAGCAGGTAAATATGCCCAATGGTCTGTGAAAGCTTAAAGTCTATGAGTCTACAACCACACAGTTTGTTTTTTATTCCTCCTCCTTAGAACTGCCTGTAAAATTTGTGAAGCCTCTGCGCGATAAGATTGCTATTGAGAAGCACCGGGGTGTCCTGGAATGCCAGGTTTCTCGCCCTACTGCCAAGGTTAAGTGGTATAAGAAGAACGTTGAGATTCTTCCCAGCCAGAAATATGAGCTGGTGAGTGATGGTGTGTATAGGAAACTCATCATCAATGACGCCGAGTTTCAGGATGAGGACGTTTACACATGTGATGCTACTGATGACACAAGCACTGCTCATTTCTATGTTGAAGGTACTGGGCTATTTTCTTTCGATTTATTGGAGGGAGAGTGGATAGTTCCAGAAAGTATTTGAAATGTAATCTACAAATCTAACTTAAAAAATGATGAAATGCTAGTTATTTCTGCAACCCGTTGGCATTGCTTTCCCCTAGGATTTTGGGGGCAGGCGCATCCAGGAATATGAACTTGTGATCTATCCTTCCCAAGGAAGTGGTAGAATCCCCATTCTAGAGACCTTTACAATTAGAGTGGAGAAAGCCTATTGTAGGGAATAATTCTGCTTTTGCAGTGGGATTTAAAATAAATAAAAAAAATAAAATAATGGAGATATCCTATCTCCTAGAACTGGAAAGGACCTTGAAAGGTCATTGAGTCCAGCCCCCTGCCTTCACTAGCAGGACCAAGTACTGATTTCGCCCCAGATCCTTAAGTGGCCCCCTCAAGGATTGAACTCACAACTGTGGGTTTAGCAAGCCAATGCTCAAACCACTGAGCTATCCCTCCCCCAAACTAGATGCCTGACATGTTTCCCATCACTGATGTCTTTAATTCTGTGAACCTTCTATTTTGGTTTATATTTCTTGGTTTCTGATGACTGAACAGAAAGGATGTTCTTGTGGTTAAGGAGTAGGACTGCAAGCCAGGAGACCTGGACTCTCTTCTGGCTTTTGTCACAGGCTCGCTGTCTGACCATTCACCAGTCGCATGTTTTGCCATATATAAAAAGGAACCAATAATATGTACCTACCTGACAGTTCTGTGAGGCTTAATTCACTAATGTGTGTTCACCTTCTTGACCTCTCTGGGCATGAAGTATTATAATTAATATGAAAAAGTCTATTCCTAAATACATGGTCTAACAGCATTTCTCAAACTGGGGTCCACAAGGTTACTCCAGGAGGTCCGTAGGCCCCGCTGATCAACTCCTCCCCCTCCCTCCCTCCCTCAACTCCTCCTCCTCCCTCCCAGCACCTCCTGTGCACCAGGGAACAGCTGTTCAGCGGCATTCAGGAGGCACAGGGAGGAGCGGGGACAGGGCGCGTTTCGGGGAAGGGGTGGAATCGTGTCCGGGGCTGCTGGCCCAACTGATCAACTACTCCTCCTTCCCCCAGTGCCTCCTGCATGCCACAGAACAGCTGTTCCCCAGTGTGCAGGAGATGCTGAGCGGGAGGGGGAGGAGTGGGGATGGGGCGCACTCGGGGGCGGGGGGGTCCCCTTGGGTTGCTAAAGTTTTGAGAGCTGCTGGTCTAACATCTTCCTCTTCTTGCTTTCTACCCTCATCCCAGAGCAATCCATTAATATTGTAAAGGAGTTAAGTGATGTGGATGTGACAGAGCCCACAGAAGCCAAGTTTGAATGTGAGATCTCCATTCCATCGGTGAAGCCCCCGAAATGGTCTCTGGGTGGAGAGGTCTTACAGACTGGCAGAAACATTACTATAGAGCAAGAAGGCACCATCCATCGGCTGATTCTCTGGAAGACCAATTCTGACATGACAGGCACTATTCAGTTTGCAATTGGCAAATCAAAATCCACAGCAAACTTGCTTGTAAGAGGTAATTTGATGTGCCCTGGATGTGAGAATTAATTAGAGCATGGCCCAGACTCCTTCAGAACCTTCTCCCACTCACCCAAAAATAATATCAGCCTAACTTGCAACTGTTTTCTGTATAGTCTCCATCACTTGGAGTCTTTAAACTAAGATGTCTTTCTGCAAGATATGCTGGAGTTCAACCACAAGTTATTAGGCTAATGCAGGAATCAGTGAGTGAAATTATATTGTCTGTGTTACCCAGGAGGTCAGATTAGATGATCACAAGGGAACCTCTGGCCTTAAAATCTATGACTCTAAAACCAGGACAGTCACAGTAAGATCCCATAAGAACAAAAAAGCTGACATTCTGATTCATACCATGGACCGGCTTGCCCAGTATCCTGTCTCCTACAGTGGCCCATACCAGAACTTCAGAGGAACTGTACAGAACAGGGCCACTATGGAGGGTTCCCCCCCTGTCTTCCACTCTCAGCTTCTGGTAGTCTATACCCTCTATACTTTCTGCTTTGGTCAGGGTCAGCAATAAAGAAATACTAAGAGAGGCTGTTCCCAATGTGTTTTTACTCACCCAAGCACAGAAAAAGGCTGAAACCTTCCAGTAAAGCCTCTTGCAGGTTTCCAGGCCCATTTGTAGAACGGAAAGGTTTCAGTAGGAAGGCCAGAAGAGGTATGGTATAGGATTTGATCCAAACCCTATTAAAGTCAATGGGAGCCCTTTCATTTACTTTAGTGGGCTTTGGATCAGGCCCATCGTACTTTTAATACAGGACTGGGTATCAGCAACCCTTGAGTTCTAATTCTGACTGAACTTCTCTGAGGTCATGGGCAAGACCCCCCCTACCTCAGCTTCCCTAGCTGATGATACTACTTCAGTAACTCACGTGGATGCTGTTCAGCTTAATTTGACGATGTTTGTAAAGTGCTTTGAAAATGAAATGTGTGGTGTGCCAGAAGAGCTGAATATAATTTAGATAAGCTTGGTGAGAGCAGCCGCATTTTTGTAGATTCTAGTTGAGTAAAAGCTCCCAGTCTTTTGAACTTCATTTTTCCATATGCTAAATATCCTGGGCTCAATCCTGAAGTCCCCACTCAGCCCTTGTTTAGACAAAATCCTCAGTAAGAATTTTGCTGAGTAATAAACAAGGCATCAACACTTTCAAGCTTTGGCCCTGCATTTGGTATCCTGCATTTGGTATCCTGCATTTGGTCGTAAATATACAACAATCCCTTTGGGAATCATAGCATCGGCAGAAATTCCTGGTGTAAATTATGCTACCCTTCATATCTTTCAGGTTGCCCCTTAGCAAGTCAAACCTCTAACAGAAATTAAGAGTGCTCCTTGTATTAACTGAAGTTGATTACAGATCAAATTGCACCTCTTTTTTCAGATTGTTCTTATCTGTTCCTCCTTCACAACCCTCTTTTACAGATATTAACGTGCAGATTACCAGAAAGTTGGAGGATAAGACTGCCTTAGAACGCCATTCAGTCGTGCTGTCCTGTGATTTTAGGCCTTCTCCAAAGGTCGTAGAGTGGTTCAAGGGCCACACCCTCATTGAGCCCTCTGAAAAATACAAACCCAAGTGGGAGAAGCACACAGCAGAACTCAAAATTCTGAAACTGACACCTGAAGATTCCGGCACATACAAGTGCCGAGCAGGAAATGCAGAAACCAAAGCCACGCTGACAGTGGAAGGTATGTGGTGTGCAGCAGGGATGGCTTTCTCATTTGCCCAGCACATATCTGTATGGTTTGATATGCACCTTTGGCTTTGCAAATTCTTTTGTTGACTACAGTGAAATTCTCACTTTCTCCTCTGCAAGTTTAATATGTAAATAATCATTACTGAAAAGTGCAGTTTTTCAAAATCATTATAGTCCGTCTTAATGGTGCTGTGTTGATAGTCCAGCAGACAGAAGTATCCATAAACAGGAAAATCATGTACAGGAGCAGTGCCTGTGCAATGCTCTGGCAGAATTCATGTGATCATGTCTTTCTAGTGGCTAGTCTGAGGGACTAGAGTAGTCTGATACTTGCAGCTAAAGACGTCTCTTTTAATTCAAGTCCTAGAGACTTGGTTTTGGGCGCTGATGGTCCTGGGCTTTATCCCAATGACCAGTGCAGTGTCTGTTTATATGTGCCATAGGTTCATTATTCAAGAAGTACAGGCTGTGGAGACAGTGGCTAAACTGGAGGCGCTACGGGAGACAGAGGTAGGTAGACGAGACTTTCCGGGACACAGTAGTGCAGTCCTACACTCAGGCCTTGGCTACACTTACCGGCAAGTTCGACGGCTGGAAATCGAACTTCTGGGTTCGACTTATCGCGTCTAGTCTGGACGCGATAAGTCGAACCCGGAAGTGCTCGCCGTCGACTGCGGTACTCCAGCTCGCCGAGAGGAGTACCGCGGAGTCGACGGGGGAGCCTGCCTGCCGAGTGTGGACCAAGGTAAGTTTCAACTAATTCGAAATAAGGTACTTCGAACTTCAGCTACGTTATTCACGTAGCTGAAGTTGCGTACCTTAGTTCGAATTAGGGGGGGTAGTGTAGACCAAGCCTCAGTCTAACAGCTTTAGTGCTGTGGAGGAGGAGGAAAGTCTCAGGGAAGGAGAACATCAAGCTGGAGTGGAGGGAAATTATCCCATAGTTGGGACCCTCCTTCCAGATGATGTCGTGGTATCCTCTCACACTGAGGATACCCCTGGCGGGGCAGCTCTTAGGAAGAGAGAGGTAATAGTAATGGGGGATTTGGTTATTAGAAATATAGATAGTTGGGTTTGTGGTGACTGGAGAACTGCATGATGAATTGCCACTGGACAATGGAGGTGCTAAAGGAGCACTCAAGAAGACAAGCCCGTTGCGGAGAAGCTAAATGAATTCTTTGCATGAGTCTTCATTGCAGAGGATGTGGGGAGATTCCCATACCTAAGACATTTTTTTTAGGTGACAGATCTGAGGAACTGTCCCAGATTTGAGATGTCAGTAGAGGAGGTTTTGGAACAAATTGATAAACTGAACAGTAATAAGTCACCAGGACCAGATGGTATTTACCCAAGAGTTCTGAAGGAACTGAAATATAAAATTGCAGAACTACTAACTGTGGTATGTAACCTATAGCTTAAATCAGCCTCGGTACCAGATAACTGCAGGATAGCAAATGTAACACCGATTTTTTAAAAAAGGCTGTAGAGGCGATCCTGGCAATTTACAGGCTGGTAAGCCCAACTTCAGTACCCAGGCAAATTAGTTGAAACTATAGTAAAGAACAGAAATATCAGACACACAGATGAATACAATATATTGGAAAAGAGTCAACATGGCATTTGTAAAGGGAAATCATGCCACACTAATCTGTTAGAATTCTTTGAGGGGGTCAACAAACATGTGGACAAGGATGATCCAGTAGATAAACTATACTAGGATTTTCAGAAAGCCTTTGACAAGGTCCCTCACCAAATGCTCTTAAGCAAAGTAAGGAGCCATAGGTTAAGAGAGAAGGTCATCTAGTTGATTGTTAACTGGTTTAAAGATTGGAAACAAAGGGTAGGAATAAACTGTCAGTTTTCACAGTGGAAAGAGGTAAATAGTGGGGTCCCCTAAGGATCTCTAGGGGACCAGTGCTGTGCAACATATTCACAAATGATGTGGAAAAAGGGGTAAACAGTGAGGTGGCAAAGCAGATGGTACAAAATTACTCAGGATGGTTAAGTCTGAAGCTCACTGGAAAGAGTTACAAAGGGGTTTCTCAATCTGGGTGACTGAGCAACAAAATGGCAGATGGAATTCAGTGTTGATAAATGCGAAGTAATGCACATTGGAAAACATAATCCTAACTATATATCCAAAATTATGGGGTCTAAACTAGCTGTTACCACTCAAGAGAGAGATCTTGGAGTCATTGTGGATAGTTCTCTGAAAACATCTACTCAATATTTAACAGCAGTCAAAAAAGCAAACAGAATATGAGGAATGAGTAGGAAATGAATAGATAATAAGACAGAAAATATCATAATGCCACTATATGAATCCATGTTATGCCCACACCTTGAATATTGGGTGCAGTTCAGGTTACCCCATCTCAAAATTGATATTTTAGAATTGGAAAAAGTACAGAGAAGGGCAACAAAAATGATTAGGAGTATGGAACAGCTTTCATGAGGATTCAAAAAACTGGGACTGTTCTGTTTAAAAGAGAGGATATGATAGAGGTCTATAAAATGATGCATGCTATGGAGACAGTGAATTTACTCTTTCACATAACAGACGAACCAGGGGCAACTCAATGGAATGAATAGGCAGCCGTCGGTTTAAAAGAAACATAAGTACTTTTTCTCTCAATGCACAGTCAACCTGTGGCGCTGATTGCCAGGGAATGTTGTGAAGACCAAAAGTATAACAGGGTTCAAAAAAATTAAATAAGTCCATGGAGGGCAGGTCCATAAATGGCTATTAGCCAGGTTGGCCAGGGACATAGTCCTATGCTCTTGGTGTCCCTAAGCCTCTGACTGCCAGAAACTGAACAACAGGGGATGGATCACACGATAATGGCCTGGTTGTGTTCATTCCCTGTAAAGCATCTGGCATTGGCCATTATCGGAAGATGGGATACTGAGCTGGACCATGGCTCTGACCCAGTAAGGCTGTTTTTGTGCTTTCACCATGCTTCCCCAGCAATATGCTTCATCCCTGACTTGGAGGTGCAACCTAGGGTAACTCATTATCTCTGTCCAGTCAGCACTTTGTCTATGAAACTGCAGTCTTGGGTGATCATTGTGATTGGGTGGTGGGGGGGGGGGGGAGGGAGGAATGTGGCACCTTTCCACTACCAATGGAAATTAGGCCTGTGATTCATTTCAAATAGGCCATTGAATAGCCATATAGCCATCACTTGATAACATCTAGATGCTACTGACCAGTATCAGATTCGTACTAGTGGCTTACAGGTTAAAGGTTCCATATTGCCAATCAATCCCCTTAATCAGCCAGTCCTGTGACGAATAACATTTCAACAATCTGTTGGCTATAAGGAAGGTGGACTTCTAGTTAAGCTGCTGGTCTGGAACTCAAAAGAAAGGGGTTCAAGTCCCTTCTCTGTCACAGACTTCCCGTGTGACCTTAGGCATGTCACTTGATCTTTGTATACCTCAGTTCCCCATCTGTAAAATAGGGATAATTAAATTTTCTTTCTTGCACCCTTTGTCTGCCTTGTCTGTTTGGAGTGTAAGCTTTGTGAAGCAAGGGCTGATTTTGTGTGTGTGTGTGTGTGTGTGTGTGTGTGTGTGTGTGTGTATGTGACGTACCTAGCACAGTGGGACCCAGATCTCAATTGGCACATTTAGATGTAATAATTTAGAAGGGGCTTTTGCATTGGATGCCTCATTATTGGGCTCAATACAAGGGTGACTAGGTGCAGTGTAGCAGCCTGTGATATACAGGAGGTCATAATTGATGATCTATTGGTCCCTCCTGGCCTTAAACGCTATCAGATCTGTGATTCTGTTAATGATTTTATTAATTATTTATCATCATTGTTGTGATGATTTGTTTGTTTATTTACTTGTTTGTTTGTTTATTTGTGCAACTTTGGTTTCTTGCAGCCCGGCAGGTGGCGATAACCAAACACTTGCAGGATGTGGAGACTGAGGAGGAGAGCTGCGCTGTCTTCTCCTGCGAGCTGTCCCATGACGACGAGGATGTGGAATGGTTACTGAATGACACCGCCCTCTACACCAACAGCTGTAATGAGATCAAGAAGATCGGCAAGTGCCACACCCTGACACTGAAGCAAGTCACGCCAGATGATGCAGGAACGGTGACGATCAAGACGGAGAAGGTGTCGGAAAGCGCTCAGCTGAAGGTGAAAGGTGGGTAATGGCCCCAATCCTACGGAATCATTTAAGAATGTAAATAAGAAATGGAAAAGGGTTATTCAGTTGCCCCGTCCTTTCCCTGCCAATGCAGTGTAGCTCCCTATAGGCCTTCTCTACTCAGAATGTGAGTAGTTAATTAACATGGATCCTACCTCTTCCCGTAGGTGTGAATTTTGTAGTCCAACTGACGTTATTAGGAAATTTGACCCGATATTCTGCCAAATATTTCCCTTGTTCAGCATTATCCTATTACTTCTCACTGTTGCTACCTGGATCATGCTGAAGAATTCTTTCCTCTGCTGAATGTTACCTTCAAAAACCTATAGATGATTATCTTTTATTGGCCTTTGATTATTTTTAGCTAAACTCCAGTTTGTATCTAATGGGGCAGAGCAGACCACTCCTTCCTGTCAATAAACCTATTCTGGAATTAGACTGTTTCAACAGCAAGGAAATATTTTGTCACAGTTATGTATGTATCTTTGGCGAGAAGACAACAGAGGGAGAAGCTGGAACTGAAGGTTCTTTGAGATTTAGTCCCCAATTCCCTTCAGAGAATCTGAGATTTTCTCCCCCCTTCATGTCCCCTTCAGAGAGTCTGAGGGATTTACTTCCCAAGTCCCCTCAGAGACGCTGAGGGGTTTACTCCCCCGTCCCCTCACAGTCTGTCAGATGTTGTTCTGTTTTTCTATACACAAAGAGCAAACATGCACTTTTAGACAAAATGTGTTTTAAATTAGATTAAGGAAAATAACAAGGTGTTGGAGGGGGAAGTAGAATCTCCATGAGAGAGAGCGCAATATGTTTCTCTCCTGCTGCTAACATGCTGCATTAAGTGTAGAGCGATATGCAGTCTCCCCAGCTGGGGGGGGAAGGGTGGAAAAATAAAGTCACATCCTTTTCTCTGGGGCTCATTTTCTTTCTAAAACACAAACTCAAAACCACAACCAATCAACTCACACTAGTGGGTATTAACTACCTGAACTCTTTCCAGCTTCAGCCAATTGGGAGGGGACACAGCCTTCCCTTGTGTTGGTCCTCCCTGGCTACAATGGTGAGGCCGACGACCCTAGGTCTCTCCGGTTGGCTACCCCTGCTTTATAGCTGGCTTCCTGTAGGACACGACATCCTTGCTCCGAGTCATGTGCCCTGTGGCTACAACTTCCAATTTTAAAGGGTCCAAGGGCCATAATAGGTCCATTGGGGGTGTGCACATGTACCCCAAGGCCCAGTTATAGGCACTGTACTGTAGAGAGAAATATGAATCATAACAACCACAGTACACCACAAGGAGCACCACGATTCTGTGGGACCTCAGCACTGCAAGTAACTGCCCGTGGCATGGAGATGCAGACCAGCTGCTCCCACTCATCTCTACACCCCTCCTCCCGCAACAAAGGGGTTATTAAAAATGGTGGTCCCCCTCCCTCCAAAATAAATTCCAGGGACATGAGGTGTGAGAGTGCCTTCGATTCCATATGTATATGGTCACGGCAGCACTGAGCATGACAACGGTTTGATTAAGCCCTCTTTAAGCAACTGGAAAGTACAGCAAGTTGTTTAGTCTGAATGTCCTGGGTTTTTTCTCCCTCACATTAATTTCCTTCAGAGAAGCCCATCATCTTCATGAAGTCCTTGGATGATGTTGTTGGGGAGGAGCGTGGTGTGATCACACTGGAGTGTGAGGTCTCCAAACCAAAGGTCAAACCCATCTGGAAGAAGGACGATGTGGAGCTCACCCCTGGCGACAAGTATGAGCAGATGCAAGCTGGGAAAACACTGTGTCTCATTGTTCACGATCTGAACAAGAATGATGCTGGTTTATACACATGTGATATTGGCACTGACCTTGCCAAGTCACGAGTCAGTATTCAGGGTAGGTGCAGTTGAAAACAATGGTGTTCTTTTAAATGGTGCTATAAATGAGTGCTGCATGCTTCTACTCTTTGAGTCACATATTCTCCTTCATGAGGCACAGTAGTCTCCATTTTAAAATAAATATTTATCAGTAGTTACCAAATGATACATTGATGTCTCTGCAATCACAGTTATTCTCTATTCTAAGGATAGGGAAAAACTATGACATCTCAAATAGCATTGAATGGTACCTGTTGGAAGCCCATAACATTTTAGTGCTAGACATTGTAGACCTGCAAATTTATCAAGAACTTTATTTGTTCATTTTGTTCCTAGATAAGGCATATTTTATGGCTAACTTTGATAAGATGGCCAATGATTTCTCCTCCTATTTAACATTCATTTAGTTTGAGGCATTTGGTATAACAGAGGTGCAGATTGCTGCACACCTCTCTGCTGGGTTCAGCTGTTTACTGGACTGAGCAATGGAGAAAATCCTTCTGAACCTTCTGTGATTAATAAAAATCATGAGCCAAAATGACTGACAAACTCCTTAATAAAAATACTGATCATACATATGCACGCAAAGGAAGAAATATGGGTTTCTTTAAAGAAAATAACATGGCATTTAACATGTATCAGATGTTAACTTAGAGTCTATTCTGGGGAAACAAAAACAGAATTATATCATTCATTTAAAAAAAATACCCACAGGCTACTGTTCCTCAGTCCTTGTGATTGTCTGTAGGAAGAAAGTGTCCCAAGTTTTTCAAATGCCCATCTGTTCTGAGACAGATCTGGAGCCGTCCTAGGCAGGTCACAACATTGCAAACAATCACTAACATCCCATTTGCCTATCTCATAGAGCTGGAAGGGACCCTGAAAAGTCATTGAGTCCAGCCCCCTGCCTTCACTAGCAGAGCAAAGTACTGATTTTGCCACAGATCCCTAAGTAGCCCTCTCAAGGACTGAACTCACAACCCTGGGTTTAGCAGGCCAATGCTCAAACCACTGAGCTATCCCCCCTTTCTCAGAGCCCCTGTGAGTGGAGACCTTCATCACACACACAGGTGTAGAGGCTTCCTGACTGACACTCTTGTCTCCAGCTTTCATGGAATCATGGCTCCATTTCACCGAGGTTGCTTGTTTTCCTGAGCATGCTCATTCTAGTGCAAGCTATCCAGGGGTCTAGTAAGTCCCTTTCTCACCCCTACACCTCAGGTGTTTAGTGATACCAATGTTCAGTTCTGGCGGCTACACTTGGCATCAAGGGATAACTTATGAGTCGTTCTTCCACAGTATTGAATATGCAAATGAAGAATGCGGTGCTTTTCCGTCTCTCATTCTCCTAACCCTTCAGATAGCAAGTGTTCAGTATTGTTCTTCATGTGACTTTTAAGCTTTCTCAGGCCTCTGACTGCTGTACAATACCACTTTTCTCCAATCCTGAATAATTGTACCACCCGCCTTCTTGCCTTCCAGAGCTGAACATTGGTATCACTAAACGCCTGAAGAGCACTGAAGTTCAAGAAGGGGAGAATTGTACTTTTGAGTGTATTTTGTCCCATGAAAGCATTGGCGATTTCCACTGGCTGCTGAAGGGGAATGAAGTTCACAGTGGTGGACGATTTAAGACCTTTAACAAAGGGCGGAAATACACCCTCGACATCAGAAATGTGGTTGCTGCTGATGCTGGGGAAGTAGTCTTCACTGCTCGCAACTTGAACTCCAAGGCCTCGCTGGTTGTGAAAGGTAACAAGTGCAGAGATATTTCAGAGTTGGGGCAATCTCAAAAAATAGGTTATCTCAGTAAATTATAAAGGCAAAATCCTTATCTCGTTGAAGTAAATGGCAACTTTCCCATTGAATTCAATGGGACGAGGAACTGGTCTTAAAAACAACTTGAAATATTGAAACATTTTATACTGCTTTTAAAATAAATGTTTATGGGGGGAAGGTAATATTGAAAATGACCTCATCTCTGCCTGCAATTTTCTGAGTACTGTTAATTACAGGTCAGAAATTATAGATGCAAATGATTGCAGGTGCAAATGCAGTTAGATGACTAGCCACTCAATTTGCACCCACAGTAACAGCATCCATAATTAACTATGAATACAAAACGGTAGCCACCAAAGTAAATGCCTTTTTTGACAAATAAGTACCATTCTGTCATTCTTGTAAGTAATTAATTGTCAGTTCCCAATTGCTGCTCATTGACATCCAATAAATACAATTAATGTCCACTAAACATGAACACTTGCTTTTTCCCCAAATAGTTCTATCCAAAAGTAAATCAGTAATGTAATCTGAATGATTTATTCTGTTATGTGAATCTATATTAAATGATTTTTTAGATAGAAGGAAGCCTAATTCTCCAAAAAATGATAAAGTTCCAGAACATGGATTTTTAACGGTATTGTTGCTTCCCTCAGAAAAACCGGCAGAGATTATAAAGCAGCTGGAGGACAAGACATCAGCAGCAGGACAAGACATCAGCCTGAGCTGTGAAATGTCCAAACCTGACACAAATGTGAAGTGGTACAAGGATGGCAAAGCAATCCGGAAAAGCCAAAAATATGACTTACGCCAAGAGGGAACATGGGCCATACTCGTCATCCATGATTCCATGACCAAGGACAGTGGGGAGTACATGTGTGAGATGGAGACCTCTAAAACTAAAGCATTGGTCACAGTAGAAGGTCAGTGGACAAACACCCAGGAGCCTGAAAGTATGTAGAGTAGGGCAAAAAAACTGCAAAACTTTTGAAGACATTTTATTTCACTGGCTTTTTTAACCGACCAGTTTTTTTGTTTTTCCAAACTTCATACAGATCTTTTTTATTTCCTTTTTTTTTTCAAATTAGTAATTTCTGAAAAACACTTCACCATTTTGAAGAACCTTACTGTGTGACTTAACTGTCTGATCTGCATGGGCAATGGCGAGGGAAAGCCCCCAAACACACACTGAAAATGATATAAATGAAAAACGGTTTGAACTTTATTAATGTTAATTGTACCATAAATGCGAGAGTAATTAGACCACAATCTATGCCAAAGGGAAGTCCAATGGTTAGAGCAGGGGACTGGGATTTAGAAGCGATTGGCTCTATCCCCACCTCTGCTGCTGACTCTGTGGAACATCTTTGTGATTCAGTTTCCCTAACTTTACAATGGAAATAATAACACTTGCCCACCATTATTAGTTAACATTTATATTGCAGTAGCACCTTGTCAGGGGTCCCCACACACACACTCTGAACTCTGGGGTACAGATGTGGGGACCCACATGAAAGACCCCCTAAGCTTATATTCTACCAGCTTAGGTTAAAATTTCCCCAAGGCACAAATTCCTTTCCTTGTCCTTGGACAGTATTGCTGCCACCACCAAGTGTTTTACACAAAAATTCAGGGAAGGGTCACTTGGAATCCCTATTCCCCCCAAATATCCCCCCAAGCCCCTTCACCCCCTTTCCTGGGGAGGCTTGAGAATAATATACCAACCAGTTGCCTTAGCAATGTGAGTACAGACCAGACCCTTTGTCTTCAGGACACTGAAATCAATCAGGTTCTTAAAAGAAGAATTTTATTATAAAGAAAAAGTTAAAGAATCACATCTGCAAAATCAGGATGGAAGGTAACTTTACAGGGTAATACAAAGATTTAAAACACAGAGGACTCCCCTCCACAGTTACAAAAACAGGAATAAAACTACCTCTGTAGCATAGGAAAATTCAGAAGCTAAAACAAAAGATAACCTAATGCATTTCCTTGCCTTTATTTACAATTTCTGTGGTTTTAGATGGATTATTCCAGGTATATTTCCAGGAGATGTTGTACGTGCTTGGCTTCTCCCTCTGTCCAGAGAGGGAACAACAAAAGAGAGCAACAAACAAATCCTCCTCCCCTCCCCCCAGATTTGAAAGTATCTTCTTTCCTCATTGGTCCTTCTGGTCAGGTGCAACTAGGTTATTTGAACTGCTTAACCGCTTACAGATAAGGCGATTCAGTACAGCTGCCAAGGAGGGATTTTATGCTACTCTTCCCTCTATATTTATGACACACCTAAAGGCCACAACTATTACCCCAGGCACAAAACAGACCGATAATAAATTACGATCCTTCCCCCAAAGAATTTGCAATCTAAAAACCAAAATGTAACAGGTGGATGAGAGACACCTTTTCACCTCTGCACAGCACTTTAAGATGTTGAATAAGTGCAAAAATATTCTTATTAATAATGATAAATAATAATACATCAAGCTCTGACAGTGTGCTCAGAGCTGTATTATTTGAAAAATATCAAACCAATTCCAAGGCAATCCAAAATTCTTGTCTTAAGAGCAGGGCCGGCTCCAGCTTTTCTGCTGTCCCAAGCGGCAAAAAAAAAAAAAAAAGATGACGAGCGGCGGCACTTCGGCAGCAGCTCAGTCGCGCCGCTTCTTCGCGGCAGTTCGGCGGCGGGTCCTCCCTCTCTTCCTCTTCGGTGGCAATTCGGCGGCAGCTCAAATAGGAAGAGAGGGAATGAGGGACCCGCAGCCGAATTTCCGCCGAAGATCCGGACGTGCTGCCCCGATACCAGCCAGAGTGCCGCCCCTTTGAATTGGCTGCCCCAAGCACCTGCTTGCTACACTGGTGTGTGGAGCAGGCCCTGCTTAAGAGGTAACATTGTTATAATGTGGCCTGATTTTCAGAGCGGCTTAAAATCTATGAAAATCAGGCCAGGAGTTGTAATTCAAATGGAGGCCTGGATTTATTCCTAAATTCATTGTACATGTCTCTTTTCAGTACTATGGGCTAGTGAAGTACATCTGGATATCTTTGCATTTCTCACCAGGAAGAGAGAGAATTTCTGGCTATGGAATTTAGTACATTGTCTTTCAATTCTATAACAGACCATAGGCATACCCATTACAGGTGACCACAGAGAAAGGCGACTAATGACATTTTGTTTCTTTACAAGCATCTGATTCTCAACAACTTTGCTCCTTGTACAGTCATTTACACACCTGTGCATGGTAGATGTAAAAGTGCTACCGTTCTGATCCGATCTCACTTTGGACAGCTGTAAATGATGGCACAGCTGTGGAGACTTCAGTCCAGGGTGTTTATGATGTACTTGAGGACTATGTTGGGCTAACCACTTGTTGTCACTTTCCTCAGAAAAACCCAATCGCTTTGTGAAGGAGCTTTCAGATCTGAAAGCTGATGAAAAAGGAGTCGCTGTTTTTATGTGTCAGACTGAGAAAGCCGCACCCACAGTGACCTGGCGGAAAGGGATGGTCGAGCTCAAGACAAGCAAGAAATACGAGATCATCCAGAAAGGGACCATCCTGCAGCTCACTATTAATGCCTTAGAGAAAAGTGACAGTGACACCTACACCTGCGACGTTGGCGAGGCCCAGTCTAGAGCCAAGCTGATCGTGCAAGGTATGAACGGCTTGAATGCATGACCAAGTACCGCACAACTGTCAGATGGCAGAAAGTGTGTGTGTTATAATGCTGAGCTTGACTTACTGGCAGCTGAGCAGGGTGAGTTAAGGAATGCCAATCGGATTACAGCCTAGAGCAGGGGCGGGCAAACTTTTTGGCCTGAGGGCCACATCGGGTTTCCGAAATTGTATGGAGGGCCAGTTAGGGGAGGCTGTGCCTCCCCAGACAGCCAGGCTTGGCCCGTCACCTATCCAATCCCCCCTGCTTCTCGCCCCCTGACGACACCCCCCCAGGACTCCTGCCCCATCCAAACCCCCATCCCCTGATGGCCCCCCCGGGACCCCTGCCCCATCCACCCCCCCCATCCCCTGACCGCCTCTGGACCCCCTACTCTCATTCCTGACTGCCCCCCCCTGGGACCCCTACCCCATCCAACCACCCCTTCTCCCTGACTGCCTCCAGACCCCCTGCCCCTGACTGCCCCCTGCTGCCCCATTCAACCCCTCCTCTCCTTCCTGACTTCCCCCCGGGACCCCGGCCCCCATTCAACCCCCCTGTTCCCCGCCCTCTGACCGCCCCGACCCCTATCCACACCCCCGCCCCCTGACCACCACCCTGAACTCCCCTGCCTTCTATCCACCCCCACCAACTCCCTGCCCCCTTACCGCGTTGCCTGGAGCACTGGTGGCTGGTGGCACTATGGCCGCGCCGCCCAGAGCACCAGGACAGACAGCCACACCGCCCGGCTTGAGCCAGCCACGCCACCGCACAGCACAGAGCATCAGGTCAGGCCACGGCTCTGCAGCTGCGCTGCCCCAGGAGCTCACAGCCCCGCTGCCCAGAGCATTGTGTTGGCGGTGCAGTGAGATGAGGCTGCGGGGGAGGGGGAACAGCAGGGGAGGGGCCGGGGCCTAGCCTCCCGGGCCAGGAGCTCAGGGGCTGGGCAGGAAGGTCCCGCGGGCCGATTGTGACCCGCGGGCCGTAGTTTGCCCACCTCTGGCTTAGAGGCTCATGTTTTCAAAAATGGCTAGTGGTTTTTCGCCCCTCCATTTTTTTTTGGTGCCCAGATTGAGACTCCTTGAAGGAGACTGACTTTCAGAAACTGCCTGAGCATTCACCCTTGACAATCAGGCCCCTTTAAGGTGACTTGAATCGGGCACCCAGAATCACTAGTCACTTTTGAAAATTTAGGCCTGAAATGCTGTGGGTGCAATTTAAAAAATGGGCAGGAGTTTGTGTGTGTCTATATGTGATTGATCGGATTTGTGGAGCCAAGGGTGTGTGTGTGTGTGTGTGTGTGTGTTTAGTTCTGCACAGGGCCTGTATGCAGAATGGCTGCTGCAGTCTTCAGGAAGTGGCAATAGCTGGAGAATCAATCGTTCTTCTGCCACGGAAGAAGGATTTGCTTCTCTTGAGCCCTGTGGCAAACCCCTGTCCCAAACATGTGCACTTGGGTCAGGCACCAGGGACATACTTTTGGCCCATTGGTACATTTTATTTTGCACTTTCAAGTAGCTGAATTAATTTTGTACCTGTCTGTAATTTAGTGTCGGTTGTGCACTAATGCAGATTAATTGGCCAGGTGAAGTGAGGCCTAATGCTTGACTCAATGGCATTTCTTTGTCTGTCTGTAATGTGATAACGTTCATGGGGGAGACGGGGCACACACAGCTCTCCTGACCAGCGGAAAGAGTGGGAGGAGAGAATGGGGACCTTAGTAAGGGGACAGCTGGAAATGGGGAACTCACAGACCTTGAGGCATGAGGAGATGGAAGGGGGTAGACAGGGTATGGGTTAGGCGGGTTAGGGGTAGAGCTGGTTGGAAATTTTCCCATCAGAATATCCTGATTCGTCAAAATCTAAATATTCCCCAGGAGTGCAATGAGTTTAGCCTACAGAAGCAATGAATTGCCTGACCTTCGAAGTGGCCAAACAAAGTGAGGCCTAAAACTGAACTCCTCTGTTTCTATGTCAGTAATGCAATAACCTTTGAATACCACGTCCAATCAAGTCTAACATTTCAGAGAATGTTCTAGGCCAGGGATCGGCAACCTTTGGCACATGGCCCGCCAGAGTAAGCACCCTGGCGGGTTGGGCTGGTTTGTTTACCTGCCGCGTCCACAGGTTTGGCTGATCATGGGTCCCACTGGCCGCGGTTTGCCATTCCAGGCCAATAGGGGCTGCGGGAAGTGGCGTGGGCAGAGGGATGTGCTGGCCGCCGCTTCCCACAGCCCCCATTGGCCTGAAGCGGCGAACCGCTGGGATGACCTCTGTTGATAGTCGAAAAACCAGAACTTGGGGAAAGTCTGATTTCCACATAGTGCTCATTTTGGTGATGCAGGCAGAGGAGCATTGTGACATCAGAGGTAATTCAAGCAATCATCACTCTCTCCATCTAGTTAATTTGCATGCTTCAGTCCCATTGGTTGAAATGAAACTGCAGGTCAGGATTGAGGTGCTTGGACAGAATTGGAGAGTGTGGGGGTTCAGGACTGGAATAGCAGGGGCTGTTTCAGATCTGGAGCTATATTGACTGAGGCAGGGTGAGGCTGCAGATTTGCACTGTGACTCCCTCCCCACGACACCTGCCTCAGGCAAGATTATGTACCTTTGCCCAGTCAAAACTGTTTTAGTTAATCTAAACGGTGCCCATTTGGAGGGGCAGGAAGAGGGATTCCTTGTCCTCAGCACCAAATAAGCACGGTCAATGGGAAAGATGCCCGAGGCAAGCAGCAGGATTAGGGTTTTCAGGTTAGGGTTAAAGTTATTGGAGGGAGTGAATGGCGACTGGTTGAGTTACCTCTGATGTCACAACATACCGAGGCGCTCACGCTCCTCTGATTGCAGCACCAAAAGGACGCTATCAAGGGGAAATTGTTATTTAAACGAAACTGATAAAACAACAAAGAGAAGAAGAGGAGCAACTTAGATGATTTAACAATACAATTTTAGGTTCTGTGGCAGTGCCTTGTAAAATTGCTACGGATTCAGGGATAGACACTGCATTCTTGCCCCTCCCATTATCTGCCAGTTCACCTGACAAAAGAAACAGTGTGCAACCCTCTAGCTTTCCAAAAGCACCAAATTACCCTAAAATAGGGAGGACCCAGGGTCTTGCATAAGACATCATACAGCGTCTGTTGCACAGTGTGAAAGATTTCTAATGCCGACTTTAAACAACTTTGTTGACCTATAAAATATTTGATTTAACAACTAGAAAGGACAATGTTATTAAGCTCAAATATATGACTGAAAATGTGGAACAAGCTTAGTCCATGAAAACTATGTGAGTACCTTGGATTTTGTGGTACAGTAGAATCATAGAATATGCAGGTTGGAAGGGACCCTAGGAGGTATCTAGTCCAACCCCTGCTCAAAGCAGGACCAATCCCCAGCTAAATCCCCAAATTGCCCCCTCAAGGATTGAATTTACAATGCTGGGTTAGCATACCAATGCTCAAACCACTGAGCTATCCCTCCCCCCAAATTAACACTTCCTGAATTTATGTTGTAATTCACAGTGACATCAGGACTATCTTTATCTATAGATAATCTTTTTTTTCCTGCTCTTAGACTGATTTCCATGACTGCTTCTTGTTTTTCCTTTGACAGATAAATTACTAACATAGTCCCCAAATTAAATCTCCATTCATCAGTGTGTTTGTCATTTGGCTGTTTACAGAGAAGTTGGAATCTGACTGGTAGCACTAAAGAAGAAAGTTGTATGTGGTCTAGCAAAATATGATAAATCAAGACAGGGGTTTTGGGAACTTCCATTCAATGAACCTAGATGTCCAGAACACATGGCATATTAAGGGCCTCATTCGTTTCTCAGGTCCATTAGTGGATTTAATTTCTGATATTCTGGGGAGATTAAAATATTAGAATTGTAATTTTCCCCTGACTGTGTACTGGAATCTTTACAAATCAGTGGTATGTAGCTTAGTGTCCTGAATTTGTCTTCATCCTGTTCTGGTATGTCCTGTAAATATTTATTTTCTTTGAATTCTTTGCTCCATAACAGTGGAATTGTATTTAAACCTGTACCAAGAATCGCGTTCTTTTCACAAAAGCACTCGTGCTGGAGGTCATATCATTGGCATTCCCCTTTGCTTTTATCCGAATACAGGGATAGAAGCTAAGGAGTCCAGCAGTTGATATGTCTGTGTTCCTTTCAGGCCAGAAAATACTAATAATCGAAGATCTGGAAGATGTTGATGTGGTAGAAGGAGAATCTGCCATGTTCAAATGCAGAATCTCTCCAGTAGAATATAGCAATGTGCAGTGGTTTTTGGATAAAACCCCACTCCATACCAATGAACTTAATGACATCCAGTCTCAGCCTGGAGGATATCACTTGCTAACCTTGAAAAAACTGTCACTGAAGGATTCGGGGGTCATTACCTTTGAAGCTGGTGATAAGAAAACATCTGCCAGTTTGGTTGTTAAAGGTAATTCAAGCATAAAGGCTGCAGGAAAGGATAAAGAGAGTACAGGCCAGCACTGGGTAGTGGTATATGTGTGCAGGTGGAGAGAGATCAGTAAATGCTATAAATTAGGTTCTGTGATGTGAGTTCTTTAGTTAGAGAAGTCAGGATTGAGAAACAAGGGAGAGAGACAGAGGCAAGTAGAGAGTGTCAATGAGGCCACATGACCTGAATGTAATGAATTCAGGACCCATCCTGTGTACCTCTTGGAGTCATAAAATAATTCTTCAGTATGCAGAGCTGAGTAAAATACTTGGTTTCCGCTGCATCAAATTGAACACTTTTTGAAGAATCACGTGAACAGTTTTGGAAGGGTGAAACTTTGCACCATTTTATAACATTGACATTGTTCTGCAGAATGAGCAGCTGTTTTCAGAAAGCAAAAAAAGCCGCTTTTACTAGCAAAACACTGGCATGTAAGTGGCAAAAACGTGTCACGATCTGCTGGCAAAAACCAGTTTCTGATTCACTTCTTTAAAAACCCCTGAGAAGCCAAAAGTCAACAGTTGATTGGTTCTGACCAATTTGCATTGCCATGCTCTTCATGTCGGATCAGTTTTCTCACTGTGAACATGTACACTTATTGTTTAGGCAGAAGCATCGTGTTGTGCATTGTTCATATTGAAGGGGATCTAGGGGAATTTTCCTGAGCTAGTGAAATTCATGCTTCTCCCTAGTTAATGTTAAACCATGCCTGTCGTGGATGACTTATTCCTGATTCATATTTGTCCACGGAGACATTTGCCCCCTGGATTTTGCCATACTGTACCAGGCATTTTCCAAACCATGTCTAGGGGTAGAAAGCCCCACTATGAGGGCTTAATGCCTCCCATCCCCAAATTGTTCTTTTCCGATAATGATGTTGCAGAATATTGAACCAGATCTTTGGTATAAATAATCACATGTAAGGAATGTGCTGCTCCCCTCCCTCTGAAAATCTCAGACAAGTTTTATGTGATTCTAGAGAAGCCCTGCATCATTACAAAGGAGCTTGCTGATGCCGAAATCATTGAGGGAGAGGATGCCTTTCTTCATTGTGAAACCTCCAAGTCAGACAGCCCGGTAAAGTGGTGCAAAGATGGGAAGACCCTTAGAAACTCCTCTAAGTATAAGATCAGCCGGTCGGGATTTGAAGCCACGCTTGTCATTCATGGGACAGAAGAGAGAGACAGTGGCAGATATGAGTGTGAGGCTGGAACAGCTAAAAGTAGTGCAGTTGTCACTGTCAAGGGTAAGGACGTTTGGAGTGATGATGCCTAACATAAAGGTCAAAATAACAATTTAACACCTGGCTGCAACTGAGCTGAAAATTAACTCCATCTCTTCACACTGTAATGCAGGATATGTTCTGACTAACTCAGCTGGACAGCCTCCAGACAGGTGACAAGTGTAAAATAGAAAAAAACATTTGTTCTGAGATTGAAATGAGCTTTGGAGTGCAAGGATAGATGGGCTGGGGCTGGGTGTAGTTTACTGAGCTGAAAGGAAAATACCCTTCTCAGTTATGCACATTGATTTTCAGTCAGCTTCCTTATGTGTGTTCATCTCCCGTGAATGTCACTGAGTCCTCCAGGTACGTGGGGAGAGCACCATTTAGAACTGAGTTCTGGAGAGCAGGATTTTGCCCTAAAAATGGAAGGAAGGACTATCTTAACCATGTGATGAAGGAGAGCTTTATGGTTGTCACTCATCTTGGTTTGTTCATTATGCTTTTCTACCACACTAGGGGACTGATCCAACTCCCATTAAAGACAATAGAAACACCCCCATTGGTTTCAATAGGAACTCTCTCTGACACTTGGGGGGAGAGGATATTTTTATCAAGAAAATAAATGCAATGTTTTATGTTACACAGCAGCTACAATCGATTTGAAATTTCTCCTCTTGAGGGTTAAAGGATTTAAGCAAATGGATTCTAAACATCCCCAGTGGAACAGTAGATGTAGATGACCCACGGGATAAGGACACATGTTATAACACATTGTACTGCCATGACCCTTCCAGCTATGAACCCAGGAAGTTCACTCAAGAGTTCCAGAATGATGAAGTGGTAGATAAAGGCAGTGCCACATGAAAGGTGTGAGTGTGCTGAAGTAGGGCTGAAAGTGGAATGGAGGAAAGGAGCTGTCGTTCTTCAGCCAAGCGACTAGTGTGTGAGGAATCAGAAAGTGTAAGTGCCGAGCTGCACATTCATAACCTTGCGCTAGAAGACAGTAGTGAACACGTTCGTGAAAACAGAGACCATCAAGCAACAGCACTTTCTACTGTAACTGGTCTGAAGCGGCAAACCCCACCAGATGTTTCGTCTTTCCTCTTCCACAGTCAACACTACCAGAAACGTTGGATGCCACCTACTCTTCACCAATTCACTTTGCTGTCTGAAATCACTGTCTCTGACAGAGGCTGTGTAGGAATCTTCCATGGGACTCTTTTATCTATTTGCTCAGCTTTCTCTCTGTGTATGCTTTGCAGTGTTTGCTAAGTTAGTACATCTTCATGTCTGATAAAAATGTGTCTGGCTTCCTATAAGGAGAAGGGATCCTTGACTGGGAAAATGAATGTGTCCGCTATTGTTTGTCATGCTGTTTGTCCTATCCTTGTGTTCTCTTTCTGTGTGTATTATATTATTTTACCTTGCTAGTTCTCTTTTTTTATGTGGCAATGGGCTAGCTCTGAACACCTGTCCGGAGTGTAGTCCAACTTCTCACATCCCTGACTGACATCTGCAAAATGTAGTACTAGAGAAAGGATACCTTTAACTAACTGCAGTGACAAAAATGGTGTAAAACAGTTCCCCTCGTTTGTGTATTCAGTAGTTCACAGCATGAAGCAGGCATGGAACTAGCGATATAGGGGAGTTGAAGATGTCCAGTTTCTCTCATGATTGGGCCTTTAGAGCGTCTCCACATGCTATAGAGATCTCATGCTATTAAGTGTTTAAACCATTTAAATAATATTTGTGTTGTTATTAATAATATATTGCACTGATAACTGGAGATGGATTATTAGAATCTAAGCACTTTTTCATCCTGGTATTCTGTGATTCTATATCTTACCTGAAAGGGCTCATGTGGGATGAAGCAAAAAGGGGAAAGTGATTTCCCGGCACTCTTGTTTTCTTGAATGGTCACAGTCTGCAATTCTACATTTTTAGCTCTGCCAGTTCTTTTCAAACGAGAACTCCAGAATGAGGAAGCTAAAGAAGGAAGTCAAGTCAAACTGACCTGTGAGCTTAGCAAACCTGACATCCCCGTGAAATGGACAAAGGGAGATACAGTTCTACTACCCAGTGACAAGTATGAGTTAAAGCAACACGGCACTGTTGCAGAGCTCATAATTCAAGATGCCAAATCAATAGATGCTGGAGACTATACCTGCAGCACTGGAGAACAAAAGACAACTGCTCGGGTGGAAGTAAATGGTAGGCAGAGCTGGTAGATCTCAATTTATTTTACTTAGTACTTAATACATGTGCTATAATTTAACAGCCGTTCTTTATTACAGAGGTGCCAGTTATGGGTCCATAGTTAAGGTTTAACAACAATATATGTTCTCAGTAATATCTGTGTTGCTTTAGTGCAATTTTACATTACACTAAAGCAATGTGGGTGATCTAGCCCCTGTTCTCCAGTCCCAGCTTCTGGCATTTGGAAGTTTAGGGACACCTAGAGCGTAGGGTTGCATCCCCACCATCTTGGCTAATAGCCATTGATGGACCCGTCCTTCATGAACTTAGCTCGTTCTTTTTTGAACCCAGATATACTTTTGGTCTTCACAACCTCCCCTGGCAATGAGTTCCACAGCTTGACTGTGCATTGTGCAAAGAAGTTCTTCCTTTGGTTTGTTTTATACAATTGAAAGGAATTTGCACTTGTTCCATGCCCGAATACACCACACTGCCTGTCACAAGTCCAATAATAATAATAATACTTCCTCTTCGTTTTAAACATACTGGCCATCTATCTTGATTGGGGTTGAAAGGGTAGACCATATCAGAGCATTGTCATATGGGCGTGGTGGAGATGGTCACAATATTGATCACCTCTGGTTGTATATTTTAGCTCTGCCAGTCCTTTTTAAACAAAACCTGCAGAACACAGAAATGGAAGAGGGGAGCACCGTAGCTTTGCGCTGCGAGATCACTAAACCCGATGCCCGAGTGGTGTGGAAGAAGGGAGGAGCCATACTCCAGGAGAGTGCCAAGTATGAGCAGAAGCAGAAGGGTTGTGTGTCAGAGCTGCTCATTCACAACGCAGAGCCAGAGGATGCTGGAAGATACACCTGTGATACTGGAGACCAGCAGACGACGGCTCAAGTCAAAATCCACGGTAGAGGTTTTCATCGCTTTCTGTTGTTGCTATTAATCATGTTTATTACGGTAGTGCCTAGGGACTGACTAAAATGGGCAAGCTGCTGAACGAACACAGAGGGGCAGATAGTCCCTGCCCCAAAGAGCTGACCGTCTAGATAGAGAAGACTGATGATGGGTTGGGGGTAATGACATGATACGTAAGCAGAGCAATCAGTGGCAAACATCGTGTTAGTGCCATGATTTTTTGGGAGGGATGTGAGAGGTTAGTTGGCAGCATTAAAATACAAAGACACAGGAAGGGAGAGGGAACATTGAAGGGAAGGGGATGGTTGGGCAAGGAAGGAAGGAGGAGAGTATGAGGAGCAGATGTGGCGTGATGCTGAGGTGAGGAGTCCGTGAGAGAGGGCTGGAGCAAACCGCCAGTCAGCGCAAGGCAGAAAATGTCCAGTCAAACCTGTAAAAAGTATTCTGATGACATCGCCAGTGTTCAAAGTCCTCGGCTTAAACAGTTTCTGTAGAGACTCCTAAGAGTGCTAACAGGTTGAGTCTCTGGCTGGGCTCCTCCCTGCAATTTCTCTCCCCGAAGCCACATGGGTGGAGGGAGGAGGGCCACTGCATGGGTCTTAGTGGCCCCAGGGCAGGGGGCCTCCCCTGCACAGTTCTGGATCCGGAGGTGGGGTGGGGGGTCTGAGGGAGAGGCAGCCCAGGCTGGTCCTGATTTTCTGTTGTGTTCTCTAGGTAACCCTCCTATCAAGAAATATCAGTCAAATGACCTTTTGTTGACAACATAATATCTGTCAATGGCTTTGAAATAATTATTGCAGTAAAACCTCTTTTCTGCTCTGGAGTAAGGCACTTGTCCGAACTCGACAATCTAGCTGAAAGGCCCTGTGGTGCAAAATGTCTGATTTTAAAGAACAGTTTTTTTGCAGGGAGTTAAAAAGCAGGTTCTTTGGCAGAGTAACTGCTTGGCAACCGTTATTTTAAATTGTGTTTAATTCTTTTTTTCCCCCCCAAAAATTAATTGTGTGCTAATGTACATGCCAATTTATCAGCTCTGGAGACAGACCCCTCCATTTATCCAGGCTTTTCCTTAAGTGCCAGCTCACTTTCCCCTTTTATGTAGCCTTTCGCCCATGCCGTCCTTGTCATAGAATCATAGAATATCAGGATTGGAAGGGACCTCAGGAGGTCATCTAGTCCAACCCCCTGCTCAAAGCAGGACCAACCCCAACTAAATCATCCCAGCCAGGGCTTTGTCAAGCCTGACCTTAAAAACCTCTAAGGAAGGAGATTCCACCACCTTCAATATCCTTATAAAGTCATGGCACTGAAAGAGAGTCATGTAACTGTTCCTTGTCTCAGTCTACTATGCCATGCACAGTGCAACCATATTATGTTGATGCACGTCATATAAATGCATGCTTCCTCCTTCAGCCCTGCCTGCACTCATCAAAGAAGAACTGAAGAACTTGGAAGCCACAGAAGGTGGAACAGCCACTCTGCACTGTGAGCTGAGCAAAGCCGCTCCAGTGGAGTGGAAGAAGGGGCCTAAGGGGCTCAGGCCAAGTGGCAAATACAGAATGAGACAAGAAGGCACCATTGCTGAGCTGGTCATCCACGATGTAGATCTGAAGGATGCTGGAGATTACACATGTGTATTTGGAGATCAAAAAACCACAGCAGCCTTAACAGTGAATGGTAAAAAGTCATAAAAAATGACACTCCTGAGAGTTTTCCCCCCTTTTACCTATTTCCTAACAAAATTTACCTGTGTCCTTCTTGTCCTTCTCTTTGTTCTTCTTTGCACATCGTGCTGTGGCTCCTATATCCATTTGTTCTCTACCCTGACAGAATTCAGTGCATGTGTGTGCAATATAAAGTCTTCTAAAGAATGCTAACCAGGCAAAGAGCATGCACGTATATTTTACTGAATTAGTACTGAAGCATGAGACCCCCTGGGCAATTATCAACCTCTCTGTTGAGGGGATTAAGTACAGTCAATCTCTTCTTCTGTTGTCTGTCACAGAAGTCTTGCTTTACTGGGGACTTTGATTCCCAGAGAACAATCCACCTGAAAGCTATTGTTTCCAGCTAGACAAATGCCAGATCATGCTTGGTGTAAGAGTGTTGTGATGAGGCTTATGGAGTTAAAAAATAAATTACAGTTCAGTCGTAGCCCAAGGAAAACACTTTGTAGTTCCGAGTTTGTGGCATCTGAATGAAATATTTGTTCGTTCTGCGTCCCTCAGCCCTACCCGTACGTTTCAAAAAGGAACTGAAGAACGAGGAAGCCACCGAGAGTGGAACAGCCACACTGCACTGTGAGCTGACCAAGGCTGTTGACTCAGTTGAGTGGATGAAGGATCAAAAGGTGCTGAAACCAAGTGGCAAATACAGGATGAGGCAGGAAGGCCGCTTTGCTGAGTTGATTATCCAAGACCTAGATTTGGCGGATGCTGGAGATTACACTTGTGTGTGTGGCAACCAGAAGACAACAGCTGCTCTAACAGTAAATGGTAAATGTGCCCCAAATTAAATAGGTGGTTTTATATTTATCTCCTCTATGGAACTCAAGATGTTGGCATTCAGCATTCACACTGATCCATGGCTGCTCCTCTGATCCCTTGTTCAGTGCAGTTTTGGAAAGAGGACTCGTCTCCTCAGCTTGTGGTGACACTGGGTCACCTTGATAAAGAACATTCCCCCTTGTGGTATTGGTTTGCCACAGTCCAGCTATGTCCCCTCATTTCTTTTTCTTTTATATGCACAACTTCTTCTCATCCTTATTGCCACAAGCTGTCTCCATTCAAGGAATGATGCACGTGTATTTAACTGTATGTTTTGCTTAGTTTCCTTCTTTTAGGGCTTTGAAATGTGTGATTGGGAAAAAATGGGTTATCACGATCTGATGACCCACAAAAAACCCTACTCACTGCATTCTGGTTCTGATACAGTCTCTGTCTATATTGCGTTCTTCAGCCTTGCCTGCACTTTTCCAAGAAGAACTGAATAACGAGGAAGTTTCAGAGGGTGGGACAGTCACTCTGCACTGTAAATTGAGCAAGCCCGCCCCAGTGGAGTGGAAGAAGGGACAAAAGGCTCTCAGACCAAGTGAAAAATGCAAAATAAGCCAGGAGGGTCCCTTTGCTGAACTGTTGATCCATGATCTGGATTTGACGGATGCTGGAGATTACACTTGTGTGTGTGGAGAACAGCAGACTACAGCTACCTTGACAGTGAATGGTAAAAAGAAACACACAGCATATGTCCCATGTAAAACAATATAACTCTATAATTTCCTCCCCTTTCAAATTCCTTTTCCAATATAATGTTTTATCCCCACCTTCATTCCACTCATGGTATCCATGTGTATTTAATTTCTTTATCTTTCTTTGCGTTCTCCCTCTCTTTCCTCCCCTTGAGAGCTGCATGTAATTGCATTCATAGGCAATATATGTAAAAATATCAAGGGTAGTACAGACAACTAAATGTTTCTTTTCCCCAATTCAGATACAAATTCAGTCTAGTCTTTTGGTCTGTATATGTGGCTGTTTGAAAGATTTTCCTTAGGGATCGTGTTACAAAATGGGACTATATTCTCTCACTTCAAATTACTTGGAATGTTGGGTCTGGGTTCGTAAGGTGACCAGATGATGATGATCATCTTATGCCATTACATAAAGGATATTTTAGTGAAAATGATCAATTTTTTTATGCTATTGTAGATTCCATCACTTATTTTGAACTGTTTCTCGGCCCCTCTAAAATATTTTAGCTCTGCAATAAGTTGACACCATGGTTTCTAGTTATGTTCCCTTCTAAAGAGTTCTATTTTAGAGAGAACACAGACACTGTAATAAACCAGATACTAATCTGCATGGATATTATTTATGTCAAGGGAAAACATTTTGGGCCTGATATTGAAAAGTGGCCTCTGATTGTACGCCTGTGATTTTGCTGAGACAAATACTAATGGTTATGTAGCATTTTGATATATAATCACCTGATTTTTATCAACGAATCAGATTGATAGATGTTGAAATGCTATAAAATAAGCCTGCACAATTGAGGGCACAAAATCAAAAGCCCAATGAGACCTTTTAAAAAAATTCAGTCTTTGGGGCTACAGTGACAGCATTGACTTAGATAACTAACAGAGGAAAGCATTCGTAATTCTGAGTTTCTCCGCTCTGATGCCCTTCTGTCCATATCACATTCATTCTGCAGTTCTGCCTACACTTTTCACCAAAGAACTGAAGAATCAAGAAGCTACAGAAGGCGAAAGTGCCATTCTGCGCTGCGAGCTAAACAAGGTTGCTCCTACCGTGGAGTGGAAGAAGGGACACAAGACCCTCAAACTGAGCGACAAGTATAAAATGAGACGGGAAGGTGGTGGTGTTGAATTGATAATCCAAGACCTAGAAGTGACAGATGCTGGAAATTATACCTGTGTGTGTGGAGACCAACAGACCATGGCGTCTCTCACTGTAAATGGTAAAAGAAGAAGCATACTAAAAATAATTGTTTTCCCCTCCATTACTTTGGATAGATACACTCCTTTCCCGATGTAACCTATACACCTCTTTCATTCCTCACTAAGGTCCTGATTCAAAGCTTATTGAAGTCAATGAAAAGCTGCTCATTGACTTCAGTCAGGTTTGGATCAAACTCTTACAGAGACACAAAAACAGTGGGAATAGATAAGAATCGGACAAACCCATAAGAATGGGACCCTGCATAGCCAGAACCGCTGCTGCTTTTCTGTTTCCAGGCCATTGTTTCGTCACTGGAAGTTTCTTTGTTGGAGTTATTGTTCTCCTCATGCTCCCAATAAGCTGTTAGCTTAGTAAGACCTATAGCCTGACTAATACACCTCTACCCTGATATAACGCGACCCGATATAACACGAATTCTGATATAACGCGGTAAAGCAGCGCTCCGGGCGGGCGGGGCTGCGCACTCCGGCGGATCAAAGCAAGTTCGATATAACGCGGTTTCACCTATAACGCGGTAGGATTTTTTGGCTCCTAAGGACAGCGTTATATTGAGGTAGAGGTGTATTTAGGCTTTACAACAAACTGAAAAGTTACATCCCATTCTGTCCTTAAGAAACATTGATTCTTTCCCTGTGCTTCAACTTTGAGACAGAAAAGTGATTACATACAGTCCTGTATGTAAAGGGCATTGCTGTAGAGTTCCCATGCTCTCACAAATAGAGCGGGTCGAAACTTTTCATATGGAAAGTTTTCCCACTGAAAAATATAGTTTTGCTGAAACAGACATTTATTTTTATGTGGAAAAAGGTTAAATCAGGTAAAAAAAAAATTTGTTTCCTTCAGGATATTGCTAAACAAAATTGCCTTTTCAAATTAACATTTCAAAATGAGACTTTGTTTTGTTTTGACATAGAATGGCATTTCATTTTCTGTAGAAATCTCAAGTTGAAACAAGAAAAAATTCATTTTGAAACTTCTCATGGAAAAACCAAAATGTTTCAACTGAAAAGTTTTGAATGAAGATTTTTTTCATCTGAAATTTCACAGGGAAAAAAATGGTTTTCTGACCTGCTCTTCTGATCCTCTTGTCCACTTCCTTCTGTAATGATTTGTGATGATAATGTGTGAGGCTTCTGCTCCTTTCTACATACTGAGTGCATTTCTGGGGATAGGGATTATCTGATTATCTGTTTTTTTCTCATACTGATTATTTGAGAGCAGTGAAGCTGGTCTAATGACAGCTGATAGTCCGGTTCTGATAACTCAGGAGGAATTAACTGAAAAATGAGGGGAACATTTAGTTTTGACTTTTCCGATCTTTAAATCCAACTGTCCTTATTGCTGTCCCTCAGTCCTGCCCGCATTTTTCAAAGAGGGATTGAAGCATCAGGAAGCCTCAGAAGGTGCAACAGCCACTCTGCACTGTGAGCTGAGCAAAGTCCCTGTCCTAGTGGAGTGGAAGAAGGGGCAAAAAATGCTCAAACCCAGTGAAAAGTACAGAATGCGACAGGAAGGTGCCATTGCAGAGCTGTTGATCCGTGACCTGGATGTAGAAGATACAGATGATTATACCTGTGTGTGTGGAGACCAGAAGACCTCTGCTGTCTTGACAGTCCATGGTAAACAAAAATTCCACCTTACAAGAGAAATATTCCAGAGAGCTTCACTCCCTTTGGAAATTCCCTTCCTGGCCTGTTTTAGAGTTAGTTTTCACCTTTCCTTTTTTTCTTTCTATAGTGCCGGTCTGAATTTCATTTCACCTCACCCGTGTCTCTTGGTTTTAAAATAGTCTTCCTGATTGTGAACTAAAGGGGGGTACAGATGCCTTCCTTTTCTAGATCCGTTTTGTGTCTTTACAGAGTAAAAACTTTATCTGTACTTAGTAAGGGCAACATTTTCTAGGCCCCTAAGAATGTACTTAGGCTTCTAAATAAAAGTGGCCCGATTTTCAGAGGATTTGAATACTCGCGACTCTCATCGAAGTCAATGGATTTCAGTGCCTAACTTGCAGGGCCGGCTCCAGGCACCAGTTTGCCAAGCAGGTGCTTGGGGCAGCCACTCCGGAGAGGGGCGGCACGTCCAGCTGTTCAGCGGACGGTCCCTCACTCCCGCGGCGCTTTTTTTTTTTTTTTGTACCGCTTGGGGCGGCAAAAACCCTGGAGCCGACCCTGCTAACTTGAGGAAACCATATTTGAAAATTTTGGCTTCCATTTGGTAATGGACTTTTTGGAGAAATCAGACTCTCGGGATTAAATGGTTCCCAATATTTCTTGGGGGTGACAGTGATATGTGCTAATGGTGAAATTACAACATCCAATCGGATGGGTGCCGATGGCAATTTGATTGCTAGTTTTGCTGTCGTGAGCAGTGGTTCTGGAATTAGGGTATTGCTGCACCCCCTGGCTTGAGGTAGTAATAACAAACACCAAATACATGGTTTCCATGATTTCTGTCATCAGCACCCCCACTATAAAAATTGATCCAGCACCCCTGATGGTGAGTGATACAAAACAGTCTTAATTACGCTATCAGCAGTGTTAATTTACTTATAGTGCCGATCAGTGGGTGAACCTTAAGAGGCCGTCTTCAGTTTAGATAAGTCTCAACATTCAGATGCTTTTGAAATCCTAGTTTAACCTTTGAAGCACGTCTACCCCCTGTCCTTTTTCCTTGCATTTTATTCCTTCCTTCTTTCTCCCAACCCAAATGCAGTCTTCTCTTTCACACCAAGCCCACGCTTCCTTTTCCCCACAAGCTATCTTCTATGTAGTTGTTTATAGGCCCATCAAAAACCTTATTACTGATTGTTTGAATACTTCTCATGAAAGATATCTTTGATACTGAACAGACAATTATCATGTTCTGGAAGTTATGTCTTAATGCCGCACTTATGGTTAGGCTGCTAAAGCAATATCTAAAGAGGCAAGTTGGGTGAGGTAATATTTTTTTATTGGGCCAACTTTCGTTGGTGAGAGAGATTCTGTGTAAGATCGAAAGCATGTCTCTCTCAACAACAGAAGTTGGTCCAATAAAAGGTATTGCCTCACCCACCTTTTCTCTCTAATATCCTGGGACCGACACAGCTACAACAACACTGCATAAATCAAGATCTAGTAATTTAAAAGAACGGTATAAATTAAAGTCTGAGTTTATGGATTTTGATGCACTTCCTGTCCCTATTACATCCCCCAGCCCTGCCTGCTCTGTTCAAAAAAGAACTCAAAAATGAGGAAGCCACAGAAAGTGGGACAGCTACTCTCCACTGTGAGTTGACCAAAGCTGCTCCAGTGGAGTGGATGAAGGATCAAAAGGTGCTCAAAGCTAGTGACAAATATCAAATGAGACAGAAGGGTGCCATTGCTGAGCTGACAATCCATGACCTGGAGGAACAGGATGCAGGAGATTATACTTGTGTGTGTGGAGACCAGAAAACCACTGCATCCTTGACAGTGCACGGTAAAACAAAAAATAATATGGGATTTTCTACAATGTCATCTATGATTGCAACTAGGATCACAAACTGATCTTGGTATCAGCTGTCATTTTATATTGCTACTGTATTTATAACAACCACTGTGAATTTTCTTCACGTAAATGCCATTATTTGGGTTTGGTATAACATTATGGAGGGTTTTTTGCTCCTTTTTGTCTTGTTAATAGAATTTGGGGGTAAATAATTAAGTCATGGCAAAATTACATGCAACGGTTTGAGTTTTCCTCTTAATTCATTTCTTTAATCATATTACTGAGATTTCATTTATTTTAATAGGTAACTTGAGAGAAGATGAGTGGGAAACCAAGTGACCCATAATAGCTTGCAATTTTAAATAGTACATCGGATACTTTTTAAATGCTAACCTAATAACAGCACAAGTAGACTAGGCGTACCTTCTTGAAAGATCAGGGCAAGTTTCTTCTATTATATATGTCAGACGATGCCTCTCAGTCTTAACCTGCTACACCTCAGCTGTTCTAACACTGAGCTTGACTGTCTCAGAGAACAGACTGCAGTTTGGGCATAATGTGGAAAAATGGCAACCAGGGACTCAAATGAGACCCATGAAATCATTTTAATTTGGTTCTTAGATACTGTATGTTGTAACCCAAATTACTAGAGACTGAAGATTATTACACTAATCTACTGGAGCCACCCAGCTGAAATTATTTCTTGAATTTTAATGCACTCTGTTCATCCTATGCTCCTCAGTCCTTCCTCCGCGTTTTAAAAAAGAATTGAAGAATTTGGAAGCCAGAGAAGGTGAAGCAGCCATTCTGCACTGTGAGTTGACCAAGATCGCTGCCCCAGTGGAATGGAAGAAGGGGCCCAAAGTGCTCAAACCAAGCGACAAGTTTAGAATGAGACAGGAAGGCACCATTGCTGAGTTAGTGATCCATGATTTAGATCTGACAGATGCTGGAGATTATACGTGCATGTATGGAGACCAAAAAACCACAGCTGCCTTAACAGTGAATGGTAAATAATATATCCCAAATTAAGTGCATAATTTTCTACTATCTGTTCTGTGAAAAATAATAGTATCATCAACTGGATTACAGCCCTACTTTCAGCCTGCGATAATTTAGTCTGTATAACTAAAAAGTTAAAATCCATGTGCTGTAATTTTCTTAAATATTGCTGATGAATTTAGCAAAATGTTAGCGGAAATAGAAATAGACTGTTTGCATTGTTTGGACCAGATGTTGGTCATGCACTCATTGCAGAAATTTCCACAGAGAGTTGGGAAATACACCTCAATTTCAACTACAAATCCTTCTGATTTTCATGTTCAATGGTAGGTATTAAAACAGTAACATTAATTTTATCACGATAAATGTTATGATGTTACATTCCAAGAATGGGGAATATCATGATAAAAGCCAACACCATGATCAGAGAAATATTTCCTTGTGAATTCTGAACACTTATTACATTTCCTTGGCAGGAAATATAATCATGGCTACTTTCACTGGGAGGTCAGTAATGTGACCTCCAGCGGCTAGTTGACCACATTGGTATGTTAGTGAATTTGCACAGAGCACAAAACCCACCAACACTTAACAGGAGCACGTGAAGGTTGTCATCTTGCTCTTTAAAACTCTCTCTAAATGGAAAATGAGGCAAACACCTGTATGCGACTGTGGTCACCAGACACATGCAATGGAGTACATCATGTCTCCTTCGTTCTTTTGCCAGGGCCCTGAGCGACATTCACCAGCTCACCGCTGCAGTGATGTGCTGGCTATCAAATCTAGATATAAATTTATAATGGTTGCTACCTACCCAAGTCATACGAAAGAAGAAGAATTTCCTTGGGGAGGTTCTGACAGTCATGTTATATTGAACTAGGCACATTGCAAGGACACATCTAAATGAGAAGTGAGATGTCAGCCAATGCCATTTCATTTGTGACCCTATTATTTTATTTATTATTTGTATTACAATAGCTCCTAGAAACTTCAATCAGGTTTAGAATGATTTGTTGTAGGCACGCTACAAATACAGTAAAAAAGAGGTCCCTGCCCTGAAGGGGATCTGAAAGACGAGGATGGCTCTCTAGCTGTTTCATTCTGTGGGGCATCTTATAAAAGAGAGATCTGCCTTAGGATAGGGTCTTTTCCGAACCCCCCAACCCACCACTATGTGGTCCTCAGTATGATTAATTCTCTTTCGGGGAAGGCTTTGCAGACCACTGGATCACAATTTGATAATCCTGTGGGTTTGTGTGTTCAAGGTCTGTGCCAGGTAGTTGCCGTAATGTGACTGTTCATGTACTCTGTCCATTCTGAACTCCTCAGCTCTGCCTGCCCGTTTCAAGGAAGAAATGACAAATGAGGAAGCCACAGAAGGTGGGAGAGCCACTCTGCGCTGTCAGCTGACCAAGGTTGCTTCGGTGGAGTGGAAAAAGAAGCACAAGGCGCTCAAACCAAGTGACAAATATACAATGAGGCAGGAAGGTGCCATTGCAGAACTAGTCATCCATGATTTAGACATCAAGGACTCTGGGGATTATACCTGTGTATGTGGAGACCAGAAGACAACCGCAGCTTTGATAGTGCATGGTAAAAAAAACAACAGATTTTTTTTTTAAATGTGTGATTTTTCTACCATCCCCTTTGGAAAACTCAATACTGACAGCCACTAAGCTCCCATTCTCATCTTACTGTAATATGACTCTTCTATAATATGTTTTCCTTCTTTTTTCCTGATCTCCATCTAACTCACTGGAGCCCTACTTCTTGTACTTGCTCTTAACACCCTGTGTGTTTTTCTATTTCCCATCTAATTTGTGCATGTTTACACGTGCTTACATTATACTTCTGCTGGAAGGATTTCACTTACTTGCATTGTTTTTGTGTTGCTTGTTTCAGAATGAGCCAGGAGAGAAGGTGGGGCTGGAATTTTTATATTTCTTAAATGAGATGAGAGGTCTTAGGTTGTAATTTGTTAACATTTGGCTGACAATTTGAAGGGCTCAGAATAGTAACACTGCAAGCAGGAGCTGGTTCTGTGCAGTCTTTCTTACAATTCTAACAATACATCCTGCATATTTGTCTTCTTATTTGACCCGCATCACCGCAGTATCTGAGACATTATTCAGGTTTATCTGCACAATCTCCCTATCAGGTAGGGAAGTATTATAATCCTGCCCATGGGGCACTTGTCCAAGGTCACAAAGAAATTCTGGGCTAGAACCAGGAGCTGAATTCAGAGCTCCTGAATCTCTGTTCTTGCCTGACTCTCCTTCTTCCGTCATCATCCTGACCAGTAACACATTTGCTCTTCCAGTCTTGAACCACTTATGAGGTGGCCAATTCCATAGTGAGTGGAAGAATGTTTAGACGTGGACAGAAGCTTGTGACCATCAACCTCATTTTAATTTATTAGTCATCCTTGGAGATTGTGAGAATGTTTCCTCACTCTCTGTTCCTTAGCCCTGCCGGTATTTTTCCAAGAAGAATTAAGAAATGAAGAAGCCACAGAAGGTGGTGCAGCCACTCTGCGCTGTGAGCTGACCAAGGCTGCCCCAGTGGAGTGGAAGAAGGGACACAAGGTGCTCAAGCCAAGTGACAAATACAAAATGAGGCAGAAGGATACCACTGCAGAGCTGGAGATCCACAATCTAGATGACAATGATGCTGGTGATTATACCTGTGTGTGTGGAGATCAGCAGAGCACAGCTGTCTTAGCAGTACATGGTAATAACAAGTATCATAACGAATTTAATAATTTTCTAATAACTTTCATAATTTTCAGGTTCATCCAGTGGATTCAAGCATCTGTCCTTGTGTAATTTGTTATTTCTGTATTTTTTCCTTTATTATATTTATTGCATATAGGAGTCATCGTCATTCATTTGTTTTTTGTTGAACCTCCCTCCCCGGTACCCCCAACTCCATAATACAATATCTGTGTTAACAGCCTGATCCAGTTACCACTCATTACAGAATAAGTGTGGGATCGGGCCATGTGACGGGGCGCTCTGCTCACGGCAGGCGGGTCCCCATCCTGGCCATTCTGGGGATTAGCTCTGCGCAGCCCATGCTCCTTCCTGTGGGTGCATTCTGTTTCTCCCTCTGTGGTCCCTCTCTGCTTTGTGACTCAGCTGTCCGGCCAGGTCACTGTGTGGTTTTCCCTTCTGGGGATGCGTAGCAAAGTCCCTGCTCACCAGCAATCTCAGGCAGTCCTCCCATTCTCTGCCCCAGGTGCCACTCCCTCAGTGGCTGGTAGGGGGAGCCCGGGCCCACCCTCTACTCCAGGTTCCAGCTCAGGGACCTTCTAAGCAGCAGCGAAGATGTGATTTCTTCCTGTACCTTTCTGCCTTTCTCTGCTCCTCTTCCTTTCCTCATGGCCCTCCCCACTCCTCTGGGTTTGGCAGCCTCTCAACTCCTTCCTCCCAGGGAGTAACCAGCAGGTATTTGTCTCCCCCCCAACACACCTCCCTGCAGACCACCTTCCTGCAGCCCCCTCTGCATCCAAGTTCCTGTCTTTCTATAATTCCCGCCCATTCCCACACAGTTGAGCTTCCCCTAATTAAGGCTTTCCTCCCAAGCCTACTGCTCCCAGATTGCAGCCTAATTGGCTAATTAGACCCACTTGGCCCAGTTCAGCTTTTGCGTGCCAATGTGGGGAGTCCATCCCATCACACGCCCTAAGACATTTTCTACTTTTATCCCCTTCTTCCAGCCTGTGATGTTTTCTATGGCCCCTCTTCCACCTATTCTCTGGTGGTTGTGCTCAGAGCTCCATTTTAATGCTCTGTCTTTTACACCCTCCAGCTCTGCCTGCACTCATCAAAGAAGAACTGAAGAACGAGGAAGTTAGAGAAGGTGGAACGGCCACTCTGCGCTGTGCACTGACCAAAGCCACTCAAGTAGAGTGGATGAAAGGGGACAGTTTGCTCAAAGCGAGTGACAAATACAAAATGAGACAGGAGGGTGCTGCTGTTAAACTGGTTATCCATGATGTAGAACTGAAGGATGCTGGAGATTATACCTGTGTGTGTGGAGATCAGAAGACAACTGCTGGCTTGATAGTGCATGGTAAAACAAAAATCAAAATTCAATTGCCTACCACCCCATCTACTAGTCATTGTGCCTGCATCTATGTCTGGAGCTTTGTTTTTTTTTTAGTAGTTAATTGTTTATATGTATTTATAATTTTTGTTACTTTGCTCTTTATTGCTTGTCTTATTCCTTGGAATTCCACTGGGTGCATTAATAGTCCTGAAATATATTGTGAGGAAAGGAAGCTGATTTCAACTCAAAGAGTTCTTAGCTTCCTTTGTTCATGCTGTTTTTCTTGCTTCCTCTTTACAATGTAATTTTTTTCCATTTTCCCCCAATCACACCAGCCATCTGGCACTTACAATGTTTAATGCACTGTCTGTCCATTCTGTGATCCTCAGCTCTGCCTGCACTTTTCAAAGAAGAACTGAAGAACTTGGAAGTCACAGAAGGCAAAACCGCCACTCTGCACTGTGAGCTGAACAAGCCTGCTTCAGTGGAGTGGAAAAAAGGGCACAAGATACTCAAGGCGAGTGAAAAATACAGCATGAGACAGGATAGTGTCACTGCTGAGCTGGAGATCCATGATCTAGATCTGCAGGATGCAGGAGATTACACATGCATGTGTGGCGACCAGCAGACCACAGCTACGTTGATAGTAAATGGTAAATAATATATTCCAAATTAATGCTTAATACTCTACCATTTGTTTCTGTGAAACCCATTATTGTTCCACAGAAGAGTCACCTAATTCTCTTGGTCCTGTGGCACCTTTGAGACTAACAGAAGTATTGGGAGCATAAGCTTTCGTGGGTAAGAACCTCACTTCTTCAGATGCAAGTGAAGAAGTGAGGTTCTTACCCACAAAAGCTTATGCTCCCAATACTTCTGTTAGTCTCAAAGGTGCCACAGACCCTCTGTTGCTTTTTACAGATTCAGACTAACACGGCTACTCCTCTAATTCTCTTGGGCTCTTATTAATTTGTGTATAGCTGAAAAAGGAGAACTTCTTGTTTCCATATGACTTAGATGATCAATTAAAAAAAATATTCGATGTTAGTCATCATCCAATGTGGAGACTGGCTGGACTGAATGTAGATGTGGAGCAGGGCGCATATTGTATATGCTTCCTCACACACTTTTTATAGTCCACATCAAACCAAGCTGATCCATTGTATGTTGAGCTTCCTCCGTGCCGTGATTGTCAAATGAACTTTATTTTCCAGGGCATAATGATATTGACCACAATCTGAATGGCCAGAGTGAAATCCCAAAACTAACCAGATTTGATCCTAAGTTATGAGAGGTGAAAGGCTTCAGCCTAGTACATGGTACCAGCCACTTATAGGGTGACCAGATGTCCCGCTTTTATAGGGACAGTCCCAATTTTTGGGTCTTTTTCTTATATAGGCTCCTATTACTCCCTACCCCTGGTCCCAATTTTTCACATTGGCTGTCTGGTCACCCTAGCCACTTACCACAGACTTTTCAGTTTTAATGCATTGTCTGTTTACCTCATATTCCCCAGCCCTGCCTGTACTTTTCAAGCAAGAACTAAAGAATGAGGAAGTTACAGAAGGTGGATCAGTCACTCTGCGCTGTGAACTAAGCAAAGCTGCTCCCGTGGAGTGGACAATAGGGCACATTGTGCTCCAAACAAGTGACAAATATAAAATGAGGCAGCAGGGTACCATTGCAGAGTTGGTTATCCATGATGTAGAACTGAAGGATGCTAGAGATTATACCTGTGTGTCTGGGGATCAGAAGACAACAGCTGCTTTAACAGTACATGGTAAAAAAAAAACCCTATCAATATTCAATACTAATATGAATACTAATTTTCTAGTATCACTCCTGAAACTCAAACTGTCAGCCCCTGGAATCATGTAATGAGCTTGAGATTAATTTGCCATTTCTCTGTTGCTTCTTCCATCCTACCTACTATTCATTTCTTTCTATGGGATAAAACTTTGGGTCAGAATTCCTGGGCATTGCCAATCCACCCCTCAAAAAGGAGAAAGTAAAGGAAATTCCTGTCAGTTTTTCTCTTTCATTTTGTGTATTTTTCTCATTTTCCTCCACCTCCATTTCATGAGCTGAATCCCAGCCAATTGGGATTCTTCCATAAGTGTTGACATCAGATCTATTGTGCCCTCAGCTCTACCTGCACGTTTCAAAGAAGAATTGAGGAACAAGGAAGTGACAGAAGGTGAAGCTGCCACTCTGCACTGTGAGCTGACCAAAACTGCTCAGGTGGAGTGGAAGAAAGGGCACAAGGTGCTCGAAGCCAGTGAGAAATACAAAATGAGACTAGAAGGTGCCATGGCAGAGCTGGTGATCCACAATCTAGAGGTGAAGGATACTGACGATTATACCTGTGTGTGTGGAGACCAGCAGACCACAGCTACCTTAACAGTAAATGGTAAAAATAAACTGTCAGCTAATACACTATCAGTAATTATTATGTTTTATTCTGCTGCCTCCTTAGAAACAAATTTGGAAATGAATCCTTGCTCTGTGTTCACATTTGCTTTATCTGTTGTACTTCTGCCCACCTCATTCATTGCAACTCCTATTGTTTGGAATAATATTCCTTGGCTCTGAAGAAATGGAGGCTATTTATTCAAAAAGATCCTATCCTATCCCATCGTGTTTTATCCGACTCATCCTAATGCCCCCGTCCTTCCCTAAAGCATGGATTTTTCCTTTCTTCTGACTCCTTCTTTTCTGGGCAGTGTTCTTTCCCTGTCCTCCTTCCCTAGTTAACACTCATTATGCATGCGGCAAGTTTGGCTGAAATTTGCGTCATAAGAATTAGTTTTGCACTAGGACTTTGTTCTTGTAGCCATTGTTTGTGTCTCCTATGGATGTTTTTGTTTTGGGTTATGATTTCTGAGGAGATAAGTGAGAAGCCAACATTCTCTGGTCATGTTTTAGAGGCGGTCCCATGCACCTCGATTTAAAACCAGAAGTGTGTGATTTATGTTTTGCTGTCTAGTTGCTTTCATTATTTTAGCTTGTAAGTGGTCTGAAAGCTTATCGGCGTGCCAGCCTCCGAGAGATTGTGTCCAGATAGATAGAATAATAATACATCTAGCCGTGTAAATTGTCAATTCCATTAACATAGGCACGACATCTCATTTGTAATGCTGAGATACTAGCCCATGTAGTTAATTGGGAATAGTCATGAACATGTTATCAGACATTGTTTAGAGGAGACTGTTATCTGTAGAGAGTTGGTGAGACGTATCAAGGCAGATATCTGAAGAAGGTAATGAGGAATGCGTAAACAGAGAAATCAGATCCTGAGGCAGGAGGACAAGTTAGGGTTAAAAGATCTGTGGAGTTTTGATCACTTCTCTGCTCACGGTGAGCCCATCGGCCCTGACTGCATTTTTAAAAGAAGAACTAAAGAATGAAGAGAAAACCAAAGCAAGGAACCATGCCTCAGAGTCAGCTGACCAAGGCAGCTGTAGTGGAGTGGGAAAAGGGGCAGAAGGAAATACAAAATGAGACAGAAGGACGCCATTAAGAGAGCTAATTGTCTCCGATCTAGGTGGAGGATACTAAAGGTTATGGTCTTAATGCTCCCCTTGCAGATGTGAAAGATAGGTCCATCAATGGCTATTAGCCAAGATGGTCAGGGATGCCACCCCCTATTCTGAGTGTCCCTAGCCTCTGGTTGCCAGAAGCTGGGAGTGGACGACATGGGGATGGATCACTTGATGATTGCCTTTTCTGTTCGTTACCTCTTCAGCACCTGCAATGGCCACTGCTAGAAGACAGGATACTGGGCTGACCCAGTATGGCCATTCTTATGTTATGTAAGTCAGGAGTAAATCTACTGAGGTCAGTGATGTTTCACAAGTGTAAAACCAGACTAAACAATACAAGAATTCAGACATACATTTCAATTGGGATGTAATATCATTTTCCACTTCTCTGTTGTTTCTCCTCCGTTCTTCTCAAGCTCTATCCTCCGTCACTCTTTTCTGATTTCCCCTCCATCCCCTGTTTTTCAACTACAGCAGTTAATTGCCATCAGTCTGTAACACACTGTATATATTGCGTCCTTCAGCTCTGCCTCCATCTTTCAAAGAAGAAATGTGCAGTGAGGAAGCCACAGAAGGTGGAACAGCCACTCTGCATTGTGAACTGACCAAGGTCGCTGCCCCAGTGGAGTGGAAGAAGGGGCACAAAGTGCTCAGACCGAATGACAAGTACACAATGAGACAGGAAGGTTGCATTGTGGAGCTGGTGGTCCATGGTTTAGACCTGAAGGATGCTGGAGATTACACCTGTGTGTGTGGAGACCAGAAGACCACAGCTGCCTTAACAGTGCATGGTAAAATAAATAGATATGAGACATTACATGTATGCGTTTTGGTTTACTGTCTTATTTATGACAGCATTAATATTCCATTGCAATCTCTTCCTTAGATGGATTTTATTAGCTTGTGGTGTTCTTTCCCCATGCTTTCAATTTGTCTTTTTACATGCCCTTGCAATTTGCTTGTATTACTCTTCCTATGGTTTATAATGGGGAAAATAATTGTGTATATGCAAATGTTCTCAACTACCTTTCCTCCTTCCGTTTTACTTTATATCCTTCTTAAGGTCCTTGTCCAATGCCCACTGAAGCCAGTGGGCGCCTTTCCATTGCATTCTATGGACATTGGACCAGGTCTTCACACTGTAGGATTCAATTTTCTCCCCAACACACCAGCCAGCTGCCAGTGTGAACTTTCATGCACTCTCCATTCATTTTGTATTCTTCAGCCCTGCCTCCACTGTTCAAAGAAGAACTGAAGAGCTTGGACGCTACAGAAAATGGAGCAGCAACTCTGCACTGTGAGCTGACCAAGGCTGCTCGAGTGGAGTGGAAGAAAGGGCACAAAGTGCTCAAAGCCAGTGAGAAATACAAAATGAGACAAGAAGGTGCCATTGCAGAGCTGGCTATCTGCAGTCTGGAGGTGAAGGACACTGGAGATTATACCTGTGTGTGTGGAGACCAGCAGACCACAGCTACCTTAACAGTAAATGGTAAAAATAAACTGTCAGCTAATACACTGTCAGTGCTTATTATGTTTTATTCTGCTGCCTCCTTAGAAACAAAATTGGAAATAAATCCTTGCTCCGTGTTCACATTTCCTTAATCTGTTTTACTACTCTCCACCTCATTCACTGCAACTCCTTTTGTGTGGAGTAACGTTCCCTGGCTCTGAAGACATGGAGGCTATTTATACAAAAAGATCCTATCCTATCCCATTGTGCTTTATCTGACCACATCCTAATGCTCCCTGTCCTTCCCTGAAGCATGGATTTTTCTTTTCTTCTGACTCCTTTTCTAGGCCTTGTTCTTTTCCTGTTCTCCTTCCCTAGTTAACACTTGTTATGCATGAGGCAGGTTTGGCTGAAATTTGCACCAGAGTTTTGTTCCTATAGACATTGTTTATGTCTCTTATGGATGTTTTTATTTTGGGGTATGGTTTCTGAGGAGATAAGTGAGAAGCCAACATTCTCTGGTCATGTTTTAGAGGCTTTCCCATGCACCTCAATTTAAAACCAGAAGTGTGTGATTTATGTTTTGCTGTCTAGTTGCTATCATTATTTTAGCTTGTAAGTGGTCTGAAAACTTATCGGTGTGCCAGTCTCCAAGAGATCATGTCCATATAGGTACAATAAGATTACATCTAGCAGCGTAAATTGTCAATTCCATTGACATAGGCACTACCTCTCATTTGTAATGTTCTTGTGAGAGGTGAGGTACTGTCCATGATGAATAACATGGCTTTGAGGTTCCAGGCTCCAGGTATTGTCGAACAGTAAAGTAAAAACATGGTCAAACAGTACCAGGAGTTGTTTTCTTTTAAGGATTGGTGTCAGTCATATCGAAGCAGATGTTAGAACAAGATAAATGAGAAATGTCTGAATGGAAATATCATGAGAAATTAGGGTTCAAACTCTGGAATTTTGATGTCCACTTTGTCCGTGTTGCGTCCCTCAGCCTTGCCAGCACTTTTTAAAGAAGAACTAAAGAATGAGGAAGCTAAAGAAGGTGGAAACGCCACTCTCCACTGTGAGCTGACCAAGGCTGCTCCAGTGGAGTGGAAGAAAGGGCACAAGGTACTCAAAGCCAGTGAGAAATACAAAATGAGACTGGAAGGTGCCGTTGCAGAGCTGGTTGTCCATGATCTAGATGAGAAGGATACAGGAGATTATACTTGTGTGTGTGGAGAACATCAGACCACGGCTGCTTTAACAGTACATGGTAATAATATTTTGTCATGAACTAGGTCTAATTTTTCTTATCACCTGCATCCTTGGTAGGAAAACTTGGCTCTGTGTCCACATTTCCTTTATCTGTTCTGTCTGCTTCATTCACTGCAGCTCCATTTTTTTTTAGAATAACATTCCTTAGCTTTGGTAAACTGGAGGCTACTTGTATAGAAAAATCTCATTCTGCATCCTCATGTACTCTCTAACACATCCAACTTCTGCCTTTTCCTTTCCTAAAACACAACTCTGGCAATTCTGTTGTCTTCCTTTTCTGGCATTTTCTTTTCCTGTCTGTCTACTATTTGTATAGGGAAATAAATACTACTCAGCTCACAAGCATAATTTAGTCAAAACTTCCTCTGTAAGAACTAGTTTTGCACTAGGGTTCTGTTCCTGCAGCCATTCTCCATTCAGATGGCTTTGCTTTGGAGTCTGATTTTCTGAGGTGATGATGATGATTTCCTGATTGGATCTTGTTTTGTTTTCACACTGGTATAAAAATCACGGTTGAAGTCAGTACCTCGGTTTCGAACGAGTTTAAGTGGGAAATACATCACGTCCAAGGAGATTAGACTTAGGCCCATAGTTTGGATTTGGGATTCAAATTTGGGATTTTGGTCTGACCCAACCTTTACATTTTAATGTTATTTTCTTTTCCAATTTGAGACGGTGCAGGTATGACTTGAAAGCTGACATACTAGCCTATGTAGTTAATCGGGAACAATAGTCATGAACATGTTATCAGACATTGTTTAGAGGAGATTGTTATCTGTAGAGGGTGGGTGAGATGTATCAAGACAGATATCCGAAGAAGATAAATGAGGAATGCATAAGCAGAAAAATCATATCCTGGGGAAGGAGGACAAGTTAGGGTTCAAAGTTCTGTGGAGTTTGGATTACTTCTATGCTCATGGTGAGCCTATCGGCATTTTTAAAAGAAGAACTAAAGAATGAAGAGAAAACCAAAGCAAGGAACCGTGCCTCAGAGTCAGCTGACCAAGGCAGCTCTAGTGGAGTGGAAGAAGGGGCAGAAGGAATTGAAAGCAAGTGAGAAATACAAAATGAGTCAGAAGGGGGCCATTACAGAGCTAATTATCTTGGAGCTAGGTGGAGGATACCAAAAATTATGGTCTTAATGTCGTCCCCCCCGCCCCCGACGTGAAAGATAGGTCCATCAATGGCTATTAGCCAAGATGGTCAGGGATGCAACCCCATATTCTGAGTGTCTCTAGCCTCTGATTGCCAGAAGCTGGGAGTGGACGACAGGGGATGGATCCACTCGATAGTCTCCTTTTCTATTCATTCCCTCTTAAGCACCTGCATTGGCCACTGTTGGAAGACAGTATGGCCGTTCTTATGTTATGTATGTCAGGAGTAAATCTATTGAGGCCAGTGATGTTTCACAAGTGTAAAACCAGACTAAACAATACAAGAATTCAGACATACATTTCAATTGGGATATAATATCACTTTTCACTTCTCTGCTGTTTCTCCTCCGTTCTTCTCAAGCGCTATCCTCTTTCACTCTTTTCTGCTTTCCCCTTCACCTCCTGTTTTTCAATAACAGCAGCTAATTGCCATCAGTTTGTAACGCACTGTATATATTGGATCCTTCAGCTCTGCCTCCATCTTTCAAAGAAGAAATGTGCAGTGAGGAAGCCACAGAAGGTGGGACAGCCACTCTGCACTGTGAACTGACCAAGGTCGCTGCCCCAGTGGAGTGGAAGAAGGGGCACAAAGTGCTCAAACCGAATGACAAGTACACCATGAGACAGGAAGGTTGCATTGTGGAGCTGGTGGTCCATGGTTTAGACCTGAAGGATGCTGGAGATTACACCTGTGTGTGTGGAGACCAGACGACCACAGCTGCCTTAACAGTGCATGGTAAAAAGGAAAAGAAACTAATTTCGGAAGTATTTTTAATACCAGCTTTGCTTATTGAAATAATGTCATGGGATCCAAAGCTTGCTATTAAGGCTCGTACTCATACAATAATACTCCAGCACACAACAAAGATAAGGCTGGAGTACTCTATGTAAAATAGCTCTCAATAGTACTGCGTTAGAGTCCTCATGCATTTTATACTTAGAAGATGTCTTAAGAGAGGGGATTAAAAGTTTCCTAAAATGAAAGAAGGATGTGACTCATCATCCTTTTTAAATCTAAAAGTTACATGTTTTTATCTCTGTACATTATCTGGGCATCCTATATAAGTGCCTCTTGCAATTTCCCTGCGTCCCCTTCTGCTATGATAGGAATAATGCTTCTGACTAGTGGTAGATGAGAGGTGTGGTTTTGTGCACATTTCTGGCTGAATCCTGCATCCTTCGCTAACTACCTTGAGATTCAGTAAGAAGACTAGTGTGAGCAAAGCCTTTGACCAATAGTTGGGCCTTTCTGGTGTGCTGTATTCTGTACTTCAGCCCTGGGATGGATGTTTGTGACTCCGGTTCTGTTCCATTTACTTTGAATTGGCCCTTGGTGTACTATAGTAATTTTTATTATGGCCACTCTTTCGTCATGGATCACATTTGCAATTTAGGAGTTATTAAACAGATCTAGAGCAATTCATTGTACGAGTGCATTGTGCAAACCCAAAAAAGCAGCCCAGGTGAACTGAATTGTTCAGTGAGCTTCACAAACTCTTTGGCAAAACTGGGCCAAGTTTCAGACAAGCCTGCATCAGTTTTGGGCCAGGAATACAATTAAATCAGCAAGGGGAGCAGAAGAGCGTAGCCCAAATGGCATAACAGAGTAGTCATGCAGCAAAAGAGAATTGCAACACAGAATCTCATGCAGGCCCCAATATGGGCCATGTAACTCTAATTTCATCGCTTAAAACCCTCCTTTAGGAAAAACATTGAAATGCTCAGATGTTCAGATCAACTCTTCTGCCCCGAGAACTTTTCCAAGACCAGGGGGCGGACACAGCATATTGGTTACTTTTGTAGCAATAAAAGTCTCCTGCCACCTGTAAGGTCCTGGTTCATGTTAAGAATGAGCAAAATACATAGCAAGAGCTGCTTCCTGAAATAGATACCTTCTGGTTCTGAAAATATGCACATGACCTGTTTGGGATCTACTACCGTAGATTCCTGAGGCTTTGACACATTAAAATAGTTCAGTGTAGAGGGTTACAGAGTTCAAACTCTTTCTACACTATCTCTCCCCCGAGAAAGCCCAGTTGCTTTATGATGTATGTTCTGTTTTTATTTCATAGCCCTACCAGCACTTTTTAAACATGAGCTTCGAGATGAGGAGGCAGAAGAAGGTGGCACAGTCACACTGCGGTGTGAGCTTACCAAACCTAGTGCTCCAGTAGAGTGGAGGAAAGGCACTACAACTCTCTACCCTGGACTGAAATATGAGCTGAAGCGACAAGGGCCCATTGCTGAGCTGATCATTCATGACTTAAAACTGGAAGATACAGGAAAATATACCTGTGACTCTGGGGATCAACAGACAACAGCTGCAGTGACCATACATGGTAGGCAGAACGTTGCAACACTGGCCACATAAATGTGCTATGAAATAAAGGCCTTCTAATTTTTCCTTAGTTGCTTTGCTGCTAGTCCTCTATTCTAGTGTATGTTCTGTTGTGCTCTTGGTGTATTCCACTGAAATCTGAATGGAATATTCCCCACATCTGGCACATGTGCCAGTCTTGATGGAGTGGGGGTTGCCTGGCATACCTGAAATGTTCAAGCAGCAGCAGCAAAGCAGTTAAACAATATGGTGATGTAAAGGTACTGATGCCCCCAAGCCATCTGAGTGGAGTGAAGTTGATAGCAAATGAGAATTTGGTGAGCTCTTCTATAACGGCTGTTGGTGTGGGTGACCCCATATTTAAAATGTTTCTCACACTGAATGCGCCAAGTGGATTTTTGTAACCCAAGCTGAAGTCCGTGGAGTTTCACTAGTAATTAATTTGGTCCAACTTCAGACGTCATCTGAATCCGTAGGGCAGGGAATGACCACTACTAGTGAAATGGGTAAAAGTGCTATGTTTATGGGTTTGTGAAAAGTCAAAGTTTTTTTTTTTAAACTTTTGCTTCAAATTACTTTGTGCAAATGAAAGGCAGTTTATGTGGCAGAATTGGCTGACTTTCCATCATGAGCAGCTGTTTTTTTATGGCGACAGAGATTTTGCCCAGAAGGGAAAAGCTGTGTCTGGTGAAAGAAACTTTGCTGTCAATCAAATGTTGACTATAGTTACTGTATAACTTAAGTGCTGATGAGAGAAAACACAACGATGAGTTATTTGTTGCTGAATTCCCTTTTCTTTTTCGAGCTGTTCCTTTTTTTATTTTTCATTAATAATAAGTGGTAATGCAGGCGGGTAGAGTTGTGGGAAACAGATATTTATTACATGTTCTGAGCGGTCAGTGCTACACGCTGATGGTAGAGTTTGATTGCAATTAGTGTTGCTCGACTTACCTGCCTAACCCCCTGGTGTCATACTAAACTAGGTCCTTTCTGAAAGCTGAAACTCTTTCTCCAATTCCATTCATTTCCCATTGTACTAACCACTGTGACATTTTGAAACTTAACGTTGCCTTTTATGCATTGGCTGAGGATTTATCTATTACTAGTATTATGTATTTATATTACTGTAGCCCTGGTCACAGGCCAGGACCCCACTGTGCTTTGTGCTGTACAAACACAGAACAAAAAGAGAGTCTCTGTCCCAAGGCGTTTACAGTCTAAAGGAGAAGATTCTCTAAGCAAAACACAACAGGCTGTTATAAATCTTAAAAGCTGATAGGAGGGAAAGAGACCACATAGGAGGACAAATTCACTTTCAGATACTGTGTTCTTCAAATGCAGCCTCTTCTGTTCTTGTAGAACAGTCTGATTAGATTAGATCAGTGGCTCTCAGACTTGTTCATTTTGTGGACTACTTTGTGAGACAGATCTACTCATGAACAAACACTGCTCCTAATGCCACAATCTTCCCCCCCACCCCACCCCCGTTTCTTGGTTCAAAAATGGTTCATGCAATGGGCCGACAAGAAGTGGTCCACAGACCAGTGTTAGAGTAACCCTGGTTTAGCTTGTTCTTGATGGACCCTGGCAGATATCTTCTTTTGGGGACTAACAAGCACTTAAAATATTTACCTCTCAATTTTTGCAGCCCTGCCCATTGTATTTAAGCAGCCCCTTCAGAATCAGGAGGCTGAAGAAGGAGGTACAGCCACGTTACATTGTGAGCTGTCAAAACCAAACGTTCCAGTGGAATGGAGGAGAGGAGGCCTGGGGCTGCAGCCCAGCAATAAGTATGAAATGAAACAGAGGAAATGCATCGTAGAGCTCTTAGTACATAATCTCCAAGTAGAAGATACAGGAGAATACAGCTGTGATATTGGGGAACAGGAAACAAAGGCTTCTTTATATGTGAAAGGTAGGTGACGAGAGTCCCTCCCTGACTTCGCTCCTGAAACAATCGATTTGCTTCAGCACACAAAAGGAACATGATTGAATTATATAATTTTGGGGTATAATGATTTTCTTCCTTCCGTCTTATTAATATTTTTTTTAAATAAAGTTGCCCCGCACCATTGTCCTGAAGGGCACAGTGATATGGAAGAGGAGATGGTGCTGTATTTTAAGAGATCGTATTTGTTGGTAGGAGCTGGGACGGGGTCAGACCAGACAGCTAAAGGAGACTGCTCCTAATGGGTTCTGGGAAGGTGGGCAGGTGCAAACAGTACAGGAGAGTGCTGGAAGGCAGATATATTAGCCCCAGGATAAGCAGGTCCCTTTTCCCTCCGTAGCTGAACAGGCGTTACTCTGGGTTAATTAGGACATCTGGGGCCAATGAAGGGCCTGCCAGAACCTGTTAAAAGCCTCCCCTCCAGCCAGATAGGGGTGCGCGATAGGAGCTGAGGGAGAAGGGGAAGCTACTGGAGAGCTGGGCAGTGCAGACACTAACAAGCATTAGGAGAGAAGCCACGCAGGTACAGAGGCCAAGGGCGGGAGAATCTCTGCCTAACGGGGCGGATGGCCCTTCTGGGCCCCGGAGGTCTGAGGGAAGAGACCCTGCCAGGGGAGAGACTGAACCGGGTGTCTGGTCTGTTGCCACCACGACCGGAGGGGCTACCAGAAACTGAGAGGCTCCACTCCCTCCCCACTGTCTGGGAGGCCGGCAGGGACCCTGCTCCGACAGGGTGTGGACAGTAAAACCAGGAGCATGGGGAAAATTCTGAGGGAAAAGAGAAATACCCCAGCCTGCCGCTAAACGGAAGCGCAGGACCCACTGAAGCAGAGAGGAAGCTTTGTCACAGACCATGAGAGTGTTGGCTTGTAACATGAGTAACGTTCCCATACATTTGAGTTTGAGAGGGAAGCTCTGCAATGAGTTAACATAACGTCCCTGGACATTTGTCTTGATGCACCACTGATGTCCTCTCCAATATTAAACAAAAACAAAGTTCTCCATCTAGTAAATGGAATGAGGCCAACATGGGATTTTCCCAAGGTCTGGCCCTAGGAAGATTCATTTTTGAATACCAGCATATCTCTGGGATCGGTTCAAAGTTAATTTTGCTCAGAGAACTCAACCAAGGGAAGGCGTAAATTCAAAGAGTACTTGAAGGAAACTTCAGAATTGAAGACAGCCTCTTTTGAATATAATGGAATCAGTTGCCATTGTCATTACAAGTTGGCAGTATACATTCTATGATAGTGACTTTGGGGGTATTTTTAAAAAGCAGGCGCTACCTTTCCCACAACATCAGTGTCTGGTTATGTTAACAGGTACTTGATTTGGGGTTAAATAAAAGCCCCTGTTTTTTTTTCTCTCTTTCCTTTTAGCCCTCCCAGTTCTTTTCAAAAGGGAGCTCAAGGACAAGGAAGTGGAAGAAGGAGCTACAGTAAAACTCCAGTGTGAGCTGACAAAGCCCACGGCTTCTGTGCAATGGAGGAAAGGCACCATGGACCTCTTTCCATGTGCCAAATACGAAATGAAATTAGAGGGTCTTGTAGCTGAACTTGTGATCCATAACACAGAACCAGAAGACACATCTGATTACACCTGTGATACTGGAGATCAACAGAGCACAGCCAACCTCAGAGTGAATGGTTAGCATCACCCCAAATGGGGCGCAGTTTAAAAACATGGATCAGTGACATGTTAGAGAAATTACTCTTAATTTTTTTGTGAATACATCAAATTAGAAATAAGTTGAATGAGAGAAAAGCAGATACAAAACCACGAATCGGAATGCACAAAAGTGGATTATGGAGGGACATTTTTAGAATGCCTGTTAGGGTGCATAATTCACTGCATATAAGTAGGCTGACCAGATGTCCCGTTTTTAAAGGGACAGTCCCAGTTTTGGGGACTTTTTCTTATATAGGCTCCTATTACCCCCCCATCCCCTATCCCAGTTTTTTCACAGTTGCTATCTGGTAATCCTACATATAAGTGACCTCCTTGTGTCCCTCAAGTATTAACAATTGTAAGAAAATATGAGGACTCCATGATTTTAACAAATGTTAGTTCTTCAGATTTGGTAGTTTGGGTTATTTTCTAGTCCAGTGCAGCAATAGAATCATTATGCATAAACAAGTTATAGAAGCACTTTGATTACCTACTGATTTTCATCTTTACTAAACTGCAGTGAAAATCATGAACACTATGAGCCTTTAAACAAAACAAAAACAAAGTGGGTGGCTAGCCACATAATTAACTAGCCTCCCAACAGTTCCGTGACAGTTGTCCAAGTAGTTGGATGGAATTTGTTCTAGTGCAATAGTGCTTCATCTTCTGCAAGGGATTATTGTTGAGAGTCTAAGGATTTTGGAAAGAGAGTGGTGCAACAGAACGTGTGTTTAAGGCCTGATTCTCCTCTTTCTCAAGTTGGTGTAAATCAGGAGTAACTCCATTAAAGTCAATGGAGTTACACTGGTGTTAGTAAGAAGAGTATACTCTGTATTTAGAATGAATGCTAATAGTGCATCCTGACTCCTAATGCTATCTTCTATATCACAAGAAGGCTCATAATAGAGCTCCTTATGATAAAGAAACTCTGAACTTTGTGTGGGATAAAAGCTTTAGGGAAATTGCACTGAGCTTGCCTTTCTTTATGTATTGGGAACACAAGTGGTTTATTTACCTCTGACATTATTAAATGCATATTTGTTCTGCAGCATGAGGCCCCAAGCAGCCAGGCTCCTTGTGTTGGATTGTATCTGGGTTCATCTTTCTACATACAAACTCATAGCTAATGGATTGTCTATTGGCTGTTCTTGACTCCACAGCTATTAAACCTCTGTTCAAGCAACAGCTAAAGAATGAGGAAGTAGAAGAGGGAGGAATGGTCAAGCTACGCTGTGAGGTCACAATAACTAATGCTATAGTAGAGTGGAGGAAAGATGGCAGGTTGCTTCAGTCAAGTTCCAAGTATGGAATCAGGCAAGATGGTACCATTCATGAGTTATGTATTCAACACCTGGAGCCTAACGACACCGGCGAGTATTCCTGCATTGCTGGGGATGAGACGACCTCTGCAATGCTGACTGTGAAAGGTAAGAGCCTTTTACTGCGGGGTTACTTTTCAGGACAAGATGGTGAGATTTCACAAATCAGAATAGTTACTGCATATAATACAGTTTTTCTTCTTAAAAGATGACTGAAAGAGTTGTCACAAGGTAATACCAGATCTTCGGGTCTCATGGCAATTGAGTATGGCAAGTGTGAAGTTACTGAAGTGTTGCTACGAGAGAAAGGATTTTCTTGTGGGTTCATCCAAGACCATGGAACGAACTCCCACAGTATCTAAAAACTACCTCCCACCTCACTACTTTCCATGCCAAGTTCGAGTCAAGCTTCTTTGACATTGCTTTCAATAATATAAACACATAGTCTGGAAAGAGAAGACTGAGAGGACATGATAACAGTTTTCAAGTGCATAAAAGGTTGTTACAAGGAGGAGGGAGAAAAATTGTTCTTCTTAACCTCGGAGGATAGGACAAGAAGCAATGGGCTTAAATTGCAGCAAAGATGGTTTAGGCTGGACATTAGGAAAAACTTCCTAATGGTTAAGCACTGGAATAAATTGCCTAGGGAGGTTGTGGAATCTCCATCAGTGTGGATTTTTAAGAGCAGGTTGGACAAACACCTGTCAGGGATGGTCTAGATCAGTGGTCCCCAACGCGGTGCCCACGGGTGCCATGGCGCCCGCGGGGGCATCTATGTGCGCCTGCCTACTGACAAGGGAGCGCCCCGCCGCTGAGGAGCGCAGCCGCCGGACAAGCAGCCGCCAAAATGCCACCGAGAAGCAGCAACGTCAAGAAGCGTTGCCGCCGAAATGCCGCTGCTTCTTGGCGGCATTTCATCGGCGACGCCTCTTGATGACGCTGCTCCTTGGCGGCATTTCGGCAGCTGCTTGTCCGGCGGCCGCGCTCCTCGGCGGCATTTTGGCGGCTAGTCGTCAGGCGCCCGCCACACTGAAAGGTTGGGGACCACTGGTCTAGATAATGCTTAGTCCTGCCTTGAGTGCAGGGGACTGGACTAGATGACCTCTCGAGGTCCCTTCCAGTTTTATGATTCTATGATAGCACATGGTGCGCTATTTTAAAAGACACACAAACAATTTTATCCTTGGAGAGAGGAAGAGAGAGAGAACCACATGCGAAAGATGTTAGCCATGTCACCTAATGCACCTAGAAAGTGCTCAGATACCAATGTGATGGACATGTTATAAGAACCGACATAAAACAGAACAGTTTTCTAGAATTGTGATGAGCCGCTCTTGTGTTTTTGGTCCATGTGCGGCCATTTATCCTTTCACTAATGGACATTGCAACATTTGTAGAGCCTGATGTGACCATAGTCAGTGGCCTGAAGAACGTGGTGGTGTTTGAAGAGGAAGATGCTATGTTTCAGTGCCAGGTTTCTCATGATCACGCAAGGGATGTGGAGTGGAAGCTACAGGACGTCGCTCTGCAGAGCAATGAAATGAATGAGATCTCTGTTGAAAAAGGCAAGATTCACACACTTAGACTGAGGAAAGTCACCCAGCAGGATACTGGCACCATCACTTTCAGAGTGGGGCCCTGTGTGTCTACAGCAGAGCTCACAGTAAAAGGTAACAAGATCCATTACCTGGGTGGGAATCTGATGTGGGTGGAGTGCAGCTTCTCAAGGTGTCATCCATATACCGTAATGGAACTACTGTTATCAAATGAGATTACCAAGGATGATTAGGATCAGGATTTTGATGGAACCGTCTTCTCTCCATTTCTTAGTGCCATTCTCTCCCTGAATGCCCCTTCATAGCTGCAAAGAACTTTGCACTTGCAAACTCAAACCGTATTCTCTTCCTGCACTTATTAACCATGACATTGAGCCAGCCAAAATACTGATTAATGCTTCATTACATAGGGTTACCATATTTCCACAATCAAAAAAGAGGACACTGGGGGGGGAGCCCCGCTCTAGCCCCTCCCCCGCCCTGTCCCCATCCACTCCCTCCCACTTCCCACTCCCTGACTGCCCCCCTCAGAACCCCCAACCCCTCCCTGCTTCTTGTCCCCTGATTGCCCCCTCCTGAGAACCCCTCACCCTAACTGCCCCCCTAGGACCCTACCTATCCCCTGACTGTCCCGACCCTTATGGGTGGCAGGTTTGTAGAAATTTTGGTGGTGCCCAGAACCCGCCCCCCCCACCTGCCTAAGGCTCTGGGAGGGGGGTTGGATGGGGGGGAGGAGGTCTGAGGTGCATGTCCTGGGCTGGGGATTAGGGTGCAGGAGGGGTGCAGGCTCTGGGATGGAGTTTGGGTGCTGGGTGCAGGCTCCGGGCTGGGGCAGAGGGTGGGTGTGCAGGAGGGGGTGAGGGGTGCAGGCTCTGGGATGGAGTTTGGGGGCAGGAGGGGCGGTGCAAAGGGAGGGGAGGGGGGTTGGGAGGGAGTTTGGGGATAGGAGGGGGTGCAGGGGTGAGGGCTGTGGGTCTGAGGATGAGGGGTTCATGATGCAGGAGGGGGCTCAGGGCTGGGTCAGAGGATTAGGGTGCGGGGGGATGAGGGCTGGGGATGAGGGGTTTGGGGCATTGGAGAGGCTCAGGGCTAGGGTGAAAGGGCAGGGTAAGGGCAGCCTGCCTTGCCATTAGTGGATGGGGGGCACTAGGACCCTGGGGCAGCAGACAGCAGTTGCTGGGAGCAGGGCTCCGCATAGGAATGTGCTACTCTGGCAGCACAAGCAGGCACGGGAGAGGTGCGCGCTGCTTTCTTTCAGGCAGAGATGGGGGGGGGGGGACCCACGGGATGGGACGCGCGAAGGGGGGGTGGCAGGTGGAGGCCGGGGCCCGCTCCAGGCAGGGCCGGGGAAGAGACCCAGCTCCAAATATTGCTGGAGCTCGGGCACCACAAAAGAATATAACCCGCCACCCCCCCATCCCATATTCACACCCCCACCCCCAAACACCCCCGGGACTCCCACGCCCCATCCAACCACTCCCCGCCCTCTGACAGGACCCCCAGAACACCCGACCCATCCAACCCCCTCTGCTCCCTGCCTGCCTCGACCCGTCTCCATACCCCCACCCCCTGACAGGCCCCCCCCCAGACTCCCCTTACCATGCTCATGCCAGTCAGATGCTGGCTCCTCCACGTGGAGGCAAAACACGCCTCCCCCGCAGAGTGTTGAGGCAGCAGGGGAAGGGCTCTAGCTGCTGGAGGCCAATGGGAGCAGCTCAATCAGGCCTAGCCGCCCAATCAGCCACGCCGCTCTCTGCATGGAAGGGAGGGAGGTAGGGTGACCAGACGTCCCGATTTTATTGGGACTGTCCCGATATTTGCTTGTTTGTCCCGCGTCCCGACCAATGTGCGGTCGGGACACTGGACAAACAAGCAATTTTGCCCTCCCGGAAGGGCTCTTGCCCCCCCCCCCCGACTCCGCCCCCTCCATCCCCCATTGGCTCCCTCCCCAAATCCCCGCCCTGGCCCCGCCTCTTCCCCATGCATGTGGCACTCCTCCTCCCTTCCAGGCTTGCTGCTGTAATGGAGGGGCAAGCCTGGAGGAAGGGGGTGGTGGCCGGCTTCCAGTTCCTGGAGCTGGTGAGTAGGGGCACTGGGAGGTAGAGGGGGGGCTCTGGACCCCAGCAGCGGCGGGGGAGAGCGGCTCGGGGCCACACGAGTGGCCATGTAAAGTTTATCGGCTTGGACAGGACCCCGGCCGGCTCCCCGCCCCGCGCCAGCATGTCGCGCTGGCCGCCACAGGCCAGGTAAGGAGCCGAGTCGCCCTCTTCCCCCCTCGTCCTGGTTCCTCAGCTGAGCCCCCCCCGCGCGTCCCGATATCCCCCCTTCTCCCCCCCCCCTCCCGTCCCGATATTTCCTGTCAGTGATCTGGTCACCCTAGAGGGAGGGAGGGGAGGGGGAAAAATCCCGGACCTTTTAACCTTGTTACCAATTCCTCCCAAATGGCTATTTAAAGACGAAAAAGCCGGACATGTCCGAGGAAATACGGACGGATGGTAACCCTACATTACAATATGATATTTTAAGAGATGCTGTCAAGTAGCTTAGGTCCAAAATGCAGGCTTTTGCTTCAAAAATAGTCTTACAAAACTTTCATAGAAGTTAAAACACTTTTTAGTATTTAAACATTCCATTGCATCATTTGCACGCCAGTTATTATGGGGACATAGCATTGTAAGAGGCTCAGAGCGGAGTGGTTGACAATGTACTGTCAAAGGCATAATCTTGAAAACTAGACTAGAGTAATTACAAGCTCCTGCAATTCCATCCTCCATATATTTATAATTTCAGTACCGCTTCCAGTCTTTAAGGAGACTCTAAAGAACACAGAATTGGAGGAGGATGCTACAGCTGCCCTGGAGTGCGAGGTCTCTCAGCCCAATGTATCAGTGGAGTGGAGGAAGGGCTCCCAGGTGATTTCTCCAAGCTCCAAATATGAAATCAGGCAAGAGGGGACAATCCATACGTTAAAGATTTATAATTTAAAGCCAGAAGATTCGGGCAAATACACTTGTGATAACAAAAATCAGCAAACTACAGCCACTTTAACTGTCAAAGGTAGGTTTTTGAATATTTTTTAAATGACATATTTGTTCAAGTTAACAAGCACAGTCCTATTTTTATCAGATGCACTGGGCCAGATCTTCAGCTGATCCTTTGAATTCAGGGGAGCTAATTTGATTTACATCTGCTGAGGTTCTAGTCCCTTGGTTTTAGTAGTTACGTTAAATGCTTTTTATGTATAGTCCAAGATACTGATTTATTTCCATTGGATGTTGCATATGACAGTGGTAATGGCCCTATAATGAATGCTGTCTGTGAATATTACTAAACAGTTATGGAAATTTGTTACTGTGTATGTACATCCGCTTTCATATCTTATTTGGTTACTATCATAACTTTTAAAGTGAGGGACTAGCAGGTACTGGCTACAGGGCTAGTTTTACTCTGAGTAAATGTTTGCAAACTACTCCAGTACATCTCCGTCAATGAACTTCATTCCTGAGTTGAGAGTCCCCCTTGTAGTCCAGCTCTGGGCCTCAACCCTGTTCACAGCTTCATAGATTTTAAGGCCAGAAGGGACCATCTAGTCTGACTGCTTGTATAACACTGGTCATAGAATTTCACCGTCATGCTCTGTTGAGCCCAGTGATGATTCTGTCACCTCAGTCCTGACATTCAGAGGTCTCTATTGCATTGGCCTTAGTCAATATACACCAAAAAAAGGATCCTGCAAGGTAAGATAATGGTGCTGATGCTGCTCTCTCTTACACCAGTGTAAATCAAGAACTCCACTGAAGTCAATAGAATTACACAGATGTAAAAAATGATTAATAGCTTTAGCTATACACTGGAGGTCAATGGGAGATGCCGGAGATCAGCACTAGTGAAAGTCAGACCTGAGGTGTCTAATGTGGACCCCCAAACATTGAGACACCCCAGATTAGGGAATTCTTTTGAAGTAACTGACCTAAATGGCTTGTCTGTGCTCACTTAGTAAAACACTGATAGACTAAGATTAGAAACCAGATAATCTGATTCTCATCCACCTGTCTACGCCACTAAACTACAGTGCCACAAAGGCCAATCATCTAAACTCTTAATGTTTCACCTTCTTAAAATAGAAATAATATTTCAGTGGGAAATTTTCCATATCCAGATTGCAATATTATTATTATGATTTTGGGCCAAGAGTGAGTAACACATACCATTTTGACTCAAATTTATGATATGGAATCCTAGAAATGTAGGGTTGGAAGGGGCCTCAAGCGGTCATCCAGACCAGCCTCCTGCACTAAGGCAGGACCAAGTATACCTAGACCACCCCTGACAAGTGTTGGTCTAACCTGTTCTTAAATATATCCGATGATGGAGATTCCACAACCTCCTTTGGAAGCATATTCCAGTACTTAACTACCTGTATATTTAGGGTAGGTCTACACAGCTATTAAACGCCTGCGGCTGGCCCTGGTCAGCTGACTTGGGCTTGTGGGACTCGGGCTGCGGGGCTGTAAAATTGCTGTGTAGATGTTCAAGCAAGGGCTGGAGCCCAAGCTCTAGGACCCCAGCAATGGGGGAGGGTCCCAGAGTCCAGGCTCCAGTGTATATCTAAGCTATTAACAGCTATCATATCGTTTTTACGTCTGTGTAATTCTACTGACTTCAGTGGAGTTCTTGATTTACATTGGTGTAAGGGAGAGCAGCATCACCTCCATTATCTTAGTGTCACCCACAAATTTTATAACCATAGTCTCCACTCCATTATCCATGTCGTTAATGAAAATATTGAATAGTACCAGACCCAGGACTGATCCCTTTGGGAGCTCACTAGATACGGCCTCCCAGTTTGACAGCAAACCATTGATAACTACTCTTTGAGTATGGTCTTTCAACCAGTTGTGCATCCACTTTATAGTACTTTCATCGGGGCCACATTTCCCTAGTTTGCTTATGAGAATGCTATCGGAAACTATATCAAAAGCCTTACTAAAATCAAGATATATCATGTGTACTCCTTCCCCCCCATTCACTTGGCCAGTAACTCTCTCAAAGAAGGAAATTAGGTTGGTTTGGCAGGATTTGTTCTTGACAAATCCATGTTGGCTGTGACTTATTACCCTATTATTATCTTCTAGGTGCTTACAAATTGTTTAATAATTTGCTCCAGTATCTTTCCAGATATCAAAGTTAGGCTGGCTTGTCTCTAGTTGACTGTGTATTCTTTGTTCCCTTTTTTAAAAAGATAGGTACTATGTTCGCCTTTTCCAGTCCTCTGGGACCTCATCAATCCTCCGTGAGTTCGGCCAGAGGTTCCCAAGTTGTGGGACGTGCCCCACTAGGGGGGTGCGGAGGAATGTTTGGGGGAGGCATGGTTGGGGCCTGGACCAGCCCCCATGGGGGATGGGGAGGGAGCACCACCCAGCTCCTCTTCTGGCCTTGGCTGCCGGCCCCATGCCTGGGACTCCAGCTGTGGGCCAAGTCTCTGGTCCCAGCTCTTTAACCTGTTCTTTCCCTATTCTGACTTTTGTGTTCCTTCCCCATTATTGTTAATGTTATTTGTATTAAGTAAAAGTATCTGATCACAATTAACTTTTTCAATGGAGACTGAAGCAAAAAAGGCATTAAACACCTCAGCCTTTTTGGTGTCATCCATTCCCCACTAAGTAATGGACCTTCAACTTTTCTTCTTGTCTGTCTTGCCTCTCATGTATTTATAGAATCTCTTCTTATTGCCTTTTATATCCCTTGCTAGGTGTAATTCATTTTGTGCCTTAGTCTTCCTGATTTTGTGCATACTTTTGCTATACTTTTGTATTCATCCTTTGCAATTTGTCCATGCTTCCACTTTTTGTAGGATTCCTTTATGATTTCAGGTTTCAGAGTGGTAACCGTGTTAGTCTGTATCAGCAAAAAGAACAGGAGTACTTGTGGCATCTTAGAGACTAACACATTTATTTGGGCATAAGCTTTCGTGGGCTTCATCCGATGAAGTGGGTTTTAGCCCATGAAAGCTTATGCCCAAATAAATTTGTGTGTCTCTAAGGTGCCACAAGTACTCCTCATTCATCGTTTTTTTATGATTTCAAATCATTATAGAATTCCTGATACAGCCATATTGGCTTCTTGTTATTCTTCCTATTTTTCCTTCTTATTGGGATAGTTTGCTATTGTGCCTGTATTATTTTACCTTTAATATTAGATATGCTACAACAAAGAATCAGTCACAAAGTTCAAGAGAAATGAAATGTTTCCAATTTCACATGGAAATTTTCCCCGTGAAAAGTGTTCACCAGTTTTGCACGACTATAATGTTGACTCCACAATCCAAGTGTTGCTTGTGATACCAAGCAAATCCAAATGCAGTTGTACTGTGAGTAGATGTACTGAATGGCATGATACTTGACCCTATTTTTTTGTCTATGGAACCCAGCCATTCCAGCACTTTTTGAACAAAAACTCCAGAACCAAGAAGCCGAGGAGGGCTCTACTGTCACCCTACACGCTGAGCTCTCCAAACCCAATGCCCCAGTGAAATGGAGAAAGGGTTCAGTCTTGCTCCAAGCTAGTGCCAAGTATGAGATGAGACAGAAGGGATCTACCGTGGAACTCCTAATTCATGACCTGCAGCTGAAAGACTTTGGAGACTACACTTGTGATTCCGGTGATGAGCAGACTACAGCATCCTTGTTGGTAAAAGGTGACAGAAACATTATTTCTCCTTTCAGAGGGGTAGCCGTGTTAGTCTGTATCAGCAAAAACAACGAGAAGTCCTTGCGGCACCTTAGAGACTAAGAAAATTAATTTGGGCATAAGCTTTCGTGGGCTAGAACCCACTTTATCAGATGCATGGAGTGGAAAATACAGTAGGCAGGTATAAATACACAGCACATGAAAAGATGGGAGTTGCACTGACCCCCCACTCGGTACGGCAACTCCCACCTTTTCATGCGCTGTGTATTTATACCTGCCTCTGTATTTTCCACTCCATGCATCTGATAAAGTGGGTTTTAGCCCATGAAAGCTTATGCCCAAATACATATTTGTTAGTCTCTAAAGTGCCACAAAGACTCCTTGTTGTTTTTGCTATTATTTCTCCTTGTAGCTATTTCTAGTTTAGTTTAAATGTAGCAGTCATATTACTGGGATGGAAGACCAATGAATTATGAATCATGTTAACCAAGGGATGCTGCTACCTGTCCAGGGATCATGTGGTCACCAAAAGCTTTGGTGGTGTGATAAGACTGACAGTGATTGAGATAGAGCAGACAGACAGTCTTATGGATCTAGCTAGACACCAATCCAGGTGGTGCTCGATCTGCAAGGAGGCTACATCCCTTTGGGATTTTCCTGAATGATGGATAAGGATAAAGGTATCAGTGCTCCACATGATACTAGGCTCAGGGACACTGGGCCAGTGAGCCCAGTCCCCCTGAGCCGAAAGCTGTTAAGTGTCATGTGTTTCTCATACACTTTCACTTGCAGGCCCCACTCCACACCACATGCTAGCCTGCCTGCCTGCAGTCCAGCGGGGTCCCCGTGCATCCAGTTGTGCTGCAGGCAGAGAGATGCCATACACACTCAGAACCATATTTCCCGCCCATGCGAATCTCCACTTTCACTGTGGAGCCACTAGGGCATAATAACAGGCTGAACCAAGACTTTGGAGCTGAGCCCCCAAACTTTGTGCTGTTCCAAACCAAAACCCGAAAGCCCATCCTAAATCATACAGCTGTACCCCCATCTGTGCTCTAAATCAATACAAATTATTCTAGTTCTCCTTTCTTTGTGGAGTCTGGTTTTCAAAGCTGGGCAGATTAAAGGAAGATACCCATTTCCTCATTTGTGCATTCAAATAAAAAAAAACCCAAAATCCCTAGTTGAGGCATCTGAGTTCCACCTTGGGCACCCAAATGGAGAATTAGGTGTCAAACTTCAGTGCTCAGATTTTAAAATGGGCTCCTGCTATTGGGCATTGTGAGATGCTGCTAAGGTCATTCTTGATTTCAGCTGGAGCTGTTGGGATTTAGCACCTCTGAAAATCAAGCAGTCTACATTTGTTCCCCATGTGGGTTTTTAAAAACGTATTTTGCAACGTGAGCTAAAGGAGTGTCTTACAGGGTGCCATGATTCCATGTAAACTCCACTTAGACCTACCGGTCTATGAAGGGTTTCAAGAGACTGCTGCGAATGGTGATGTGAAATGAATTAGCACGTTGTGCCTGTGGGTGTGTAATTCTGGTGAGGAAAAGCGTCAAAATGTTCACAACTGTATATGACAAATAGAAGACCAGCTGTAAAAGCAGGGGGAAAATTCATATCAGAAAGTCAGAAAGACAGTCACTAATGAAGTGTAAACGTGTTTCCCTGTTTATCTTGGTTTAGCTTTGCCAGTGCTTTTTATACAACCACTCCAAAGCCAGCAAGCAGAAGAGGGTGGCGCCATCACCCTGAGCTGTGAGCTCTCTAAACCCAACGCCCCTGTGCAATGGAAGAAAGCGGGGAAAGTTCTGCAACCAAGTGACAAGTACGGGATGAATCAAGATGGCCCTACAACTGAGCTGACAATCCATAACCTGACTGAAGCTGATGCTGGGGAATACACCTGTGATACAGGAGACCAAAAAACCACAGCAGCTGTATATGTGAAAGGTATGACTTGAACTCTCTTTTGATCAATACCGTTGGAAGTATCTGAACTGTGTTTAAAATCATGATCCTGGCACCATGACAAAATAGAGTTCTACAGCAACGTAGTGGGAAATCCCACTATACATGGTCCTGTGCCCAGTAGAATAAAGAGGACTTTGGCCAGTGATTTTAGTGGGTTCAGGGCCTTTAGGGATTCTAGGGATTCACGTTAATATTACTTAGCTACAATGTGTAATCTTCTTGTTAGAAATATTTGTATATTATATGTACAATATTGTTTTAAGTACCCAGAATCCTTTGGGCATGAGTTGCCTTACAAATAATAATATAATAATTATGTCTAAAAATGGGGTAAGATGCTTGAAAATGGATTTAAAACAGTTGTGACTTTTTTTTATCAAAGAACCAGCAGCAAGCATAGTGGAGGTGCTAAAGGACGTCACCTTAAATGAAGGAGAAGATGCAGTGTTCAAGTGCAAGGTGTCTCGAGAGAAAGCTCGGGACGTGCACTGGTACCTGGGTGGCGTACCACTCCAGCCCAATGAAATGAACGAGATCACAGTTCAAGGGAAGCTTCACACTTTGACCCTGAGGCAGGTGACCCTAGAAGACTCTGGTTCTGTCAGTATCAGAGTGGGGCAACATACCTCAGAGGCACAGTTAACAGTCCAAGGTAAGTAAACAACCCCTTTGAGATAATTATTGCTTCAGTTCTATAAGAGGTTTGGTTGTTTTTTAATTCTGTGTACAGTCACCATCAGAACCAAGCACTTTTCTATAAACCTCCCACTTACGATGGCGTTGGATACTACTCGCTCTTTCTTTTACAGGCTGTACAAAGCCTTTCATGCAATGGTACAAAATAAAAAATAATCTTAAGGGTTGGTCAGCAAAATGTGCCACCGTGTTTGTTTTTCTGTTATGTCATTTCACAGTGCAAATATAGGAGGCAGTTCTGATTTCAGTTATGCCAGTTTTACACTGATGTAAGTGTAAGAATTGGATCCATTATTATTTGTGTTTTTTTCCTCCAAATCTTCTGTTTCATAGCGTTTGATTGTGATGTCACAACACGTTGGTGTAAAATCATGCTAGGTCATCAGAATCCGGGCCATTGTATGGTCTCCTCCCGTTCACTCCTCTCTTTCCTCTACACCCAAATCCATGCTTCATGAGACAAGACACTAGAAAATGTACTGTAGGGAACAATCTTTAATAGGAAGGGTGAGGGACTTTTATCATACTTCATGGGTTCACTATCTTTTTCATAGCACGGACCACATCCAAACCGACATATTGTCTTGTGGAAACCTCCTCTCCAGTTCACAATAGTATAACATTACTGCGGCAACTAGAGCAAGTGCTTACATGGAAAATCAATATTAGGAAAGTTATTTAATTTAAAATTTTAGCTTCTTTTCTTGCAATCCAGCAGGAGGCAACAAGTAGAGGCGTTAGAATCATAGATGTGTAGATTTTAAGGCCAGAAGGGACCATTAGATCATCTGGTCTGACCTCCTGTATAACACAGGCTGAGAATTCCACCCAGTTACTCCTATATTGAGCCTAATAACTTGTGTGGAACTAAAACATACCTTCCAAAAAGGTAAAGCTTGATTTGAAGACTTTAAGAGATGGAGAATCTACCACTTCTCTTGGCAATTTATTTCAATGGTTAATCACCCTCACTGTTAAATTTGTGCCTTATTCCCAATTTGAATTTGTCTGTTTTTAACTTCTAGCTATTCATTCGTGTGAAGCCTTTCTTGCATACATTAAAGAGCATTTTAGTACCAGGCATTTTCTCACGGTGAAGGTATTTATACACTCTAATTAAGTCAACTCTCAATTTTCTTTTTGATAACCTAAACAGATTGAGCTCTTGAAGTCTTTCGTTGAAAGGTGTTTTTTTTCCAGTCCTTGAATCATTTTGGGGGTTCTTCTCTGCACCCTTTCCAATTTTTCAACATCATTTTTTAAAACATGGACACTGGAACTAGACACAGTCTTCCAGTATTGGTTTCACCAATCCCTAAATCCTTTTCAGAGTCACTGCTTTCCAGGATACAGATCCCTGTTCTGTAGGTATGACCTTACATTTAGCTGTTTTAAAATGTGATCCTGTGTGTGGCAACATGAAATCTGAGAATTAAATCTTGAGCTGCTGTGCATTTCTTATGATAACCTGTATTAAAGAGTTTCCTATCTACATGCCTGATTATTCGTGTGCAAAATGCTTTTATTCCCCTTTCTACAGTTGCTCCGGCCATATTTGTAAAGTTGCTCGAGAACCAGGAACTGCAAGAGAGTGACACTGCAAAACTACAGTGTGAGCTATCCAAGCCTAACATCCCAGTGGAATGGAAGAAAGCTTCGTCTGTGATCAAGTCCAGTACAAAGTTTGAAATCAAGAAGGAAGGGAATGTACATACTCTGATCATCCATGATTTAAAACCTGAGGACTCAGGGGAGTATAGCTGTAATACAGTCGACAGGAAGACCACTGCCAGACTAGATGTTAAAGGTGAGATGGTGTGTCCAGAGTGCCATGCTCTGAAGCCATTCATAAAATGCTATTTTTTTATGTCTGCAGGTGTTTGTGCTCTGGGATCGCTCCTCTAGCATTCAAGGATTTCATTTTTGGGGGTGAAAAACAATCTTGTCTTTAGTAATTGAGATATGTGGTTTCTGAAAAATGGGAATTTTTCCATAGGAAAAATTTGCTGAAATTTTTGGTTTTCTGTTGGGAAAATCTAAACTAAATATTTCATTTCAGGTTGGGTCACCATTAAACTGCATCTGCCTAATGTGCTGTGGTGCCTCATGGGAGTTGTAGTTTGGGTGCATCGTGTTCCCATTCTCTCCTATGGGCTGGGCTCCCTAGCTGGACTACATCTCCCATGATCTCCCCTCTAATTTAGCCATGTAGTGCATGATGAGTCACAAGACCCCAGTGAATCATGGGACCTGTAGTCAAGCCAGAGACCCAACCAATAAGGAAGAATGAGGGCACCAAATAGCATGGCACCTTAGACAGGTGCAGTTTGATGCTGACATGACTTGAAACAAAACATGTTTATTTCAGAATGTCAAAACATTTCATTCTGGTTGAAAATGTCAAAATGAACATTTTTATATTTCCAAGTCAGTTTTTTTCAGAATTTTCTGTTGCACACAAGTCCCTGTTTTGATTTTGCACTCCAATTCTGGATGAAAACAAATGTTGAAATATCAGAATTTGCCACTGGGCAGAAATTCTGATCTTTGCTCAGCTCTAGTAATTCTTCATCTGCAGTGGTAGAGATTATTGAATGTATGTGCAATCTTACCTTAAAAATGGACTACATTTAGAATCACAGCATTACTCATTAAAAATTAGCCTCTTGTAAGTACTGTAAATGAAAAGATGGTTTGTTGAACAATGTTAGTCTCCTTTTTTTAAAAAGTGGTTAAAACTGTCTTGTGTTTCAGATAAATAGAGGTCCACTCCAAAATGCCCCTGGGTCTTATTTTGGTTATCACCCCAAATGTGACTGACAAAACGTTGCAAACCAAATTTAGCTAGTAGAGATTTGACTAATAGAGATGGGTCAAAACTGGAGCGACTTGTTCAGACCTCACTACCCAAACTTTTGGGGTTCAGATAAATTGAATCTGGATTTGAATCAGACATGCTTCTGATTTTTACAGAACTGAAACCTGACCAATATTATGTAAAATCAGCCCCCCCACCCTTTCCCACTGGAATCCCTTCATCATTTTTAATGATTTATGAAGGTATTAAATTATCGCCCAGTACAAACTACTTTACAAAACTTTATTACCAACTAGCAACAAATACTTGCTCTACCAGAGAACTATCAACAATTCCGACATGACTATAGGCCAGGTTCTAGCCTTGCTTGCATTCTTACCCCCGACTGGGAGTAAATGCTGGCAGAATTTGGCCTATTATCTTCAGGAATTCCATTATTGTTCAAGCTGTTATCCGTTCATTTTTTCACAAAACAACCTCCTCTCTTGTTTCGCTTCATTCACGCTGTCAGCCCTACCTGTGCTTTTCAAACGTTGGCTCCAAAATGAGGAAGTCGAGGAAGGGTGTACGGCCGCACTGCGGTGCGAGCTGACAAAACCGAGTGCTCCGGTTGAATGGAGGAAAGGAGATGTGGTGTTGCAGTCAAGTGACAAGTATGAGCTCAGGCAAGAGGAGACTTTTGTTGAGCTGTTTATTTATGACGTGGAACTTCAGGATGCTGGGGAGTACACGTGTGATTCAGGAGATCAACAAACCACTGCGGCACTGCTAGTAAAAGGTAGGAAAAGGCTTGATTTGTGGTAAATAGTCCTAAAGGCCCTGGCTGTCCTCCAAAATGGGTAAAATGGAAGTTTTACTGATGAATTAGCTTTAACGTTTATCAGCCAGCGAATCGCATTTTAATATAACAATGATACGGTGTATCACTACACACTTATTTGTACCTGGTGGACCAAACTTTATAAAAAACCACTTCTATTCTTGCACTTGCATTTTCAATCTCACAACCAGATGCTGGAACAAAATTGCAGATGCTGTTGACTATAGGCATAAACTATAGCTTTTATGAAATTGAGATTTGCTGACCGTTACTACGTGTCGTTAGCTGAGATAAGAGTATTTCCCTATACTTAGAATGGGGGAATATTGCTGCATATGACAATAGTTAATAGTTAGCAAATATTGACTTAGAAATGGCAACCAGTATGCCTAATTGTACCTGTATAACCCGGTGTCACGCTCTGTTTCCCTCTAGTGGCTAAGCCATTAGAGGTTTATGAGTTTGCTACTGGCTTTAAGCTGACAGCTCCAGAAGTGCTGGATATCTGTTACTGATGACCCACCCAGGGGTGTTGCATTACCCATGCAATTCAGATAGTTAGATGTCCAAATACTATCATTTGCACCTGCGTCTTTGCCTACAATCAGCTATAAGCACACAAAATTGTGGGTGTGAAAGTAGCGGCCAAAGAGAGGCCCCTTAAAAAGCCATCATTCATAGCAGCCTTGCACTGAGCTGCAATGATCTACTGTTATTTTGTCAGTGGCCAGTGTCTATGGGGCTTTGGCCATAGTGCAACTTGAAGGACTATAGTGGGATAGCATTTCCGTTTTTCCATCTCTCTGAACCACACCCAGCAACTACCCAGAGAGAGGTTACCAGAAGGGGAGCTGTGATGAATGGAATGGTGCAGTAAGCCTCAGTAATTCACACTTGAGCATTCTCACTACAGTAGTTACTTCTCCACTGCAGTACTACCCGTGCTTTTTAAAGAAGAACTGCATAACGTAGAGGCAGAAGAACGAGGAACAGCTGTCCTGCAGTGTGAGATCTCCAAACCTGATGCCCTGGTGGAGTGGAGGAAAGGAGCGCTGGTACTTCAGCCCAGTGCCAAGTATGAGATGCGTCAGAATGGCACCAATGTGGAGTTAATTATTCATGACTTGGAGGTAGAGGACTGCGGACCCTACACCTGTAGCACTGGGTATGAGATGACCACAGGCTCTGTGTACGTGCAAGGTAAGAATAAATCATTTCAAATTACCTCTCATTTCTGGTTGAATTCAAACAGGTGGTTGTTCAGTCAACAGGCCAGATTTAGTCCTGGTGTAAGTAGGTGCAACTCCACCAATTTCTGGCTTGATTTCAGTGATGTTGCACACTTTTATACCAAGCGTGAATATGGACCAATATTTATAATATAATGGAGTTCAAAGACAATGACCATACTGTCTGTAAAATGGTATAACAACACCTGCTTAAATAACTATTTGCTTAGAGTGACTGCTATGAAGTTATTGAATACCATGTTGTTAATTATTATTATAGTTATTTTATAGCGTTGTAAGTATACACAGTACTTAAATCACAGGGAAGATCCCTGGCATAAAGAGTTTGCAATATCAGTGCAGACGACACCCTACAGGACACCAAATCATGAATGGATCACAAAATTCTTAGACTGTCCTCATGTTGAAATAGTATGTCTGAACAAACCCACTATGTTTGTCGGCAAGTGCATTGTTTATCTGAATGAGTGTGACAAGTTTATTTATGCAGGACAATTTGAATGTAGTTCACAGAATCTGTGAATCTAAGAACTGCACTTTAGATCAGTTCTGCGGAAGGAACGTGTATTTGTGTGTCCTTTGTTTTCCCTTGGTGTACCCGTTTTCTTGCTCTGTTATACAGAAGAGGAAGCAGAGATAGTTTGTGGTTTAAAGAACACGGATGTCTTTGCGGGTGAGTCGGCCACCTTCACCTGCGAGCTCTCGCGCCTGGGGGTGCAGAATGTACAGTGGTGGCTCGATGGATCTCCCCTTCAGAACAGCGCTGTCAATGAAATCACTGTGCGAGATGGAAAAATCCACACTTTGACCCTAAAGAACCTGGGGTCCGATGATTCGGGGATTGTGACTTTCAGAGCTGGGTCCCTCATATCTTCAGCTAAATTATTAATCAAAGGTATTTTGCTTAGAAAGATGCAGATGTCCATCCCCCAAATTACTCTCTATACTAGCGCTCCTGCCGTCTGGTTACCCGTACGAAATTCCTCCAAAATACTGTTGTGTTATTAGTATTCTGCCAGTGGCATAATATTTTCATAACTAGCGGACTCTAGGAGAGGGCCCAGGCTTGCAACATTTACTCATGCAAGTTGTCCATATTCATGCACATAGACCTGTTGGTTTCAACAGACCTACTTCTGTGAATAAAGATGACTCAAGTGAGTAAGGGTTGTAGGATCAGGCCTGTGGCTTTTACCGGGCAGCACAGTCAGGATTTGTTCAAACTCTGGAAACAGATGGTGAAGATTTAATCTTACCCTTGTGGTACCTGGGTGTTGTGTCCTCCCCAGGACTATACAAGAATGATATTACCATAAATGCCACCCACTCGCATTAATGGGTGGGAGAACTTGATGGGGCCAGTGATGAAAGGGGGACAGCTCCAGCAGCAAGGGAGGGAGACACTCGCCAATAGACAATAGATAGCTCTCCACCCCCCGGGAGGCTCTGGCACCCATTGGCCAGCCAGGAGAGAGGATTGCTGATTGGCCAGCATTCCTCAGCACCCATTATTTAACCTGGTGTGGGGGCCATGTGGAGCATCTTTCGGCTCCATTCCAGCAGCCCACCCTACCTGCTCAAACTTGGAATGGGAACCTGGCCTGGCAGATGCTGTGGGTCTAACCAATCTCCTGTTTAGGGGGTCAGGAAGGAATTTTTCTCCCATAGGCCAACGGGTGTAGGACCAGGGAGCTTTTTGCCTTCCTTGCAGCATGTTCAAGCCACAGTGGATGAAGTAGGAACCTTTAGTACCCAGCTGAGGTACTGGAGTGGTGGTGTTTATTCGTCGCAATTTGCGATTGGTTTCCAGTGTGATTAAAAGGATAAAATGAACAGTTCCCAGAGCTAAACGACCTGGGATTTTGGTGATGGGCCTTGGGCTCATGTGATAGGGAGAGACCTTGCTGCCCTTGCAAGCTGAGATCCCCACCCTGCTTTACCCTGTCGAGGAGGGGAGGGTGCCAGGATTCAATGAGCTGAGTCCTGGGGGGCAGGCTGAGGAGAGCTTACTGCACATTATGGGTTATATGGCAGAAAGCCCTGTAACCCCTGCGCTGGAACCAATTAAACGCCTGGTATAGGAGAGTGTGGGGGATGGACGGACAACACCCCTCCCCCGCCTTAAATTTTAATAGAAGTTGCAGCCTGCGGCTAAATTCCATGCATGTGTCTGTCCTCATTTTGCCACTGTCCACATCAATACCGTATAACCGTCGCCCTGCTACTGCTCCACGAGACACGCAGACGCAAATATTGGGCCTGATTCATCACTATGTGGCTGGAGTGCTGACACAGCCTAACTCCATCAAAATCGACGCCAGCGAGCTCTTGTGCATGGGAATGCAGAACAAGTCGTGGTGCCTGGATGGAATAACACAGGCATAAAATTGCAGTAACACAATGATGACTTGGACCCATTCATTTGTTACCGATGTCCTGCTGGTTGGTACTGTACTGAGAATGTTTTGCTGCTGTTTGTTTTAGATTTGGGGAAGGGAGCCAGGAACTGCAAATAAAGCTGAGCTCCAGACTTTACAATAAAGAAATCCCCTGCACATATACCTCCTTTCGAGAGCTCGGGAAAAGCTGCGATTTTGCTTTTGTACTGAGACAAAAATAATTTTTTTCTTTCTTGTATTATTGGGAGGGAGTCACATACCAGGAGGCGTAGAAGGTTAGCTACTCTTTCCATTAAAATCCTCCTCCTTGTTGGGTAGCTTTGTCCTTTAACTAAAACAGGAGTAGTTGGAGACGTGTAATCGCAATCTGAAACTACCATCCATTTTCGGTTACACCATCAACTCTTCAGCCCTAAGCAGCAAGAATGGCCTCAGGACCTGCCATCGCATTTCTCATGAGGGGAGCTGTGCCATTAAAAGCCACGATAGAGCCCTTAGGGAACAGAACTGAGCCTAGCAGGGGGAATTCAGTAGACATCTCTGGGCTGCCTTTGCCTGCCAAAGCGTGCATATCATTTCCATTAACATCAGAGAAATGCACACATTGTTGAGAGGAGCATTTTCTCACAGGTCCAGTTTAGCTGATTTTAGCTAGGCTGCAATGAATTCTGCTTCTTAAGATAAGGGCTACTTCTGGTCGCGACCTTCAATGACTATTAGTTCTTTAACCTAATTGATTATATAACTTCACACCTACAAAGTCCTTTGTAGCATAGCTGTGCTTCCAGGGAGAAGGGCTTTGCTGAGAGGCTGCTGTTTCAATCGCCATTCTGATTTTTGGTCAAATATATACAATAAATATCGCCTGCAAATACGCTGATGGAAGGGGAATACAAAGTAGCATCTGGGAGGATGCCCCATGCCTGCTTTTGAAGCTTGCAAAATCTTTGGTTTGGTTTGGTTTTCTTTACTGTATTGTATTAGGCCTATAATGATAGCAGCAATCTTCAACAGTGGTATTTTAAAAGAAAGTAAAGACCGTGAAAATTCAAAAGCAGCGGCATGGGTATCGCCTTTCTCAGCGGGAGCCATCAGCTACCAGGACCATTCGCAGGATTTCTTGGGTTCCTCAGTTCAAGATTTCAATGAGCCATGGGTACTAATGTTATCTACAGTAGAACCTCACTTACGAACACCTCGGGAATGGAGGTTGTCCGTAGGACTGAAATGTTCGTAACTCTGAACAAATCGTTATGGGTGTTCTTTCAAGTTTACAACTGAACATTGACTTCATACAGCTTTGAAACTTTATGATGCAGAAGAAAAATGCTGGTTTTGACCATCTTAATTTAAATGAAACAAGCACAGAAACAGTTTCCTTACCTTGTCAAATCTATTTTTTTAAACTTTCTCTTTAATTATTTACAAAAAGAACAGGAGTACTTGTGGCACCTTAGAGACTAACACATTTATTAGAGCATAAGCTTTCGTGGACTACAGCCCACTTCTTCGGATGCATACAGAGTGGAATAAATATTGAGGAGATATATATACACACATACAGAGAGCATAAACAGGTGGGAGTTGTCTTACCAACTCTGAGAGGCCCATTAAGTAAGAGGAAAAAAAACTTTTGAAGTGATAATCAAGATAGCCCAGTACAGACAGTTTGATAAGAAGCAAGTGTGAGAATACTTACAAGGGGAGATAGATTCAATGTTTGTAATGGCTCAGCCATTCCCAGTCCTTATTCAATCCTTTGTTGATTGTGTCTAGTTTGCATATCAATTCCAGCTCAGCAGTCTCTCCTTGGAGTCTGTTTTTGAAGTTTTTCTGTTGTAATATAGCCACCCGCAGGTCTGTCATTGAATGACCAGACAGGTTAAACTTCAGAAACAGACTCCAAGGAGAGACTGCTGAGCTGGAATTGATATGCAAACTAGACACAATCAACAAAGGATTGAATAAGGACTGGGAATGGCTGAGCCATTACAAACATTGAATCTATCTCCCCTTGTAAGTATTCTCACACTTGCTTCTTATCAAACTGTCTGTACTGGGCTATCTTGATTATCACTTCAAAAGTTTTTTTTCCTCTTACTTAATGGGCCTCTCAGAGTTGGTAAGACAACTCCCACCTGTTTATGCTCTCTGTATGTGTGTATATATATCTCCTCAATATTTATTCCACTCTGTATGCATCCGAAGAAGTGGGCTGTAGTCCACGAAAGCTTATGCTCTAATAAATGTGTTAGTCTCTAAGGTGCCACAAGTACTCCTGTTCTTTTTGCGGATACAGACTAACACGGCTGCTACTCTGAAACCTTTAATTATTTAGTAGTTTATGTTTAACACAGTACTATACAGTATTTGATACAGTATTTGCCCCCCCCCCTTTTTTTTTTTTTGGTCTCTACTGCTGCCTGATTGCATACTTCCAGTTCCAAATGAGGTGTGTTTGTAACTCTGGTATTCATAACTCTGAGGTTCTTCTGTAATTACATGATTTACTTTACAAATCAACTAGTTAGATGGCTATATGGAATCATTTGTGCCTGTAATTGTCTGTTTTAAACACAGATAGACACAAGATTAGTCAAAAACTGGGCACTTATCTTCTATGGAGTGCCCTCCTCGTGATATTTTGGAAGGTCCAGAATAGGGTTCCCCACCTGTAGCACCATGCTTGCCTTACTGCCTGTGCGTTTCTGACAGGCTTTATGACCAGTGGTAAGCCGAAATGCCTAATGTAATTGTACGTTTCATTTCAAGTAGCTTTCACGGTTTGTTCACATAGAGAAAGGCTCCTATGAACTTTCAGACAGGCCTAGGTATCACTGGTGCAGTTTTCCTTTGGGCATCTAAAGTATCATAGTAAAGGCACCATCATATCACAGCCTGTTGGAAGCTATAGGTTCGTCATTGGAAAATTCCTAGCCAGATTTAATCAGATGAACATATAGCCACACTGGGGTTCATTTTTAGCACAGACTTACCAGTTTAATTGGAGTGACCCAGCTAAACCCCTGCCAATCTTGCTGAATATGTTCTCTCTGATGTTTCTGTTTTTGTTTAAGTCACTCAACCGTCTTCTCAAGGCAGCTCACCCATCCCACTTCACTATCTCCACCCCTGACAGATTCTGAGAAGCCCTGACATACTCGAGAGAGAGCCACAAGCAGTGCTCCTTGGTGGAATGAGGGCTACTGTGATATGTGTCGTTGTGGGGAGGAAATGATGGCGGATGCTCTCCAAGGAAAAATAGCCTTCAAGAATCTTAGTATAAATCTTAGTTATTTAGGCTAAACCAGCAGTTCTCAAACTATGGGGCAAATGTGTCAAGGGAGGTGTGAGGTGTGTGATTTTATTTAAGAACTCTTTCAGCCCCAGGTGGCTGGGGCTCGTGCAGAAGGGCCGTGCACACCCGGGAGACAGGAATAAAGGGGACAGCTGGAACCCTGGAGCTGATAGCTGGAGCCACACCACCTGGGCTCGGGCTCTCCATCCCCTCCACTCAATCCCTCACCTGGGGTGGCAGCAGCAGCGCAGAAGTAAGGGTGGCAATGGGACACTAAGTCTGCTGTGAAAAGTGATATTGACAAATATCACTTTTCACGCTGCCACCGTTACTTCTGCGCAGTGCTGCCTTCAGAGCTGGGTGCCCGGCCAGCGGCCGCTGCTCTCCGCTCTGCCTTCAGAGCTGGGTGCCCAGCCAGCGGCCGCTGCTCTCCGCTCTGCCTTCAGAGCTGGGTGCCCGGCCAGCAGCCGCTGCTCTCCGCTCTGCCTTCAGAGCTGGGTGGCAGTATATGTACTTGTGGGGTGGGGGGAGGGAACACGTAAACGACTACAGACACAAAGAAGGGGGGCCCGATCAAATAAGTTTGAGAACCACTGGTCTAAACTATCTGATGGTACAGCTATCCTAATATATCCTGTTTGCTTCCACGCTGCTTGATGCTGACACAAGCAAACGCTAAACCTGCTAACCTGTAGCGCATCTGAGCAGCCTTATGCTTGTAATTTCATTTCCTTTGCTTCCCATTCCATGCGGGCTCTGTGCTTGAAAAAATCTAAGCTGCCCTTTCCATAAAGATCCACTAATGCATGTCCCTCCTGACATGTTGGTTGACAGATCCAACTATTGAGGTGGTCAGTCCCATGCAGGACATTACCGTTGATGAAGATGGCACAGCAGAGCTCATATGCCAGTACTCTAGGCCAGTGCAAGCCACATGGAAGAAAAATGATCAGGAAGTTTCTGCAGATGGGCAACGAGTCATTATCGAGCAGGACTGGAATGTAGCCAAGCTAAAAATTAAACCTGCCCTTCCAGAAGACAGTGGCATCTATTCTTGTGAAGCTGGAAACACCAAAGTTGTGGCTATGCTTGATGTTCAAGGTGAGGTCTTCCAGCACAAAAGGAAGACTACCATGGGGACCAAATAGTGACCAAGTGGCAAATCACAGCCGCATCTGACAATAAGTGGCAAATCGTTACCTATTCATTTGGTGTTCATTCCAATATCAATAATAATGAGAACCATGTTTGGTGTTAACATGAGTTGAATGTGAAAATGTACAAAATTCAGTTGGAAACTAGTTCAATTTAATGCCCACACTTTGGTTCCAAACGCGTATAGATAATCATGCTTGCTCTCCAATGAACTGAATTTCGTAGTAGCATTACTCAAATGGGATATGTTCTGCTGAATTATTGTCATGCTGCAGATGTGGTGTTCTTGGACTTGAAAAATAATAGTACTTATATAGCACTTTTCACGTACAAAGTGCCTTAAAAAACGAACTAAAGGATAAAATGGCATTGTATTTTTTATTTCCAGTTAATCTAATCTACAGCTCGCCTTTCTTGAGTTTTATATCTATTTAAAATAATAATAACTTGTAAAGCCTCTTGTAATTTGAAATTAGATATTGTAAGTGTCCCTGGGAGACAAAAAGTGGAAAAACAATAGAAATATTCTTTTATATGTAGTTAAGTGTCTGTGATAGAAAAGATGAAGAGAGCAGCTTGATTCTTAGGTTTACAGAAAACAGTGTTTCAAGGTTTGTTGTATCCTGTTCTTAAATTTTTTCCCACCAAAGACTTAACTCTTGTTTCCAGTGAAGTTAATGAGAGTTTTGCCATTGATTTTAATAGCATGAGGATGTGGCCCCATATGTAACCTTTATTGATTTAATTAACAGAGCTTTGTTTATAGATGTCTTGGACTCAGTTGCTCGGAGTCTGCATTCAAGAGTCACTATTTTCTGTCTCTCTCTTAGGTACTTGTATTGCCCCCGTTACTGTGCTATGCAAGTGCCCCACACTCTTTATTTATTTTCAATTTAGGACAGAGTGGAAATGAATATATTTAAAAAAATAATTGTCCAAACGTCACAGGGATGATTTTCAAAAAGGCCTAGGAGATTTAGTAGCACAAGGCCCATTGGCCTTAAATGAGAGTTGTGACCCTGTAACCCGTAGGCATTTTTGAAAATCTTCCTCCAGAGGTTTTTGAGACCAATCTAGCATTTGGTGTCCCATGTAAGGTGAAAGACACCTGATCTCAGTCTTAGACTTGATGGTGCATAAGATACTTCAAAGAAAACTACCATACGTTTGCCAGTATTAACGGATTGAGGGAGTTGACGCGCAGCTGCTCCATGTAAGGAACTCTCCTTGACTTCAGTGGGACACCTACATGGAGCAACTACAGAACGAGGCCCAGAGCCTGCCATTTAAAACGGGACCGCCTTTAAAGCACCGAAATATCCAAGTGATCAAAGCAAACAACAGTAGAGCATAGCGGATATAATGTTTTAATAACTAGTTTTCTGCTATTTGCATATGGAATTCTTGTTTTCAATTACCGGATGATTAGAAATAATATTGTTTCTTATCTGGTTTCTGAACTGTGGGATTGTGGTCAGTTAAAAAGCCAATTTATTATTTATTATAATGCTCTGCACTTTGATAGCTCCTTCCTCTTAGGGTCTAAAAGCACTTACCAAGTATTAATGAATTTAGTCTTAAAACGCTCCAGGGGGGCAGGGATCTGTAAGTATCAACATTCTACTTATGAGGAAAGTGGCGCACAGAGAAATTAAATGACGCGGATACCTACACACAGGAATGCAGTCATGCCTCTGACTCCTGTCATTTGCCCTAGACACAAGAGCATTGTTCTCTTTAAACATTCAAGTTGGAAAATTCTGGAACCTCAGAAAAACTGATTTGGCTTTGCTAGAGAATAAATAGTTCAGTATCAGTTTTCTAAGTGACAAGCAATTGCACACGGGTTAGAAGTTACAATGATTGATGTGGTTACTAAACAGGATTGATTGGCCCATTATTCTGGTGCTGTATTAGAACACTGATCATGAGGACCATGGTATATAACTCATGTGGGCGTTGTGGGTTTCTGTTTCTAAACTAGCTCAGTGTACATAAACTTGTACAGCAGTGTGTGCCTAATGTGTCTATGCAATTAACCTGGCTGTGCACACAAATTGGGGATATGTGCATCAAACTGGTTAGTTGTGTACAACTATCAGTTGGTGCACGCAGTTGCAGTAATTGTGTGCAAATGGTCATGCACATCTGTGCACATTTTTGCACACACAATGGCCCCGACCCCTGACACTCAGATTAGAAAATCAGGTCCTGGACATCTGTCAGAAGAATTTGGTAATAATTAGAAAGTTACTACTAAAAAAGTGTTACCGATGCAATAAATTGTAATTTTGCAAATGGCTTTTAGTAGTACAATTTGCAAAATCCCTTGTTGACTTAGATTACAAATATCATTGCATTGACCAGCAGTAGTCCGCTGCTGGGATAAGGACATGTTTTGTATAAAAGGTGGTAAGATTTTAAGGTGAGCTCCCTATCGGTTTCATATCTCTCCAGCTATGATGTTAATTATACATATGGAGGAGGTTGGCAAGCAAAGATTCCTGTTGTACACAAAAGGAAACTGGTTATACCCTATATTCTTGAACTGTAGATGGCTTTTTGTATTTGTTTCCATTGAACAATTACCCCAGTTCATACGAACAATATGATTTCATCCTTCATTTATAAAGATATAGGTCAGGTTATTGGATAAATGTTGAATTAAGCCAGAAGGAAACACCGTGTTAGAGTTATTTTACTACGTGTTAAACCACATTGCTGTTGTGGATGTATTTTAAACATAATGCTGTGTTAGGATGCCATTGACATTTAAAAGGAGAAACCACAAGTTAACTTTCCACATATGGTGCTCTCGTATCAGCTTCCAGGTGATGGAAATTACATAGTGTGCTTTAAGGCTCACTACTGCTCAGAAGTGTGTAAGCAAAATAGCTAATGTTTTTAATCATTTTCCTTTTCCATTAGCCAAGAACAGTATTGTCAAGGGTTTGGAGAATGTGGAAGCCGTGGAAGGTGGTGAAGCCCTGTTTGAGTGCTACCTTTCCAAACCAGAGTGCTACAATTACAACTGGCTGATTGATGATGAGCCTGTCAAAACCACAGAAAACATTGAGATGGTTTACTTTGAAAATGGACGCAGGCATATTCTCCTCTTGAAGAACCTCACTCCCCAGGACAACTGCAGGGTGACTTTCCTGGGTAGTGACGCAGTGACATCTGCGTTCCTGACTGTGAAAGGTAACAATGACAAACGTGTGCTTGGAGTGCTAGCTTTCCGGTTTGAAAGGCTGGACAACCCAGAAAAATATTTGTTGAGTGCCAGAGCTGGATAGTTCATGAGTAGCATAGGTCATGGGCTCCCTGCATTACTTCTGCTTCACACAGAGAAATCTTTTATTTTATACTTTACTACTTACGTTTCGTGTGACAAGCACTTACGTGTAGGAAGTGACATATGCCACGTCTCATATAATGCTTATAAATTGTGCAAATTAGCTAGAAACAAGCAACGTTCATACAGAGAGTGAGTATTCTAATGGATCAGATATAGATATTTCAAGGGTAAACAGGTTACAATTTACATCATGATCATCATCATTATTATTGTTAATTACTTTAGTTCCTAGAGGCCCCAAACAGTTAGGCAAAGCACAGACATAGAATAAAAAGCAGTCACTGCCCCAAAGAGCTTTGAATCTATCAGCATACCAAGTCAACAAAGGGTGTATTAAACAAACGAATGAGGATGGCAACAAGGTAAACAGTGAGACAGTCCTGATTAGGTTAAGTAGTAGGGTTGCCAACCCTCCAAGTTTGGCCTGGAGTCTCCCGGAATTGGCATCGATCTCCCCATGACTATTGAAAGCAATCCAGGAGACTTTAATAGGATATTTTAAGAAAATGACATTATGTCATACTGGGGGAAAAAATCTCCCAGAATAGCTTCGGTCAGAGTTGGCAACCCTTTTAAGTAGATATAGCAGCAGACCACACAGCCTAGCCATTGCTGACTGATTTGCAAGCATCATGGCAAAGGTGAGTATACTTTGCGCAACTTCTGTTGGCTGTGGAACACAACCATTTACATTTCTTTCTGTTACTCAGCAGAGATGAATCCTTCTCAAACCTGCTTTATCAGTTTCTCTGTGGTCTGACTATCCATCGCTTGTCTTCCCATATTTTAGGACTTGCTTGTACATTCACTCATTATACATCTTGATTGATGTGGCCCAACCAGAATAACATCTATTCTTGTATGCTTTCCAGTGTGCTATTTTCCTGAACTGCACCTTAACGCCTCTTACCATATTATACTCATGAGCTTTGCAAAGCATTCTTGCTATGAGGGAATGCTTCCGTTTTTCAATCGGACACAGGATCTCACAGCCATGCAACATAATGAAATCATAGTTGCAGGATGTTGGGGTTTTTAGCTTCAGTTTTCTGCTTGCCCAATCTTGTTGAATCAGTTACATGCATCTACTGCTAATTATTAAACCAAATTCAGCCCTGGTGTAAACAGACGCAACTCCATTGAAACCAATGTCATTGCCCATGATTGCACTAGGAATAAATGTGGCTCCTTTATGTATTTATTTCATGTACTACCTCTCCAACTACGCTAATTGGGGTGCCCAGGTATGTGAACTCCTTTGTGCTGTCAAACAATCCGTCCCCTCTTGAATTCCATTGTACAGCTAGTCTGATCTTCATCTTCCCTGCATTGATCTGTAACCTCTGTGAATGCTGCTTGTCCCTCTTGAGTCTTGGAAACCAGTGCAGGGCTATGTACAAACTCAATCAGCTGTTTGCCTTCCCTGATAATTCCTAATTTGTTCTCCCCTTTAGTCCTTACCTACCTACTTCAATTCAGTGCCAGAGAGAAGATAATGTGTGGCAAATACATTCTTGTCTCTCTCTAGATTTTATATCGGAAAACAACCTTACTTTGGTGAGCTGGCTTTAAAAGGTGCCACTATCAAATGCCTATTATGATAATGGCACAAACTCACTTTCCCATGGGCTGTCTGAGGAAACTGATGAGGCTAACATGGCAAGACAAGGTTCCAGATATTGAGGTTCTCATACGGGCCCGCATTCCAAGCATCCCTATTCCGTTGATGAAATCACAGGTGAGATGGGCAGGCCATGTCACCAGAATGTCAGATTAGTGACTGCCAGAGAAGAACTTTTACGGCAAGCTAAAGGAGGGAAAGTGCTCTCAGGGAGGGCAGAAGAAACATTTCAAAGACTCCCTCAAGTTATCCTTGGAGTGTTTCAACAATGACCCTGAGTTTTGGGAAGATCTCCTTCATGGTAGTTCTATTTGGTGAAACCTCATCCATACTGGAGCTATAGTCTGTGAGTGGAGGAGAACTGCTGAGGCAGAGCAGAAGTACCAGCAGCGTAAATTTCGTAACAGCAGCATGTCCGTTGTTAATCAAGCAACCCATAGTAGCATCTCTTGTTCAATGTGCCACAGACAGTTCAAAGCTCAGAATGGCCTGATCAGCTACTCACGGGTTCACAGAAACTAAACCAACCTGTGATGTCATGGTCATCTTCTAACTAGAAGGATGAACAACAATGGTAATTGCAAAAGGCGCTGAGATTTTCAGTGGAGATTGGCCCAGATCCTAAACGTCCGAGAATTTCAGAAGAGTTTGAACCCACATCTGACATTTATGGCTGACCTGTTTCCTATAATAAGCCAAAGCAAAAGCCACCCTTTCACTCTGAGGATCTGGTCAATTTCTATTTTACTGAGTTTGAACTTTTAATATAATTTAATTTAATTTTGTTTTCTTTCCTTCTAACAATCTAAACTATGGTTATTTCATCATACTCTTTTTAAAATTTCTTTTATGTTACATTTTAAAAAATTCTTTATCAGGTGCAGTATGGCTTAGTATGTTACAGTCACAGCTGATAAGATAACTGAGTTACAGTGTAAAGATGCACTGCAGTTTAACTCATGACACTTTGGCAGCTGGGTTTCCTCTCTTGGTGAAGTTTGCTGTGGCTACTTAGTCATCAGTGTAAATCCCATCTATTGACAGTCTTTTAGCATCAATACTTCTGTGGCACCATTAGAAAATGCTTCCAGGCGGGCATGAGTTCAGGCTGAAGAATTATTTGGGACTGCCTTGTCTACTGCTAGTCAACATCGTAAGGTGTTTGGAAAAAGTGGTTAAATTGTGACATTAAAAAGAACAGGAGTACTTGTGGCACCTTAGAGACTAACAAATTTATTAGAGCATAAGCTTTCGTGGACTACAGCTCACTTCTTCGGATGCATATAGAGTGAAACATATATTGAGGAGATATATATACACACATACAGAGAGCATGAACAGGTGGGAGTTGTCTTACCAACTCTGAGAGGCCAAAATTTGTTAGTCTCTAAGGTGCCACAAGTACTCCTGTTCTTTTTGCGGATACAGACTAACATGGCTACTACTCTGAAACCTGTCATTGTGACAATGTTATGTCAAACTTACATGTAATGAGAACTTTATTAATACATAATATATATTAAATAAAACCTGGCTTATGTATTTGAGTGATTGCATCGCCTCATGGCATTGACGAACATGCTGCTTCTTGGTTAAATGTAACCACATAGGTTGCAAACATGTTGGATATGTCTCTCCATCTTCGTCTTTCGGTTGCCAGTTGTAAGTATACTACGTCTTTCAGCCTTCCTTATAGTTCAGCTACTGGAAGCTCAATGCAATTCTTGATTCCTCAGAGTTTTCAACTGGCCTTTCATCTTGTTTCTTTCTCTTATCCATTTATGTGCTTTCCTATTTTTCCATGTAAGCCATGCATACCTCTTCTCATGCTTCACATTCCAGCTTGCTCTCCAAACCTTCTTGTTGAAGTGTTTGTTAATTATCAGCTCATGGGTTGGTGGTTACCCCAGTGTTAAAAATCTAATTTTTAAACAGAGGTGGAACTTTTTCTTCTATCTTTCAAAGGTTTCCCACAGTTTTGTTTCCCTCCAGTCTATCTTCTTGGTGAGGAGTAGCATCCCTCACCTGGACTGGGTAGCTATACTCGCCCACAGCTCCTAATTCTTTTCTGTCTGTGGTGATCTTAGCTTCTTTTCTATTGTGATGGAATGGTATGTTTTCTGTAAACTTATCAGTGCACTTTCCAGGCATTTCCGTCATTTCCCCCATCTGCTTCTCCCACAGACAGAAATTAATCAAGCTCCTTATACAGGATGTAGAGTTAAAATAATGTTTTGGGAACTCGGGGCTCAGATAAATCTTTAATCTTCACAACATGCACAAAATATCAGATTTTTGTTGGCGGGAAATGGATTCACAGTCACAGTTTGCACAGTTGTACAAAGTACCTATCTCAATCTCACTCGTCCAACCAAATAATTTCAACTAGCTAGAAAGAGGAGCATATTCATTTATCTACGCAACATTTCTTTATAATTCTTAGGAGCATAAGTGCACCTGGCGGGCTACACTCTCATAATCTCCATTTCACATCTGGGCATCGTGTGTCTCACAATGTTATGTGCCAAAGGGCATGTTCCATGAAAAAAACTGAACATCTGATCCAGAGCAAACCCTAATTTCTGTTAAAAGAACAGGAGTCCTTGTGGCACCTTAGAGACTAACAACTTTATTTGAGCATAAGCTTTCGTGGGCTACAGCCCACTTCATCGGATGCATAGAATGGAACATATAGTAAGAAGATATAAATACATCCAGAGAACATGAAAAGGTGGAAGTTGCCCAACCAACTCTAAGAGGCTAATTAATTAAGATGAGCTATTATCAGCAGGAGAAAAAAAAACTTTTGTAGTGATAATCAAGATGGCCCATTTCAGACAGTTGACAAGAAGGTGTGAGGATACTGAACATGGGGAAATAGATTCAATTTGTGTAATGACCCAGCCACTCTCAGTCTCTATTCAAGCCCAAGTTAATGGTGTCTAGTTTGCAAATTAATTCCAGTTCAGCAGTTTCTCGTTGGAGTCTGTTTTTGAAGCTTTTCTGTTGCAAAATTGCCACCTTTAAGTCTGTTACTGAGTGGAATTAATTTGCAAACGGCTGGGTCGTTACACAAGTGAGAAAAGTGCTTTTGAAGTTCTTGGCTAAAACTTGGGAAAAGGACCGTTGTAATCAATAAAGGCCCCTCTCCTGAAACCTGTTGGCACAGTTGGACTCTACTTGTGCAGAACCACTTTAAAGTCACTGGGGCTCCGTCCTGGTGCTAAAGGGATCCACCTACACAGGAGAATGCAGAATCAGGGCTAACGTGGGACAAAAACAGGAGGCTACAGCACACAAATCTGAAGGAGCTTTCCTGATCGTTTTGGCAGTTCAGCTTCTAAGATTTCTGCCACCTCTAACCAGTTTGCATAACCTAGACCCCAGAAAACCCATCAGGCTCTTCTGCCAGCCCATGTGGTCTCGCTGTCGAAAGATTCATCAAGAACATTAAGTATAAACCTTGACACTTAATCTTTGCTTCAGTATCTTGGGGTTTGATTACATATTTTTAACTGCAGGATGGCGCCTGGAAATTTTGCAGCCTTTGGTTGACACTGAAGTCACTGCTGGGGACCGAGCTACCCTTAGCTGTGTTTTAAGTGAAGCAGTGCCAGTCAGCGAAGTCGCCTGGTATATTAATGACATGGATATCCAACCAGACGAGAACTGGGAAATGCAGGCAGATGGAGACACCTACAAACTGATCCTGAAGAAAGCCCAACCACATCATGCTGGAGAGGTGACTTTTGCTGCAAGGGATGCAATTGCCTCAGCCACGTTATCTGTAATAGGTAGGTTCATCCAGTGAACGTTTCTGCCAATTCTAGCCATTGGCACTTGCACCACGGAGGGCAGGACAAGAGGCAATGGGTTAAAACTACAGCAGAGCAGCTTTAGATTAAATCTCAGGAAAAACTTCCTAACTGTAAGAACAGTAGGACAATGGACCAGTTTCCTAGAGAGGTTGTGGAAGCTCCTTCACTGGAGGTTTTCAAAAGGAGGCTGGAGATCCCTCCGTCTTGGCTGGTTTTTAGACAACAAATCCTGCAGCTTGGCAGGGAGTTAAACTAGATGACCCTTTCGGTCCCTTCTAACCCTATGATTCTATGCTTCTCAGCCTACAGGATTGAGCTCTGTCACTCTGATTTTCTTACATCTGTGCTGTTTTCTGTTTCTCCTTCCCACAGGCACACACGCCAGCTTTCTCAGGTTTGATAAATTGCTGCTGTGCAAGTCTGCTCTGACTGTCTCTTGAAATGAAAATTAAACCAATTAGTGATGAGATCTTCTTTTCAGTGTTACCTTAGCTGAAATCCACCATTTTGTAACCTACCATTCTTCCGTAAAGTACTAACTAGAACTGTACATACTTGTGGAGAAACCAATTTTCTGAGCAAGTTCTCTCTATCTTTATTTAAAATAATACTCTGCAAACTTACCAGCCTTAGGGAAAATTGAATTACAGTCAGTGAGGAAAAATTACCAAGAAAATAGAAGCACTTCAAAATGTGCTATTTTATTCTAGATTTCCATGGTCAATCTGATCGATGTATAGCAATATTTTACTTCACAGTGCACAGATATCTTGTTGTTCATAGTTAATAACAAATGAACTGTTGACCTTTTAGGTCCTGTTTGTCATTATGGGACAAATTTTCAATAATGGCTTCCAAATTTTAGGAACCCCACAATTGGGGCGTGTAAGAATTTGGGCATGCAAAACGGGTTATTAGACTTTGGGAGTTGTAGATGTAAACCCAAACAAGAAACTGATAAAGTGTGAATCCAAGACTTGCACAGTCAAATTGGAGGTTTTGGGTGCCCAAAATTAGAGGCCAGGTTATAGCCTAATTTGACCCTTAATTTCATAGTAAGAGATATTGCAGTGTCACAGGTAATTTTCTTGGAAAATACCCATGTAGTTTCAGACTAAAGAGAGCTATTTCTGTCTTCTAAACCAGAGTGTATATTGCATGATAAATCCTTATGGATATGCTGAGGGTAATGATCAGTCCCCAAGTAGTCTGCAGGGACACAGTTCCAATGTTTTCATGTGTTTATGCTTTATTTGCTGGTTTACATGGAGAGCCACACAGTAGTTGCACAAGTATGGCAGCAATTTCCGTGAGATTTACGAGAGTTATTGTGCAATCCTGTGATGACTCCATTTCCATTAGAGATGGACTGTAACTAACGTTTGGGGCTGACCATCCCCGAACTCTGGGCACATTCTGACCTGATCTTTGTAGGTTTAGCTCATCTCTACTTTATCTTTGATTGGACAAGATGGCATTAAAAATCACAAGACTTGGGAAGGTTCCATGGTAAACTTTAGGAGAGCTAATGTGGTTGCAGTGAGTTTATTGCTTGTCACTAGAGCTGGGTGAATAATTAATTTTTTTTCTTTTTTTTTTTGGTTTTGCCTGGAAACCGCAAAATCAAGGAAAATATTCAGTTTGGTTCTGAAGACTTTCGGAAATGGTAGGCAAATTGGAAAAGTCAGTTTCAGGCCAGCAAATATGTGTGGGTCCCCTTTATAAGCTTTAACCCAGTGGTTAGGGCACTTGTGATGGACTGAGGTTTGAATCCCTGCTCTGAATCACAGGGAGAGAAGATTGGAAGCCACGTCTTCTACCTGTTAGGTGAATGCAGGGTATAGTCATCCTCACATTCTCGCTCTGTCCCAATGACTATGTAAGTGTTTATACGAAGTGGAACAGTTTCAACAGGAGAGATTGAGAGCAGCCATACCCCAGAATAGTCTAAAGCCAGGCTGCTCACCTGGGAGGAGGTGATCTGCTCCAGAGTGGGGATTCAAGCTTGGGTCTCCCTCATCTTAGGCATGTGACCTAACTACTAGGCTAAGGGCAGATTCAGACACAGAGTTTGCTGGTCAGGAAAACCTTTTTCCCAAACGGTATTAATTAGGTCATGTTCGCCAGTATTTTTGGACCAGCCAAAAATGCATTTTTGGGTGAAAAAACTATTCACCTGAAAAATTCCACCCCGACCATAGATTACGGTGCAGCACAGCTCTGCAGAGAGTTGTCAATTGTGCAAAGATGTGTCTGATTTTCATCGGCACAACGCAGCTCCGATTCATGGTGAGAAAGATACTGAATGTGCACTTAGATTTCTCCTTATTGCTTATAATGAGGGCTTATTTGTAATCTCACTAAAAAGCGACAGCACTTATTTTATACATCATTGGAACTCTGTTGTTCCCTCAGCCCTCCCTGATCCCCCTGAAGATCCAGAGATTTTAAGTAAGAGCAGTCGCTTGGTAACTCTGTCCTGGTTCACACCGCTGAGCAATGGTGGCTGTGGCATCTTAGGCTACAATGTCGAGAGGAAAACACCTGGCAGTGGCTGGCAGCAATGCAACAAGGAACTTATTCAAAACACGGAGTTTGTTGTGGACAATCTCTCACCAGGCGAACCCTACAGGTTCCGCATTTCAGCTGTAAACAAAGTTGGTGCTGGTGAACCAGTGCATTTACCTCAAACTGTGCAGCTAGGTGAGAATTAGAGAAGTCCCATAATGCACTGAGAGCTGTTATAGGCCTGTATTTCGCATGGCATGTCTGCTTAGGGTGACCAGCTCTCCCGATTTTATAGGGACAGTCCTGATTTTGGGGCCTTTTTCTTGCATAGGCTCCTATTATCCCCCACCCCCATCCTGATTTTTCACATTCGCTGTCTGGTCACCCTATGTCTGCATCACACATTCACAGGGCCGCCCAGAAGATTCAGGGGGCTGGGGCAAAGCAATTTTGGGGGGCCCTCCCATAAAAAAAAGTTTCAATACTATAGAATACTATATTCTCGTGGGGGTCCCTGTGGGGCCTGGGCAAATTGCCCCCTTTCCCCCCCCTTCCCCCCCCCCCCCCCCCCCCGGTGGCCCTGCACATTCAAGGGACCTCACATGAGAGCGAAGCGTCCACACTATAGCATAGTTTGGTGCTTCTGAGTCTTGGAGAGAACGTTGGTAAATTGTTTTGGGCAGAAGCAAAGCGAAACCTGCTGTGTTGTTTATCTACTTGACATCTTTCTCTCCATACCGCAGCACTCAGTCTCATGGCTTGCAATGCATCTCCGAGTTTTGTCTGATCAACATAAGATTCTTTTCTCATGGAGACCAGACGTAATGACTGAGGCAGGGCATGCTGGAATGGCTATGTTACTGTGGCTGACGGCAAGCGAGAGTTTTATTGCGCATGCAAGGGAGAGGCAGTGTTTCCTCCTTAAAATGCCTCTTTCTCTCTCTCTCTTTCTGATATTTGTATGTCTCTTATAATTTAACACCTTGACAATGTACCTGTGGGTACCAATTCACAGTTGCTTCAGTGACTATTTGTGAAACCGCAGTGGTCATGGAGAGAGAGGGAGCCATCATTTCAGTTACCTCTACGTTGTTTTCTTGTAAAGCCTCTCTCTACACTCTATTGCAATGGTGCCTGTGTGCTTTGTGTAGTTTCTTCTTATCTTTTTTGAAAACCCCTGGTAAGTTAAATTCCTAAGAGGGGGGAAAAGAACATTTAAAAAACATATTTGCCCATGTTTCTTTCTTCGGTCAAGTCTGGCTGAACTCGGGTGCATTTTAAATACTGGTGCCGTGCAGCTGTCATGTTATTAGAAGGTCATCTATCAAAGTGATGAACACAACAAGACATTTTCTCACGATTTAAGAGCTGCTGGCTCAGTCATTAGTAACAAGAGTGAAGGTTTCATCATGTTTTTCAAAACCTGAGATGGAGGCAACTTTCAAAATCTTTTTTCTATGTTGGATCTTTTCTTCAAAAGTTGAAGGGAGCGCCACTTCAGCTGGCTCTACGCTTCTAATTTATGCTTCGAGCGTATAGGAATTGTAAAGCTACTATGGGCTAGGTCTTGGTGGGGTGTATGAGACTGTGTGAGACACTTGGCGATGACTAAGGCTAAGATTTTGTCATGGATGTTTTTAGTAAAAGTCACAGATAGGTAGCGGGCAATAAAGAAAAATTCATGGAAGCCCATGACCTGCCCGTGACTTTTATTAAAAATATCTGTGACAAACTGGGGAGCAAATCTGCAGGGTCCCCATACCACCCACAGCGGCCCAGAACTCCCAGGGGCCCCCACAGCTCCTGGCCACCGTAGGCAGCCGGGGGGCCCTGCAGCTCCCAGCCGCCGCAGGCTGAAGTCACAGAGGTCTCTGGAAGTCACTGATTCAGTGACTTCCGCGACCTTCGTGACAAAATTGTAGCCTGAGTGATCACCTATAAGCACAGAAACATAAGGGGGGGGAAGCGCAATGGCTTCTGAATGTAGCTGTAAACTAATGCAATCTAATCTTCTTGGAGAGCTTTAGAAGTTGGAAACTCTAAATTACCGCAATTTTTCCATTTTACCTTCCAATGATTGGCTGCAACAGTTGAACAAAAATTTTAAAACACCAACATTCAAAGCTTGGATGCTTCACAGACTCTAATTCCCCCCCCCCCCCTTCATTGATTTTAATGCCCTAATTTTTATAATTGCAGAGCCTCCATTTACAGTCACTCATCCCTTAGTAGGCAAGTCGGTCTTGGAAGGGGAGGTGGCTGTCCTGGAGTGTGAATTTTCAAGAGAGACCCAAGAGGCAATCTGGGTCAAAGGAAAAGAACAACTACAGCCTGGAGGAAGATATGAAATAAAGTCTGATGGCAAAAAGCAGATGCTCATTATTCATGCATTTAAACCTGAAGATCAAGGATTGTACACCTGCATGATCTCTCCTGATACCAGATCCTCTGCTCTTCTGTCTCTTGAAGGTACAAAAAGTGTGTATCTGAGAGTTTTTATTAGTTCTAATTAAGGATACTCAATAGCCTCTCCATTGTTAAGATTAGAATTCAGTTTCCATTATAAGCTCAATATTTCTCCTCCTGCTAAATCCACAAGCAAAGACATATCAGCCTCAAAATTAGGACATCATGTCTGTTGTCGAGGTAGAATTTGTCTATGGGTTTTGAAGTGATCAGACAAGAATTTCCTTATCAATGATACATTTAAAAATGGACACATTCACCAGAGTCCAAAACTTTTTTGCCACTTTATAGCTAAGAATAAAACCAAAACACACACAAAAACAGAAGTGAGACATTTTAGTTCACTGGAGTCATATAGCCACATCCTAGTGCTCAAGACTGTTGATTAAACTCTAATTGTAGGTCATTAAGATTTTAAATTGTGATGTCCAAGTGTCTCATTGGCTCCCACAGACGTAAAAAGGGTCACCAGATGTCCGCTGAAGACCTACTGGTAAGCTTTCATTTAAAGAAGGAAAATAAGTCTCTAGCTCTTTTCGAGCTTAATTGGACAAGCTGTAGGTAAATTAAAACACAGTAAGAAAAATGGTGTTCACCACATTAGAAGATTCCTCAAATGCTTTTTTGCCACATCCTCACTTGAGACCAAGGATGGTGGGAAAGAATTAAAATTGAGTTTATTGGATTCCTCAAGAGGGAGGGAAATCAAAGTCAAAGCAGGGTAAGTGTATTTATTCCCTACACAAGAGGCAACCATATGCTTTCATTCTGAATTACTTTCCTGTTAGAAAAAATGGTGAGAGAGAGCAAAAGAAAAGTCTCAGTGAGAGAGCACAGGACATGGATCTCCTCTAAGACAGGCTGCTGCAACTCTGAGGCAGAGAGGCAGCATTCTTAAAAATTAAAAAATTCTTACATTGCAATTTAGACTTTTCCCATTCGGTGCCAGGGCACCTCTTAAAAAATGCTACACTTTCCTAATGGCATTAGTCAAGTTGAAAATACATAATGTAGATAAAAAATAGTGTTTACAAAACCGTTTGTACTGGAAAATATTTTTCTGCACCCCCAGACAAATGCATTAAGTGGAGACAGGTGAAGAATATGTGACTTCCTCTCAAATTCTCCAATGAGAATCAGTGTGTTGTTACAATACATGTTTTCACTGATCTTCTGCAGGTTGATCTGGGATGTAACATAAAACAAACGTAAGGAAGTACTTTTTCCTCACAACACACACAGTCAGCCTGTGGAGCACATTGCCAGGGGATGTTGTGAGGGCCAAAAATATAATGGGGTTCAAAAAAGAATTAGATAAGTTCATGGAAGATAGGTCCATCAATGGCTATTAGCCAGGTTGATCAGGCACACAACCCCATGCTGTGGGTGTTCCTAAACCTCTGACTGCCGGAAGCTGGGACTGGACAACAGGGGATGTATCATTGATAAATTGCCCCGTTCTGTTCATTCTCTTTAAGCATCTGGCACTGGTCATTGGTGAAAGACAGGATACTGGGCTAGATGGACCATTGGTCTGACCCAGTATGGCCATTCTGATGTTCTTATTACCGCCTATGGCTTTCACTGCAGGTCCTGTGGGGCACTGTTTCCATGGGGTATATTCAGCAGAACATAGATGATTTTTGCTTTATGGCTAAAATGCAGTGGTTAATTTTAATTTCAGTGATATTTTACTGCCTGGATTTGGAGTAACATTTTCATGTGATTTCTCTTGCGTTATTCACATGCTTCTTCTTACTGTCTTACTAACTGAATCCCAATTAGTTCCCACAGTGGCACTGCCAAAAGAGGTAGCCCAGGAAGCACATGATGTGATTCAACTTGAAGAGATGGTGGATGGACAGCTCCAGCCCAGCTTGCCGCCCGAAGCTGCTCAGGAGGGGGACCTTCACCTGCTCTGGGAGGCTATTGCCAAGAAGCGAAGAATGAGCAGGGAGCCAACCCTGGATTCCATCAGTGAAGTGCCAGAAGAGGATGATAAACTTCATAAGCTGAAGAAGGAAGAAGCGGAGTCTCATTATTACTCAGAAGAATACTCCACCTGTGATGAGCTGACTAAAACTGGAGAAGCAGACTTCTCTTTCACGAGCTCAGATGATGAGTCTAGGGCTGGGACGCCTTCACTAGTTAACTACCTTAAAAAGGCCGGAAAATCTACTATTAGCATTGGTAGCAAGGTTCAGACAGTCTCCACCAGTAAATTCTGGAAACACTGGGAGCAATCGGGCGTCGAGACTACTGAGTCTGCTCTTCCTGCCAAGCCTGCTGAACCAGAAATCATGGAAGATTTAGATGATCCTTCCATGACCAAAGCAGCTGTGAAAATTCAGGCTGCTTTCAAAGGGTATAAAGTGAGGAAGGAGATCAAACAGCAGGAATGTCCCGTGTTTGGCGATACCTTCAAAGATTTTTGTGGTGAGCCAGGAGGCACTCTCCACCTTGAGTGTGTGGCTCTCAGCAAAACCGATATGAAGGTCCGTTGGCTGAAAGACAATGAGGAACTTTCAGATGGGCGCCACTATCACATAGACAATTACAGTGATGGAACTTGCTCCTTGATTATCACTGGCCTGGACATGAAAGACACAGGAAAATATACCTGTGAGGCATCTAATAAGTTTGGCAAGGTTTCCCAGAGTGCTAAGGTGGTGGTTGGTACCCAGGCGCCGGATGCTCTCCGTAAGCACAAGCAAGTGAAACGCCTCGCTGACAGCGAAACGGAGAGCTCTTCTGGCAGCGAACTGGACGATGCGTTCCGTAAAGCAGGAAGGAGACTTCACAAGCTCTTCAAGTCCAAGATCTCAACGGAAATGTCTGATGTGGAGGAGGAGCTCTTTGTCAGCGCGGATGAAGGGGATGTGGAGGTGGTGGATCACCAGACGTATCGCGAGGATGATCACTACATCTACATCAAATTTGAAATCTTGGCGGAAGCAAAAACAGCAGCTGGCCGGTTCAGAGAGATGTTTGCTGCGCTGGGTATCCCAGTCGAGATTGACATCCTGGACCAAGGCCTTAAAAAAATAGAGCTTCGCATAGGGAAAGCAGCACCACCTGCTCCAGGGCAGATTCAGCCCTTGGTGAAAAGAACTCCACCACCTTTACTGACTTCTGATACAGGTTAGCAAGGCATGCTAGTTTCTTATTTAATAATCATATTTAGAGCTCACTCAGAAATTATTTTTCCTCACAACAATTTTCTTTAAAATTTTGAGGGGTTGAAAACCTGAAAACAGAGATTTTTATATTTTACTAAAATTTCCATTTAGTCAAAAATCCTTTTGGCATTGTAAAAATGTTTTGAGGGAAAATTTTTTACTCACCCTAATAACAAAACACACAGTAGCATCCGTACAATGCTTTGAAGACATCAGTTAACTAAGCAGTTCTGAGAACATTCTCAGCCTGTTTTACAGAGGGAGGGACTTGACCCAAGCTTAGAGTAGTGATGCTGCAGTGTCTGGAACAGCTATTGGAGAATAAATGAGTCCTTTTTATAAGGCAAATTCTACTGAGTAGAGTTGGGGACGGGGGTGGAAAGCGGTTTTCCCATTCCTTGAAGATTTCAAGATATCAAAACATTTTCCAGTTCTGAACGGGGGGCAAAAAGCCAAAATCTTTGAAAATTTTCATGAATTGGAAATCAGAAAAAAATCCTTTTGCGTCACTCTAAATGTTTTCTTTCAATGATTTTGGAATGTTTTGTTTTGATAATTTCAAAACATTTGGTTTTGATTTTGACCATTTTCAATTTTTTTTTACTCTAATTAACTGGCATTTTGAAACAAAACTCCATTTAGAATTGGAAAACTAGAATTTGTCTTTTAGAAAATGTTGAAACTACACCATTCAAAACAGTTCAAACATTTTCCAAGTCATAAAAGATGTCAAAACTGACCCTTTTGCACAAAAATTTTTGGTTTTGAGGAAGTGGCGTTTGCTGGTGAAAAAAACATTTCACTGGAAAATTACCAACCTAAGCTACTTCTTTGCAGTTTATATTATGTAGGAAGGGCATCTCTCTATTATTTCAAAACGTGCCAGCCATCACTGCGAGTCCCTTCCTCTCACACACTGCACAGCAGCGTTCTTGAAACGCATCCTTACCAATTAACACAGCTGGTTGTTTCCTTTTCTCTCTTCCAACTGTACCGTATTCAGCTCCCATGTTCATAACCGAGCTGCAAAACCAAGAGGTGCAGGACGGCTACCCAGTCAGCTTTGACTGTGTTGTTGTTGGCAAACCCTTACCCACGGTGCGCTGGTTCAAGGATGGGAAAGTTATCGAAGAAGACGACCATTATATGATCAACGAGGACCAGGAAGGGTGCCACCAACTGATCATCACCGCCGTGGTCCCTACTGACATGGGTGTCTACCGCTGCCTTGCTGAAAACAACATGGGAGTTTCTTCAAGCAAGGCGGAGTTGCGGGTGGACTGTGAGTCTTGAGGAATGATTGAGAAGACCGAATGTTAATGGGGCGTGTGAGTGGTATTTGAATAAGATGCATATGTGCACGTTTGTTATAATATTATGCATAATATTAATAGGGGAGCGTGAATGGTGTTAAATAAAGATACATGTTTATTCTGGTTGATCTGAACAAGTGAATCTCATTGGCAGGAAAATGACACGTGAGAGGTAAAATCAGTTCACTTGGGTTTTTTTACTCCTTTCGTATGGGATAATTAGGGTTTTGTTCATTAAAATGTAAATGAAGGAGCTGTAAGCTTAATGATTTGGTGGGGTGTTTTTTCTCCTATTATCGTGACCCGTGTTTGAGGGTGAAGCAGTTTTTGGCAATGTTGTCACCAGTGTAACTGGATTAGTGAGTTGCCAAGCACTGCACATTCATTCCCAAAGGTCGGAGAAATCTCACATGAGAAATGCACCATGGGGCCATACCCAGTGCATCGTGATCTGATCCTGGGTTCCCAGCTCCCTCTGTCTCCACAAAGGCTGTAAGCATTACAGAGACAGCACATTCACTCTTGGGGAAAAACGTGTGTGGCTTCTCTCTCTTGCAGTACCCTCTGGCTGGCGCTTGCAGTAGCATTGGTGGGGCTCAAAGGGAGACACATCCAGCTGTCCTTTGTCTGGAGGGGGCATCAGGTGGAGTGGGTGGAGATGAATGAGTATTAAGAAGGGGGATCACGGAGGCTGCTGCTGCTCCCAATAAAGAAATTTCAGAACCTGCAAGGACTTTTAGCTGCAACTGTTATGAACTGCAGTGGTTACAAAGTGTGGATCATGGAGAATGTCCCTTTTTCTTTTATCAGTGACCAGTACTGATTACGATACAGCAGCAGATGCAACAGAGACATCTTCTTATTACAGTGCCAAAGGATATCTCTCAAGGTAAAAGACGAATGATAGAGCTGCGGTGACTGGAAAACATGGCACAATGCTAATTTTTATTCATGAGTGTTTGGATTTAGATGGGTTCAGTGGGAATCAGACAACCACGATCATTACGGTGGTAAAGCAAAGGCTATGGTAATCTGTGAATATAATTTCATGTCAGTGGTACCTGCTTACGGTGGGCTTGGTTACAGTGAAACATCCTTGTTGTGTCTGCTTTGTGCTGCTCCCTCAGTGCAAAACAGCCCACAGCCTGGCTGCTTCAGCACACTGGGAATTCCTTCCTGGTGTAATGCAGTCCTCAGTCTGGGATTGGGAGTGGTCAGGAAAAGAGGGTGAAGCTGAAACTGCTGCACTGGCTTCCGGGGGGTCATTGGCAGCGGGGTGCTCATGGCTTCTCTAAATTATGCCAGGGACCAGGATAGCGCTGGCTGTTCCTGAGATCCAGTCCAGAATCACCTTTAGATCTAAGGGCTAGTCTACGCTACCCGCCCGGATCAGCGGGTAGAAATCGATCTCTCGGGGATCGATTTATCGCGTCTCATCTAGATGGATAAATCGATCCCCGAATCAACGCGCTTACTCCCACCTTGTCAGGAGGAGTAAGTGCCGTCGACGGGAGAGCCGCGGCGGTCGATTTGCCGCTGTCCTCACAGCGGGGTAAGTCGAATAGGATACGCCGAATTCAGCTACGCTATTCACGTAGCTGAATTTGCGTATCTTAAATCTACCCCTCCCCCTTAGTGTAGACCTAGCCTTAGAGAATCACCTTTAGATCTTAGAGTAATCTTTGTCCCCAACCCCTCAGAGGTGCCAGGTGCAGGGCCGGCTCCAGGGTTTTTGTTGCCCCAAGCAGCAAAAAAAAAAAAAAAAAAAAAGCCGCGATCACGATCTGCGGCACTTCGGTGGCAGCTCTACCGCCGCCGCTTAATTCTTTGGCAGCAATTCGGCGGCAGGTCCCTCGGTCCGAGAGGGACTGAGGTACCCGCCACCGAAGAGCTGGACGTGCTGCCCCTCTCCGTTGGCCGCCCCGATCACCTGCTTGCTGAGCTGGTGCCTGGAGCCGGCCCTGGCCGGGTGTATCTTGGCCACAACTGAGATTTTAGCCGATTGTTTTCGATGGGATTTAACGTGTGTCTGATTTTACTTTTCAGACACATGTAGAATGGCTGGAATCCTGGGGTTCTGTTCCCTGTTTTGGCACTGATCTGCTGTGTGACCTCAGGCAGTTTCTTTAACTTCTGTGCCATAAGTTCGTCATCTATGAAGTGGGGATAACGCTGCTTTCCCACCTTTGTAAAACACTTTGAGATGTACAGATAAAAAGCTTGTATTGTGAATGGGGCCGGTAACACTGCCTGTTATTCAGGTTGCCCAACAATTCCCATTATAAGACCCTGTTTTCAGCTGATTATGACTTTACCAAACTTTTATCATTTGGGCTAAAATTTTTCATCCCAAGTGTCTGCGTAGCCTGATTCTTTTTTTTTTTTTCTTCTAAATTGTAGCCAAATTGGTTCGGTCATTTCTGAGAATGGGGCTTGGGGAGTAGGGGTTATTTTGCCGATGTTAAAAAAAAAAAAATCTGACTACCTTTGTTTTTAAAAGCTCTAGTGCTCCCATGATTTGAAGCAGGAACTTGAAATTTGACAGAGGGTGGGGTGTTTCCCTTTTGTCAGGGATTTGTCTTTTGCAGTCCTTATGAAAATCTACCCAAATTTGACCAATTGATAAGCCTTTGAAAAATCCCAGTTCACGCAGGCTCATTAGAGACTCCTTAGAACTTACCAGCTAAAGTCAATAAAGGTTCCATCCATACTTGGGCCTGGCTGCTGTGGGCCATGTTGGTTCTGGGCACCTGCATTGAAAACAGCAAGACTGTCTCTCCCATGCTCTAAATGACCCCCATGCTGGGCCCAGGTGGTGTGGAGGAGGAAGCTGCCTGATTTGAATGCAGTGAAGACAAGAGCTGTACTTGTGGTGGGGAGAGTAGATTGGTACAAGGGGTATAGAAGGAGGCAGGGGACTGGAAGTTGGGGTAGGGAGGATACCGGGACTGGGAAGCAGGGGGAGACTGGGAGTGGCTGGGGAAGGAGACTGGGTTAAGGAGCCAAACGGCTGACCCTGAGATTAGATTAAGAGCCCAGAGAGGAAGATTAGGACTGGGAGCCAGTGGGGTGGAGAAAAGGGGGAGGCATCTGGAGGCAAGGTGGAAGAGAGAAACAGATTGGATGAGGAGTCAGGAGGGAGGTAACGTAGACTGATGGGACAAGGGGACTGGGACTGGGATGAGAAACTTGAGGAGAATGTGACTGGGAGTGCGAGCGCCAGCGGTGGGAAAGAGAAAAGACTGCGACATGGGCAGGTTGGAGGAGATTGGGCAGAAGGGATCATGCTTGGGGGGAGTCGAAGAAGAGTCTGTGCCTACTAGAGTGCACTCCTCTCTAGAGCCTAAAATGGTATATGCCAATTCCTCCTTTCTTTCCGACTCTAATCTATACCTAGCCGAGAACAAGAGGGAGTAGAATCCACCACAGAAGAGGAGCAGCTGCCTCAGATCCTAGATGAGCTTCATGATATTCACGTGGCCCCAGGAGCACCTTTGGCTAAATTTCACCTGAAGGTCAAAGGTAAGGGAACCTATGACATTTACAATAGTCCCATCTTGATATCTGTGAACGTGTGGACAAGGTTTTCTCATATGCTTTTGCATGCAGTTGTGCTCACAATTTGTGCACTCAAATAGCACATTTGAAATGGCAGTCACAAGTGTGTGTATGCGCAAATGACCAGCACCTAACTGGGCAATAGTTCGTGCAAAGTAAGTATTCAGTTATGTGCTCATATCCGCAATGATTAATTGCATGCACGCGTTTCTGGAAATCTAGTCCTGTAACTCCATTTTTGTAGGTTTTAGGTCATGAAGATCGGCTAGTCTCTGCATGCATTAATTGCTGTGGTGCCAGGAATGAAAAGTACAGTGTGAGCATGCTACTTTTTAAAAATAATGCTTGCCAATATGAACCATTGCTTTTCATTAGTATTTCAGGGTAGATGTACTATGCAATGATTAGTTCAAGCGATAGTAACTAGGGCCCAAATTGTCTGCTACTTGGGATAAGCCTATATAGGGCACAGGAAGCTTTGCTAAGTCATTGTGCTTTCTTTTTGATCTTTCCATCAGTGTGCAGGGGGATGGGAGGGGGGTTGTTATCCAAAAAGGTGGTTTGTCCCCCAAAATCAGCAGATTTCCCCAAAAGCCACACAACGGCCCAGTGCCTCCGCCCCGGCTCTGGGATCTCTTGTTGTCCCATCTCCTGTCCCTCTTCTGTAGAAGACCTACACTGTAGATGTGTACCCAACCCACCTCTGTGACCTAGATCCTTCCTCCATTGGCCCACCCATTCCACCTGTGTATTTCCCTGACCTCACACTGAAACGCCTACAACGTCTGGGTGGATAAAGGAGAAAAACTACAGAGATGTCACTGCCCCCGTTTGTGCTTTCCTGGAGCACTTTTACTGGGTTGTTCTGCTCCTGCCCATGGAAAGAGTGGGGACTGTTTTGGCTTAAATGGCCATGAGGCCGATCTCGAAGTCCCCATGCAGGCAAGTATGACTTCAGTCTGAATTTTGCCTGAATAAGGATTTCAGGATTTGGCTTTGTATTTGTAGCAAATCAGATCCAAATATCAACATTCTAACTCTGGAAGGCACTCAGATATCAACGTGAGGGGGGCAGAATTAGAACCTGAAAAGTACGTAATAGAATTTTAATTCATAACGAGCATTTCACAAATATCAGAATCGAGCTACTCTCTGTAGGTAGGTTAGTTTCCAAACAGACACTGTAGAACCTTGAACAAACAGCATTGGTAAGAATGGACCTTTCTTTGATTACACTGAAGTGTATGATTGGTTTGAGAGGCTTCAAAATAGTTAGTCACCCCTTCTTACATTGCTCCTTGTAGGGTACCCAGAACCTCGTCTTTACTGGTTCAAGGACGGGCAACCATTACAGGCCTCAGACCGAATCCTGAAGATCGAGAAGAAGCAATTTCATGCACTCGAAATCCTCAATGTCGTTAAGGAGGATGCTGGTCAATATTCAGTATTTATTAGCAACTCTGCAGGTTCTGCATATTCCTCGGCCAGTTTGGTTGTCAAAGGTAAGTTGTTGGTGCTTTTTGCTCTATCTGCCAGTGGCTGTCTCTGTTTTACATGTTCACTTTTCCCGATAAAGCCTATAGAAAGCAAGATATGCTGGAAAATAAAATGGGTTATAAATGAAGGGTAGAGGGATGGTTTTGTGTTTAGAGTGCTGGACTGAGAGTCAGGCAACCTGTGTTCTATTCCTGGCTCATCCATGGATTTCCACTGTGCCCTTAGGGAAGTCATATCACCTCTCTGTTGACCTGATTCTAATCTTACTTGCACATGCAGTCTAACTCCATTGTCCTCAATGCCTTCACTGGGGAATTGTGATTAAAAACTAAGGGTATGATATGGTCCATATCTGAGGCCATAACTGTAGAATACTGCAGTACTTTTAATAAGGGTTGAGTTTTGTCTCAATTGTAGAAGTAGATAGGCATAGAGCCACTGTGGTGTTTTTATTATTATTATTATTATTATTATTTATTAAATATCAGTACTCATGGAGTTAGTAATTTATGGCCAAATGTTTTTCTGATGTAATTTATCAAAATGATCTTTGTCCAAATATATGAGATATTAATTGAAGCTTAAAACAGATTTCAGTCACTCTTATGCTGAGTTACTGTACATGTCATTTATATTATAAAATGGCTTTTAGATGTATTCTACTAACGAGATGAATAACAATTTTTAGTAAAAATATAATTTATGTGTAGTCCATATTGTACTGAGTAAGTCTCTGATATCACCTGACCACATGCTTGACTGCATAAGTCAGAGAAAGGAGACATTTGTCCTCTCTATAGATGTAGTTTCATGATGGGATGATTTGTCTTTCTGTGTTACAGGTCCTGGTGAGAAGGAAGAACTGCCAGAAACAGGTGAGAGGAGCAGCACAATCGGTGATGATAGAACCACTAGTAACTTCTCAATAGTCTTAGCCTCACTTGCACCATTTCACCGTGAACTTTTTAATTTTCAGATGCTCAAGAACAGCTGGTGCCACCCAGGTTCCTGGAGAGATTTACCAGTAAAAGAGTGAGGAAAGGTGCAAGTATCACCTACTCTGTGAAGGTTGAAGGTAAACGGAGCTTAAACACAACTTTCTTTCTGTGTTACTTAATTTGCATAGCTGCCCAGTGTATCCTATCCTCTCATTGGGCCAAATCTTGAAGTCCTTACCTAGTGTAGGAGTCAGAAGATTTGGGTTCTGTTCCCATCTTTGTAACAGACTTTTGGATGCTGCTAGCCAAGACGTGTAACTCTTCTTTGCCTCAATTTCCCTATGTATAAAATGGGGATAATAGCACATTCTTATCTCACAGGGGTGTTATGAGGGCTAATCTTTCATTTTATAGATTCATAGATTCTAGGACTGGAAGGGACCTCGAGAGGTCATCGCGTCCAGTCCCCTGCCCGCATGGCAGGACCAAATACTGTCTAGACCATCCCTGATAGACATTTATCTAACCTACTCTTAAATATCTCCAGAGATGGAGATTCCACAACCTCCCTAGGCAATTTGTTCCAGTGTTTAACCACCCTGACAGTTAGGAACTTTTTCCTAATGTCCAACCTAGACCTCCCTTGCTGCAGTTTAAGCCCATTGCTTCTTGTTCTATCCTTAGAGGCTATCCTTTTTGTAAAGTGCTTTGAAGTTCTTAGATGGAAGATGCTCTAGAAGTGCAAGTATTCATTTATGATTTTTTACTGTTGTTGGAAACGGATCAGCAAACATGTTGAAAGTAGTATTCGCTCACAATGTAGTACACAGGGTTTGTAAGACGGGAGGAACCCCAATGGGACAATTAAAGAGGCTATTGCTCTTTTCTTTAGGACATCCAGCACCCACAATTACCTGGTTGAAAGAAGAATCTCATGAAGATGTTTTGTGGATCAAACCAGAGACTCCTGGCTACAAACTCGCCAGTTCCAACATGCATCACAGTCTAATCCTGCTGGATGTTGGAAAGGAATATAGTGGAACCTACACTTGCATTGCTACTAACAAGGCTGGACAATCCATCTGCACCGCCTCCCTAGAAGTTCTGGATGGTAAATTTTTGCAACATTACAAACACTTTCCCTATAGTATTAAACATAATATAGTGTACATGAATGGTATCTCCTCATTCTATTGTGTATATAATTGCTGAATGAAGAGCAAGTGTGAAAATACAATGAATTTCAACAAACTACAACTCAAGTACATACATTTCACAGAGATTCTGGTATATCTCTATTACTTTTCTTTGATAGAAAATGAATATATGCCCCTAATATAAGAATAACGTCTACAGTGTAGGGCTTTGGGCCATGTGTCAGATTAAAAGTGTGGTGAGGTTTTGCATAAACAAAACAAGAGACTAAAGAGCAATCAAGAGAATAAAAAGGAAGAAAACAGGCCCCAAACATCAGCTTTTCTTCACTCTGCTAAGGCTGTTTTGCGTCACATCTCTGCCTTAAGGCACCTGGGGCAGGCGAGTGGAGAATTCCTGCTGCGCAGAGAAATTCTCCATCATCTCTTGTTTCAGCCTCCTCTCCCCCACGCTCTGGTGTGAGAGGAGGGGCGGGAAGGGACATGTTAAGGGCATTCTGGGGGTGGGGCTTGGCCAAGGCAGAGTGGGGCCTGGAAGAGCTCTGCTCCACCAAACCTTATTCTGCCTTGATGTACATTAGAGCTGCAGTCCCCATCTGCACTGTACCAGGGCAGGGTTTGGGCAGGGTGAGGAATCTGCCCCTCAGTGTTTAGCAAATACCTTCTTTTGGCAAAGACCCTCTGATTATAAACTCTGATCTTGCAGTGAAAGAGGCGGAAGTTCTGACCCGCGAGCGCATGATGGTGACAGATGTTATAATGACCACGCTGGGGTAAGCAATGGCAGTGTATGTTAAGCCAGAAGAGCGTATACAAGATTCCTCTAGATTTCACTGAGATGGATTTACAGAATGTATTGCCCGTCAGTCCCACTGTTCAGATCAGATGGGAGACTGACTGAGCTCTCCAAAGATCTGGAAGTGTGTGGGGCATGGGGCTGGCTTGTTTGGGAAGGTTCCCCAGTATTCAACTAAAGGGTTTGGCCCCAGCCTGAAGCCTTAACTGGAGGGAATCTTCTGTTTGATTACAAGTGTTTAAAATCCTGACGTATACAACTCTAGTTCCAAAAAGCTAAATGCAAGAGGTATTGAAAGATCACTATTTCCAGGGACAAAATGATGCAGCGAGCTAGTACCCTGCCTTTCACTGCTGGAAACCACACTCCAATCCAGTCAGATTTCCTTTCCCTCTTTTTCCGATTAGGCAGATCTTCCAATTCTCCACCGGAGCTAAAGCCTGTATCACCGCCAAATTCTCCTAATTCTTCACTGCCACGCGCACCTGTGGGACTGTGTGTAATCAAACCTGTGCAGAGTTGGTGTAAAATGCCTATGCTGGTGTAAATGAGTGACGAATTCTGATTTGATGGTGTTTTACACTCACTTTGCACCAGGGCCGGCCCTGGCTTTTTTGCCGCCCCAGGCAAAAAAGCCTCCCCCCGCCCCCCCAGCAGGGAGCATGTCAGGGGAGGGCGCCGAGCCCGGCCGCGGCCCCACTCTCCCCGGGTGAGCGCCGCCCTTCTCCAGGTGCCGCCCCAAGCACATGCTTGGAGGGCTGGTGCCTGGAGCCGGCCCTGCTTTGCACTCATTTGCAGTGCACTTTGCACCTTAAGATGCCACCGGACTCCTTGTTAATTTTGTCATAGTTTTCTTAGGAATAATGTGACTTTAGCTCCATTTCACATCTGAATATTGAGTTGTACATAAGGTTAAGAATAAAGGATTGTTTTCAATTCTTAGACTTGGTTTAGTTCATAATCCTGCCAATTCATACAGATCCCCATTCTGCAACTGCTTCCGAGACATGTTGTTAATGGGGTTTCTCACGTGGAGCAGGTACAGAATTAGGCCTGTAAACAGAATGGCCAAGAGTATAACAAAGGTTTTCTCATGAGATATTACCACAGAGCCAAAGTATGCTGAATATGTGCAGTGGGATACTGTCAGTATCTGTGTTTTAAAGATTAGCACTTTGCTTGCATAATGCATGAAGGTCTTTTCATGATATGACCCGATAAGAGTTAGTTTGTGCAGTCAAAAGAGTCAGGAAATCTAGATTCTGTTCCTAGTCCTGACATGGAATATCTGCCTAGGCTTGGAAAACTCTCTTATGTCAAACTTTAGGAACTAAAACAGGCATGTAAATGTTCTGATTTTCAGAGTCAGTGGTAGTTGTAGCACCTCTGAAAAACAAGTCACTTTCACTTAGAGGCCTAATAGACTTGGGCACCTCATTTGGGGTACTAAAGTTTGATAATGTTGGCTGTACCCACTCTGTGCCTCAACTTTGCCATGTGTAAAATGGGGCTAATACTTCAGTTAAGAACCTTAGAGGCATGTGGTAATTTCTGAAGGTTTATTAGATTGTTTGAGATCCTCCAATGAAAGATAAGTGAATGTATTAATAGTAACAAGTTTCTTCTTGATTGGCAGGTATGAAGACAAGGACAGAAAAGGACATGGGTAAAGTTGTATGAAAACTCTTGTTCTCATATAGTATGCCTCCTTCACCTCCAAAGCAGGCAAAATTCCCATACTCAAATTCTGAATTTCACTTGCATAGCTTGAGGAAAAAAATGGATGACGGGGATGACCACTAAACTGCTTGTTTACTAATTTAACTGAAACATAATTCTCCAACTCTGCCATCTTGATCTTACATACTAGATAGGAGGAAAAGATTTTGAAAAATAAACACTGGTAACTAATCATTACATTTTAAAAGGTTTACAGCTGGAATTTTTCTTTAAAAGTCGTGTCTGGTACATTGGCAATAAAATTTGGTGGCTCTCAACTTAAAAATCATTCAATTAAAGGGACAATGTCAATATCTCTTGCTTGTCAAGACTATGTCCCTGAAATGCTCTGTAACTATATTTATTTGCTAGTTTTGCTTCTGCTAGAGTAAGAAAGTTCCAGCATTGCTTCCTTAAGAAAATGCAGAGCACTTTTATGAAGATGTGTAATGATGTGTCCAGGATCTGCACGCCACACAACTTGGCATGATTTGACACAAATGGGAATCTATGTCTCAGAAAGGACTGACGCCGGAAAGCAGGAGGGTTGCATATCAGGACAGAAGTGCATTGACAGAGCTGTGCTGTGGGAAAACCTTGCACAGTGTCTTTCCATGCGATGCTTGACACAGCCTAGTGCTGTTGGTTTTTCACGCTCATGAACACCAACTTCATTCACAATTTAAAATGTAGGGTTTGTTTGTTTTTCTGGGCTGAGTGAATTTTGTGCTGGTGAAAGGTGTCAGACTTGCAGCCCTGCACAGTGTGAAAACTTCTTTTTACCTGCTGAATAATTACAGCAATGGCAGTGGTAGTTTACCCCCAAACTGTCCCACCAATGTACCTCAATCCTGATCTGCAGGGACCTCCTCTATGGGCAGATCCACGGACAGCCTGCATGTCCCTCAGTCCTTGGTTTCTCTATTATAACTACAAACCAGGGCAATAGTTGGCAATGGGCACATAAATTCACTGGAGCTGAGACTAGAACTCTCATTTGACATAAGTCACTGTTCAATCCTCTCATGGTAACACTTTCAGTCACTAATAACCTGGGCTAAATTTCAACCAGTGTTCTAGAGATGAACGGTTCCCCTGGGCAATGCAGTCCTCTAAAACTCCATGTTAAAATAAGCCATCTGTCTTGGATGGCTAGACACAACAAATCCTGTATCTGGGCTTAGACTAGATGACCCTTGTGGTCCCTTCTAACCTTATGGTTCTATTATTCTAAACCTCATGCAAGAGGAATAACAATACCTATGCCACCCCATTGGCTTCAGTGTGGCATGATCGTGGTTTCCGTGTTCAGAGTTTATCATCAGTTCTAAAGTTCACATCTGGGTCCTAATCCAGATATGCTCAAAGACCATGTGAAGAATGAAAGGGCATCTGGTTCTGACTCATCCCTGATGTAAATAGCTTCCATGATCACACTTGTCATTTTGGCCTTTGACTCCCCCTTTCTCTTTTTCAGAGTTGGAATCTCTATCCACCCTCCTGAACCAAGGAAAGGTAGGAGAAGCTGCTTTAGCTGGAGACTCATGACCTCCACATCTATAGTTAAGGTTGCCAATGTGTTTCCATTATAACCTTCTGTTTTCAATTCCTTAGAACTTTTTGAAATTCTGAAATACACACTTTTCTCATTACAAAATACTTTTGTCACCTTTTTTGGAACAACTGTTTGGCTTGGAAGGACATCAGGCTGTGCTCCAGGCATTCCTGGCCAGTCTAGCTGTCTAAAAAATGTACCCAAGGTTTGCACATTGAGGATACAATTTATCTCTATGCAGAAGACCAGCATAAGGAATAGTCAGCTATTGAATCCCATATAATTCTTCAAAATGGAGCCTAAATAGAACTTAAGTGGTTTTTAGGCCTCATGCCAACTGTACAGGGGTGAATTTCAGCCTGAGGGAGGCAAGACTCCATAGGAATGCACAGGTAAAGTGCATTCCCACAAGGGAGCAGAGTTAAGGTTTTTACACCACACCAATCACTCTGGAATCTAAGCACTGTTCTGTACAACCTTAACTCTGCCCCCTTCTGCAGTATCAGCTAGCCCTTAATTGCATGATCACATACTATTTTGTCTGCAGGACACTGCATCATTTGTTGCATAGGTCGAATGGTCCACAGGGAATAAAGCAGCTGTTCAATATTTATTTTTATCATTACTGTTCAATGAGTGGATTCCTGCCTCAGTCACTACATGCTACCCATCCTATCCACTGAGAGGCTGTGTTCCCTGTAGAGGTGACTCTCCACTGTGTCTGGTGGGGAGTGTGAACTCCAAATTGTTCTTGTCTGGACACCATAGCATCACTGACATCAGTTTCAGAAGGACAAGTCAGTCATGTCTGGTTCATTGGAATGGACTTTCAGATGACATACTACAGACTTGATAGCGTGTTCTCCCTTTTCTAGGAGAGCTTGTAGAAGGCGAGGCTGATAAAGAAGGTGTGTCCAGAAGTCACATTTCATTAGCTGATGTTGGAACAGAAGAATTCCTCCAGAAACTCACCTCCCATATCACAGAAATGGTGTCTGCAAAAATAAGTCAGGGTAAGCGCTTGGCAAGTGTGAATACAAAGCAGAGCAGTCAATCTTCAGGTTTGGGTTGAGTTTTAAATCTCATCTATGAAACAATTATTTTGCACATAATAATAACAATAATAATATAACACTAATAAGAGATTCATCAGATAGAGCTCAATCCCCTGACTTTTCTTTATGCTGTTTCTGGAACTTTCCAGGAAAGTTAGCATCTAGAGTTGAAAAGGGACTTTTCCATACAGGCATGAACTTTCAGTTTTGTTTTAGTGAAAATACAAATTGAATAAATTTTCACATATTTTTCAAATGTTTTACCACATTTGTGAATTACTAGACTAAAGAGGATTAAGCCAGTGGATTAAGCACGTGTCTGAGGGGCAAGAACTCCTGAGCATTAATCTCTGCCCTGCCATTACTTGCCATGTAGCCTTGAGCACATCATTTATCCTCTCTTAATCATAGTTTCTTCACCTGTAAAATGGGGTTAATGATATTTGCATATCCACTTCACCAGAGTGTTGTGAGGGTTAATTAGGTAGCGCTGTGAACAATATGAACCCCATATAAGTACTAACTACTGATTATTATTACCAAAGCTATGTAGGCCAAAATTTCATTGACATTGACACTGCTCCACACCACCCTGGCAGTATAAATAGGCCTCAAAATGGCAGTAGGTTATATTTACGTGCACTTTCAGGCCCCATATATATGACTAGGGAGATATAATGTGGCCTTCATGTAAATGAGAATTAGGTCCATATGAAAGTTTGAGCAACAGAGGGTCCTGTGGCACATTTAAGACTAACAGAAGTATTGGGAGCATAAGCTTTCGTGGGTAAGAACCTCACTTCTTCAGATGCAAGTGAGGTTCTTACCCACAAAAGCTCATGCTCCCAATACTTCTGTTAGTCTTAAAGGTGCCACAGGACCCTCTGTTGCTTTTTACAGATTCAGACTAACACGGTTACCCCTCTGATACATGAAAGTTTGAATCATTCATAGTTATGTTGCTCTTCCAACAGTGTTTGAATTTACAGTAATGGTATGGGCCCACATGCTGCTATGTTATCTCTCTACAGTCCGACTGAAGTAAATCATGTAATCTCAGGGACTTCAAATGCCCAATATGCATGTGTCATCATAATTATTAACAGGAGCTCATGTACTGGATGATGCAAGAGGTCTGTCCTGGGGGTATTTGATTTTGTGAAGATTTAAAAAAAATCCTATGGATTTGAACCCTATTTGATTTTCACAAGAGAGCAGTCTCTCATCTGTGTACCTGTTTCCCCACTGTTCTTCATTTCAGCCACGCTTCGAGTGCCTGGAGCAGACAGTGATGACGAATCGAAGACGCCATCCCCATCTCCACGCCATGGCAGATCTCGACCTTCATCAATAGTTCAGGAGTCTTCCTCTGAATCTGAGGATGGGGATTCTAGAGGGGAGGTACAGTGCACACATGAATAAACATCACACAAGTGCTTACTAGGAGAAAGGATTAATCATTCTGAATAAATGAATCTAGGGTATTTTAAGGGTTTCCATCTTAAAATGGTGTCAGTGGTTTAAGGTGTATGGTCTAATAAATGGAATACAGGACTAAGAGTATCAATCCATGCTTTCGCACCCAGGGCATGGTCTCAAACAGGTTGCGTAGGTCAACGTTTTCAGTGGCTTCTGTTAATTTTGGGGTCTCAAGTTTTGGTTGCTCAACTTGAGACACTCCGGGCTTGACTTTCTAAGGTGCTGAGCACTCACAACTCCAAGTGATGTCAATGGGAACTACAGGAATTCAGCACTTCTGAAAATCAGGGCCTGGGTATCTCAAGTTGGGCCACTCAAGTTAGTGGACATTTTTTAAAAAATTCAGCCTTAACGTTTTTGAATTTCAGTTTTCCATCTGTAAAATGGAGGTAATGCTTCTCTTCAATCCTCCAGGGATGGGGGGGATGAAGGATTTAACACGGGTAAAATGCCTGCTTGCTATTGCTATTATCATAACCTCGCTTTCATGCACACAAATAACTCTCATTTCATGCTTGTAGATTTTTGACATCTACATGGTCACGGCTGACTATGTGCCCGTTGGCGCTGACAGGGAAGTCATCACTCTGAAAGAAGGGCAGTATGTGGAAGTCCTTGACTCTGCTCACCCTCTAAAGTGGCTAGTCAGGACCAAACCCACTAAATCCAGCCCCTCTCGGCAGGGATGGGTGTCTCCGGCTTATCTGGACAAGAAATTAAAGGTGATCCATCTTCCTTGTTTTATTTTTTTATGGAAACTGTTTCCTTTGCATGGTAGAGCAGTTCCCTGCTTGCTCCGGCTGTCTGAGTTTCCATGAGGGCAATTCTACTCTGAAAAGGGAGTGCAAAGGGACATTTTTACATACTCATCAGCTCTGCTCCCTCTACCTAGCTAGAGTCCTGTCCTCTGACTTCAATGACAACTGTGAGCTGGAATCTAGTCTGGTGTATCATTAATAGAATTATTTACCAAAATCCAGTCATGTATATTTGTGTTACCCGCCCCACCTCCAAGGTTGTACAGGTGTCACCAAGGGCATAACTGGAAGGAGAGTGGGTCAAAAAAAGTCAGCAAAACTTTCCTCCATCAAAAATGCTGCTTCATCAAAACCAAAATGTTTTGCAGAAACATAACGATTTTGACTAAATTTTCACTGAGAAGGATTCTCAGGTCGAGGGTGGAATTTCTGGTCACAGCATGAGTCTCGATAGCCCAGAGAGAGACCCAAATCAGGCAGAGCAGGGACCTGTGCACTGCTCTCCCACATCCGAGGGGAGTGCCCTAACCACTGGGGGTATTAGCTATGCTGGGGTTGCTCCGATGTAACTCATGGGCTTATTTGACCTGCAGAAGCCCAGCTGATGGTGAGTAAGACGGAAAGAACCCAGCTTGACAGTCAGATCTCAAGTTGCATTTGCAGAGCTGGCAGTTGGAAAGGCCATATTTTTATTTGTAAATTGAGCGCGTTTGACCGGGAGTCACAGATCTAATACACTCGGAGACCTATCATGCCTTGTTACACGGTAGTTTGTCATGGTATAATGGTACTTTTAAATTCTCAGCCCTCCTGCATTTAAGCAACAGCGTTCCATTGCCCCCAAAGGAAACATGGGTCTCCCCAGTTTGGGATGTTTTATACAGAGAAACAACACTGCTCCGTATTCCTTCTTCCAAACCAAACCCTTCTTCTTGGAGACAGGCTGCCCTTGCCCATTGCCCCTTCCTGTTTTATCATCTCTGTAAGACAAGTTATCATTCCTAATCATGGTAGATTCCCCTGCGCTTCCCCGTGTTCCCAGCTACGCACTTGTGTAGCCACAGCCCTCTCTTCCGCTTGTATTGGCATATATTTATTAATTTAATGTTGTTTAAAAAATGTGCATATTTAACTAGTCTCATGAGATGGGCTGTTTGCTTTTTACACCGAATTAAGGCAATAAGAGTCAAGAGTTCTTCAGTCTGAAATAACACATGTGCCTGATTCAATGAAAAGGTTGCATATTTGGGGCTAGAACCCCAAAGTCCATCGATCCAGTTTCTTATATTGGCACCCATCACCATAATCTCCGCTTCCACTATCCCTTTGGCCTTGAAGCACTTTCAGGTTAAGTGACAGAGTGGAGGTTCCCACGGAACAAATCCAGTTCAGTTGTCAGTGGGAACCAAACCTGGGACCTTCAGCACCAAAAAGCACAACCCCCCACCACATGAGCTTCAGAGCTAACTCCATCAGCTGTATGTACCAGTCTGCTATTCTTCATGGGCCCAGCTACCAGAAGGTGGGCAAGATGATCCTGGACACTCAGTCATGGACATGTGGATTCATTGTTCTGTAAAAGATCTTCCCTAGCCTTTCTCTCCCTCCCAGAGCCAGAAGAGGCTCCCAGTGCAAGCCCTGCCCCAAGTAGCACCGTTTGAAACCCTGAGGGTGTTACTGTCTGGCAGTGATCTACAGCTTTGCTACTGGCAGATTATGAACCTTTACAAAAATGGCTTTTTCTGGCTGTGGCCTTGGTTAGGGACAGAAACAAGCTGCATGTGACAGCGCCGTGCCTGAAGTTACCCTGCAAACACACTCCAGTTACATGATACAGACATTCCTGCTCTGTTCCTTAGAGAACTGATGTTTCCTGTTTGTCTGTTAGTTGTCACCGGAGTGGGGTGCATCGGAAGCTCCCGAGTTCCCTGGAGACTCTGTTTCAGAAGACGAATATAAAAAGAAGCTGAGGTGAGCACTTTTTGATTTGCACTGCTGCCATTAGGGATAGTGCCAGGTGAACAAACAGGGACGCTTGGGTCTGAGGCTTCTCCCAAAGGATCCACACATTCCATTTGCGCCTCCAGGACTGTATGATGAAAGCCCAATTTCTTTGCTGCTAACCCCCCCCACACCCCCGCTCCCCTCTCCCAGAGTCCAGCTAAGCTCTTGAGGTTTCCAACCTACAGTAGGTTTTAAACATTTGAATTCTAAGTCGCTATTGATTTAGGTTTGAGGAGCTACCGTGTGCTCTAAACCAGCTTGGGAGCAAGATTTGTTTTCTTGTCCAATCTGCTTGTTCCTTGCATACTGCCATGTGGCTGAATAGTTAACTGCTAAGGCTCTGCAGTCCCTTCCAGTATAACTAGTTCTGCCCTGCGGGTGCTCTATCTCAGGGCACGTCTTCACTACCCGCCGAATCGGCGGGTAGCAATTGATCTATTGGGGATCGACTTATCGCATCTAGTGAAGACGCGATAAAATCGATCCCCGATGGCTCTTCCGTTGACTCCGGAAATCCACCGTGGCAAGAGGCAGAAGCGGAGTCGACAGCGGCGCGGCAGCGGTCGACTCGCTGCCGTCCTCACAGCCAGGTAAGTCGACCTAAAATACGTCACTTCAGCTACGCTATTCACGTAGCTGAAGTTGCATATCTTAGGTTGACCCCCCCCTGTAATGTAGACCTAGCCTCATAGAACTGGAAGGGACCTTGAAAGGTCATTGAGTCCAGTCCCCTGCCTTCACTAGCAGGACCAAGTACCATCCCTGACAGATTTTTGCCCCAGATCCCTAAATGGCCCCCTCAAGGATTGAACTCACAACCCTGGGTTTAGCAGGCCAATGTTCAATATAATACATAAAGGGAGAGCTGAAGGGTAGCATGTAAGGGCCATATGCAGTCTTCCAGCACTGCCAGTGTGGTCCAGCACCGTGCAGCTCTGCAGTAGAAATATTTACCACACCGCAGCATGGGAACTGTGCCGCAGCTACTCTTCTTGAATCCTCTTGTCACTCAGAGTTAACATGGAGAAAAGCAGCCGCAGCCTCATTCTGGTTATTAGTTACATCCCTAATGCTGTGCACTGACCAGTGTAGTCTTCTCTCTGAGGACCTGATCCTATGAGGTGCTGAACACCCTGAGTCTGCTTAACTTCAGGGCCAGTCGAGGTGCGCAGCGCACTGCAGCTGGGGCCCTGAAGGAACAGAGCCTGCCTCTCTTGGAAATCAGCACGTCAAGAACAATATTTGTAATTGTTCTGCCCTTTGTCTGTTTGTCTTTTCTTTAGCCTCATCATTCAGGAACTGTTGAACTCTGAGGAGGAGTTTGTCAAAGATCTGCAGTTCCTCCAGACCCATCACCTCCAGTATATAGAGAGCTGTCCAGATGTTCCAGAAACTGTTGCCAGTCAGAAATCTACTATCTTCAGAAATGTCAGTGCTATTGCGAGCTTCCATTCCAAGTAGGTATACCTGGACGCATTACAGATAAATTAATATCTTGCAGTGTTAGTGACAAAATTGCTGTGGTTATGAGGCATACCATGGAAAGTGGGAAATGCTAAGATGGAAGGGAGTGGATGAGAATTTTAGTAGACAAGAGCAAGAACACAGGAATGGGAATTGGAAAGTAATAGTAGTTATTACAATCCCAGAATTTTAAAATTCTCTTGTTCTGCTGAGCATTTTTTGCCCTGCCAGGCGAATTTCATTGAATAACTATAAAATTCCTATAAAATACACAGCCCCTTCTCTCAGGGGAGGTGGTTCTTTAAGACTCCAACACTGTATTTAAGGACTGAGATAACCAGTGTAGATCCAATACCTACTTTGAATGACCCAGTTGTATTCACAAGGGGTCAAATTGTGGCACATTGTTGTTTTACAGTTAAAAGGGGGCAAAAAATAATGCTTGTAATGCACTTACGTTCTGGCCATCCTGCAAAAGCTAAGCACACTGTCAGCACAGATTTCTTCTTCCAGCAGCCTGAACAATCTGATCAGAAGGGGGCATAAAATGTGCAGGCCACAACCCTGGCCTCTAAGCACCATCCCAGAATGCCTCCATATGGCTGAAGATGCTGAGGGCCTGTTGAGTGTGAACTCCATGACTTTACAGGCAGCTGGGAGTTTACACAACTGTTGTGCTCCAAAACATTCAGGGGAGGAAACGACTGCTCCAGAGTCCGTATTGAGACCACCTACTAAATGTTCAACCCCTTGCACAATGTTCCTTTCAAATGTAGCCAAGCTACCTAGCCATCAACCCAGACACAGCCCCTCTCCATGGAGGAGAGATTTACCTCAAATGCAGTGCTCACAAAACAACTTCCCTTCATCCTGGCCAAATTCTTCTCTTGGTTCAGGGAAAGGAGGGGAAATCTTCCCGCACCCACTCAGGGAATTCAGGGACATTCAAATTGAGGCACAGGTTCCAACTCCCTGCTCCAGTCTGAGCCCCTGAGAACTTCTCTTCCTTTGTCTCCCGCATTTCTTAAATTCAAGCCAGCCAGTAGGGTCTTCTGCCTAAATTTCAGGTCTGATGAGGTATTTGCCCAGTGGCATTTAAAGTTTTACCTCTGGGTACGATTGCAGCTCTGACAACACAGATCACTTCATCAAGCTGGATTAAACTGGGATCATGTGTATTTAGGTGTAGAGCTCTGGTGAGGTACTTGCCTCATCTGTGTTCTATTTTCTCTGTGCCAGCTTCTTCTCAGATGTCCCTCTTTCTCCACCTCCACAGCTCCTTCTTCCCCGAGCTGCAGAAATGTGACACTGATGACGACGTGGCTATGTGCTTCATTAAGAACGAGGAGGACTTTGATAAGTACATCCAGTATCTGGTGGGGCGGATACAGGCTGAGTCTGTCATTCTCAGCAAAGCCATTCAGGAGTTCTACAAGGTACCATATTAACCAAAGTACATGCCACACAATGGGAATTATAACCCCACTGCTTTATGAAATGCAAAGCCCAATGGGGGGTCATACCACTGATTATCTAGAGATTCCATTTGGAGTTGCATATATAATATTATAAGAGGATTATTAGATAGGTAGGAAATTATTACAGAACAGGGGTTAGTAATCTTCACAGTGGGATGAAGCTCTCATTAATGGCAGCAAAATTCAGAGTGCTAGTACTATAAGGAGCCATAGCCACATACATACGTATTGTCAAGGAGGATCAAACCTAGGACCTTTCATTTGAAAACGCACCCGCTCCTTTAGATCTTACTCATGATCAGCCTGTTTCTGTCTGAGGCCAGCCAGTACTGGGAGTCTTGATCAATATCTAACCAGATCAGCTATAACATCACCGGCTCATTCACCTGCATGTCCACCAATGTTATCTATGCCATCATGTGCCAGCAATGCCCCTCTGCTATGTACATTGGCCAAACTGGACAGTCACTACGCAAGAGGATAAATGGACACAAGTCAGATATCAGGAATGGCAATATACAAAAACCTGTAGGAGAACACTTCAACCTCCCTGGCCACACAATAGCAGATGTAAAGGTAGCCATCTTACAGCAAAAAAACGTCAGGACCAGACTCCAAAGAGAAACTGCTGAGCTCCAGTTCATTTGCAAATTTGAAACCGTCAGATCAGGATTAAACAAAGACTGTGAATGGCTATCGAACTACAGGAGCAGTTTCTCCTCCCTTGCCGTTCACACCTCAACTGCTAGCAGAGCACCGCACCCTCCCTGATTGAACTAACCTCATTATCTCCATACTGATTTATACCTGCCCCTGGAAATTTCCATTACTTGCATCTGATGAAGTGGGCATTCACCCACGAAAGCTTATGCTCCAATACTTCTGTTAGTCTTAAAGGTGCCACAGGACCCTCTGTTGCTTTTTACAGATTCAGACTAACATGGCTACCCCTCTGATACTTGACACAGACTTTGCAATAATAATTAACAGAATCTGATGAGAGCTATGGTGCCTTTAAGACATACACTGTATGTGAGCTCAAGGATATAATGTTAGCCAGATGTCTACAGTTAGAGAAAAAAGTGCTGCTCCTTCCCATCATATTTTGTACAATTTTCTAAGCAGCATGTTGCATTTTATTATTAATTATAGCATCAACAGTGTGCTGGGTGCCTTACAGGCAAGTAAGAAGACAAAGTCACTGCCCCCAAGCAGCTTACCGAGTAGACAACCAACAGGGAAGGGATGCAACAAGAAAGCAAAGTGATAGAGTGGTGAGGCTGCACAGTTTTGGAGGGGATAAAGGATGGTGGGATTTACTCTTTCTTATTATGCTCAGATTTACTTGCTGGGAAGACTAAGGTATATAGGTCAGTGTTGTGTGATCTTGTCATTTTGGGCCATTTTTGGCATCGCATTCTTTATAGTGTATATTTCCCCCCAGAGATATACAGAGGAAACGTTAGCCAGTGAGGATCCTTCGCAGCCACCTATACCTCCACTGCAGCATTATTTAGAGAGACCCATAAACAGGATCCATCAGTATCAAATTATCATCAAGGTAAGGAGCTTCCTATATATAGTCTTACCACTCGTGGTGTGATGGGTTTGCCTTCCATTTTGGAGACCCTTTGGAGAAGATGGAGCTGATCAGTTACATTGGCTTCACACCAGTGTTACTCCATTGGAATTACTCTTGAGCAAGAGAGATCAGAATCAGGGTCAAGGTTTGTGCACGTTGAATACTTTTGTAAACTTAAATCATTTGAGAGGTTCACAAAGTCTCAGACACCACATGGTTTGCCCAGCTTTACCTGAATACTCTAAACATGGTTACATCCGTGAAGAATATAAATTCTTGTACACATGTGGCAACCTATCTGTTATAAAAGCAACTCGTTTTCAATGCACACGTCATTGACTTGTCAACAGAGGCAACTTCCCTCCCTGTTTTTGCAGGCAGAATTCAAGGTAAACAAGGCAAATAACGTAAGAGCTACCTTCCCACCTACTGCAAATCTTTGCTGTTTCAAGAGCTGAGCCCAAAACAAATAATTTCTGAAGGTTCTGAAACATTTCACTATCTGAGAATTTATTTATATACATATATATAAATGTATACATACACACACACAAACACTCATAATATTTGTTGTAATGTTTATTATATACTACATAAAACTGGGCATGTTTAGTCTTAAGAAAAGCAGACTGAAAGGGGACCTGATAACAGACTTCAAATATGTTAAGGGCTGTTCTAAAAAGGATGGTGAAGATAGGACGAGAGGTAATGGGCTTAATCTGAAGCAAGGGAAAACTTTCTAACTATAAGGATAGCTAATCGCTGGAATAGGTTATGACAGGTTGTGGAATCGCTGTCATTGGAAGTTTTTAAGAACAGGTTTGGCAAACACCTGTGATGGATCATCTAGGTTTGCTTGGTCCTGCCTCAACCTGGGGGGAAGAACTAGATGGATCTCTTGAGGTCCCTTCCAGCCCTACATTTCTAAGATTCCATGATTCTATATTTGTGCTCCTTCTATGCTTCCATGTTCCAGCCAGGACCCAGAATACCCCTTCTTGTCAAAATACCCCTTTTTGTTGTATTTTCAGTCAGAGTAGAAGGAAATAATATCAGGGAGCCCCCAAAATTGCTAAATTTTTACAAATACAGATTTTACAAATTTAAGAGATTTAAATAGTTTGGAGAAGGTTCAAACAAGCTTCTGAATGATGCACACTTGTCTGGCCCTGCACACCAAAATTTTTGAAGGTTCTCCTGATGCTTGTTCGGAGCCCCTGTACAAACACTACCTGAAAATGAAAGAGAAGAACAAATGTAATATTTACATTCCTTTTGGCAGAAAAGTGTAGGTTGACGTTGGCAGCAATTTCCTGCATATCCTTCCCTTCTTACTTTCACTGCATTGACGGTTGTGTTTTAGCCCCGTCCCTTGACTGTTTGACTCATTGTGGTGCCTTGATACCGTTGTGATAATTACATTAGAAATGCGCTGATAAGTATGTGGATCTCTTCACAAAGGTGGCCCCGAACGGAGAGCTGGATTACAGACTCCCACAGAGTGATGTCTGGACTGCATGAGGATACCAGTAGAATGCAAACTCTTGGAAACGTCCAGTAACCGCTGCTTTGTTCACTTGTAGGAATTAATCCGAAATAAAGCAAGAAATAGCCAAAACTGTGCGCTGCTGGAGCAGGCTTATGCCATTGTGTCCGCGCTCACCCAGCGTGCAGAAAACAACCTCCATATCTCGCTCATTGAGAACTATCCAGGGACTCTGGAAATTCTAGGAGAACCCATTCGACAGGTAATTAGAAACTCTGAATGAGGACAATTAGTGCTTAATGCTCTTCCTGCCTTTGATAAGCCTTAAGTGGTCCATATTCTTTAGTGGCTTCTATACAAATTGTCATTTGAAACAGAAAATCAGCGTAACACCCACCAAAATGATTATCATTAATTCTGTGTTGTTGCATGTAATAAATTGCAGAACGTGACAGAGATGGACCTTCTGGATTGACTAAACTTGGGAGCTGCTGAGCATAGAAAGTTAGTCCCTTCCCCATGGGTAATATAGGTGTTTATCTTCACAACTCACCTTCCAAACAGCAGGAAATCCTGTTTGGGGCATGTTTAATGGCTCATTTCATGCACCCTTGTGCTGATTAAGGTGTCCACAGTATATGTTGTCAAAAATATATGGACCAAATCCTGTTCTCGTTGAAGTTGATGAGACTTTTCCAATTACACCTATGGAACTAGAATTTGGCCTTACGTTTTCATTGCATATGTTTCCCCAAGTAATAGACTTTTGTTTTTAAAGCTCAGTTTTAAAATGCATTTCCATTCAAATCAACATGGGTAATATTGTATGTGCTCAATATGAAATCGTGAGATTTGTTTCTCAATATCTTAGCCCTCACAATCCATATAACTTCAGAAGATCTTTCTGTCTCTCTACCTGTCTCTTTAGAAATGGATGGATGGATTTCAAGATACCACACAGGACATAATTTGAAATTATATTTAATTTTTTAGTAGCTTTAGCCCTGGTGAAAGTTGCCTGGCTGGCAATCCTGGAGAGTTATGCCCCATATTTATCAATAGGCAAAGGAGTAATTTGAAAGATAATGTTGGAACTAAAACTGTGTACACAGATTAGGAGTAGTGTCATTCTGAATGCATCACATGTAATGGTGACAATCATCTGCTATGTTGCAATAAAAGCCACGGTGGATGGGATGGAGGATGGAACACAGAACAATTGCTGTTCAGTAGCTGGGAAGTGATAGAGAGATGCCATGAAAGTAGTTCATCAAACATTTCTACTTATTATTTCCTGCTTTCTTTTCCAGGGTCACTTCATAGTGTGGGAAGGAGCTCCGGGAGCCAGAATTGCATGGAAAGGTCACAACCGACATGTCTTCCTCTTCAAGAATTATATCCTGATCTGCAAACCCAAGCGAGACACCAAGACAGACACCTACAGCTACATCTTCAAGAACATGATGAAGGTCTAACCCTTACTTTTACCTCCCCACCAGTACAATTGCTTTTTTTTTTTTCAGTCTGCTTCTCTCTCTCTTGATATGCAGCTGCTGGTCATCAGAAAACAGGACATTTCACTGATCCTTTCAAATGGTTCTTTCGTTTCCAAAATTCCCTACAACACAGATAGAACCTGCAATACATTTTTTAGCTCTCCGAGTCAGGTAGAATATATGTCATAAACCACCAGACAGCGAAAGAACAGAATTTCATTGCGCATTAGTCAGGATACATATAGGAAGTTATGTTCACCCCAGCAGGAAGCCCATTGAAGCCAATGAAATTAGCCAGGTGGCGAATTTGGACCAAGATGGTTTCAAGTCAGTAAATTGGAATAGTTTCCATTTCAGTCTAATGCTGTATTTCCAATACTTGCCCTCTGCCAACAAAAGAATTGGGCAGGCCCATCTGAAGTCATTTGTCCCCATAGTATAAGAATATCACATAAGAACATAAGAGCTGCCATGCTGGGTCAGACCAATGGTCCCCATAGCTCAGTATCCTGTCTCTGACAGTAGCCAGTACCAGAGCTCCAGGGAGAGTTTACAGATCAGGGAAATTCTGGAGGGATCCGCTCCTGTCTTCCACTCCTGGCTTTTACCAGTCAGAGGTTGAGGATCACCTTGAGCATGGGGTTGTATCCCTGACCATCCTGGCTAATAGCCATTGGTGGACTTATTCTCCATGAATGTATTTAGTTATTTTTTGAACCCAGTTATACTTTTGTCCATCACAACATCCCATGGCAATAAATTCCACAGGTTAATTGTGTGTATAATTATAAGAAATTCAGATTGGATTTTCAGATTTAAATGCTCAACTGCTACTAAAAGTCAATGGGTGTTGGGTGGTCTAACTCCCTAAGGCCCCTTTGAAAAGCCCCGTCTCATTCTTATGTGACCATCACATGCACAGTCTGTGTTTCCCAACTGGATTGTCTTGCTCTCCGTATAGTACCTACTGTGCAGTTTCTCTTCATGTTGCTCCTGCCTGTGTTGTTTCTCACAATGTATCGTCCTCTGTCATTAAGATCTCAGCATTGTTTTTCTGTTGATGCTGGCTTGTAGATCATGTGCAATATTCTTTTAACATTAAGTAGTTATTTTTCCTGGAGATAATAATTCACAGGTGTCAGACTTTAAGCTGCCTGTTTGCTATATTCCATTAGGTAGATCGCACAAAGCACTCCATAGTGGGCCGAATTCTCATTTACGCATAGGCCACTTTGCACGGCTCAGGCAGTGAAAAGGGACCGTCAAGGGGGTGTAAATTATGTTTACACTCACTTTAATGCCCTTTTGGTATAAATGAGAAGCAGGCCCAGTGTGTTCTAGGCAACAACTCTGCATTGGCAATGGGGGATTAGATGGCACCTAATAAAATTTATCCCACTTACATTTTTATGGAGGTGGTTCTGACCAGGGCCGCCCGGGGGGGGGGGGCAAGTGGGGCAATTTGCCCCAGGCCCCGGGCCCCGCAGAGACCCCCACGAGAGTTTTTTGGGGCCCCTGGAGCCGGGTCCTTTACTCGCTCCGGGGGCCCCGGAAAACTCTCGCGGGGCCCCCGGAGCTTCTTACGCTCCAGGTCTTCGGCGGCAATTCACAGCGGGGGCTCCTTCCGCCCCGGGACCCACCACTGAAGTGCCCTGAAGACCCGCGGTGGGGGCTCCTTCCGCCCCGGGACCCGCTGCCAAAGTGCCGGGTCTTCGGCGGCAATTCGGCGGCGGGGGCCCCCCACTGCCGAAGACCCCAGGCCCCCTGAATCCTCTGGGCGGCCCTGGTTCTGACTCAGAAAGATTAAATCTAGATCTGAACTTACCTAAATGTTGGGGCTTTCTTGGGAGCCAGGGTGTTGGTTCAGACTCATGTCTAATTTCTGTCATGCGACTGAAGACATTTCATTGACTTTCTTACTGTCCTCCCTGTCACCCAGCTATCCCACATAGATGTGAATGACCTGGTGGAAGGAGATGACCGGGCATTTGAGATCTGGCATGAGCGAGAAGACTCTGTCCGCAAGTACCTACTTCAAGCTCGTACGGTCATCATCAAGAACTCCTGGGTGAAGGAAATCTGTGGTATACAGCAACGTATCAGCCTGCCTGTGTGGAGTGAGTATAGTCAGGAAGATTGATTGAACCTCTGCTAAAACTGATGTCTCTCCAGTTCAGAAGTGCAAGTGATGAATGGCTTTGCTGGTAAGATTAGCTCTGCAAGGAGGAGAGAGCCATCACAGCCAGCGTTATACCTCTGAAGCTTAACTACGGGCTGGCCTAATTATGTCAGGGTCTACATGATAGCCTCCCTCCCACCGATGCAAGTGCCGTACTATACCAACATCATAACTTCACCTTCATGAGAGGTGTAAGTCTTAGGTTGGTGTAGTTAGGGCGACACGGTGTCTGTATAGACAATGTCCCTGTCATCGGCTGTTGACTGTCATGTCAATTTCACGGCAGGACCTGCGAAATTCACAAAAAAGCCGGGCAACTAGGGCCCCACTGCCCCCAGCTCCCTTGCAGAGCTGGGCAGCTGGACCCCACTCCTGGCTGGGAGCCAGGGTGAGAAGCCCAGGCAGCTGGACCCTGCTCCCAGCTGGGAGCTGGGGCAAGAAGCCCCGGTGGCTTCTCCCCACCCAGCTTCCAGCTGGGAGCCAGGCAGCCTTGTCAATGGCCCTGAGCTGTGAAATTGATGTGCTGCCCAGCTTCTGGCTGGGAGCAGGGGGAGAGGGGAGGGTGAGAAGCCAGGACAGCTGGACTCTTCTCCCCGGGGCTGAGAAGCCCAGGGCAGCTTCCCCCAGCTCCCCACTGGGAACAGGGAGTGGAGGGGTGGGGGACAGCCCTCCAGGCTCCCGGCAGGGAGCTGCCAGCAGAGCTGAGAGACCGGGCTCTCAGCTCCCCACTCTGCCCCTCTTAGGGTTGGTGGACGGGCTCCTGGTGAGGACGCGCATCACTGACCCAAGGAGGGTAGCTTGAACATAATAATTCACGGAGGTCAGACTTTAAGCTGCCTGTTTGCTATGTACCATTAGGTAGATCGCACAAAGCACTCCATAGTGGGCCGAATTCTCATTTACACATAGGCCACTTTGCACTGCTCAGATAGTGTAAAGGGGCCTTCAAGGGGGTGTAAATTACGTTTACACTCACTTTAATGCCCTTTTGGTGTAAATGAGAAGCAGGCCCAGTGTGTTCTAGGCAACAACTCTGCATTGGCAATGGGGGATTAGATGATACCTAATAATAGAACAGTAAGTCTGGAGGCTGCAATTCAACCTAATATGAAACCTCAGACTTATTTTTCTAGTGTAGACATACCGTAAGTTTAGGAGTTTCAGTTCCGTCCTTGCCCATAATAACCAAATGTCATAAATAATTTGTTAATTTGTGTTAAAATTCTATGATTGTAACATATCAGCTGAACTACCTGCTTACTTTTCAGAGGTTTGTCACCCTCATTATGCAAGACGCTGGCTGATGAGTTAAGGAAAGCTGGTTGTACCTGTACTATATGATAGAAAACTTCATTCTAATAGTGGGAGAATCTGCTCAACATCTTACATGACTATACACAAATGCAAGAAGTATGGAGAATAAACAATAAAAACTGGAAATATTAGTTCAGAAGCTAAATTATGACTTAATTGGCATCATAGAGACTTGGTGGGTTAAATCTCAATACGGGAAGATTGGTACAGAGGGGTATAGCTTGTTCAGGAAGGACAGGCAGGGTAAAAAAGGGAGGAGCTATTGTGTTATACATCAATTATACGCCCTTGTTCTGAGGTCCAGAAGGAGGTGAGAGGCAGACCAGTTGAAAGTCTCTGGGTGAAGATAAAAAGGGAGACTACCATATCAGGAGGAGTAGGCGAATGAGACATTTCTAGAACAAATAACGAATAGCCAAAATACAAGACCTAATAGTAATGCGGGACTGACATCTGGAAAAACAATATGGCAAATGACTAAATGTCCAGTAAACTCCTGGAGTGTCTTAGGGGCAGCTTTTAGTTTCAAAAAGTGGGGGAAATAACCAGGAGGACAGCCAATGTAGAGCTCATTCTGACTGACAGGGAGGAATTGGTTGCAAATCTGATAGTTGAGGCCAACATGGGGAAAGTGATCAAGAAATGATAGATTTCATCATTCCAAGGAAAGGGAGGCATGAAAGCAGCAGAATAAGGACAATGGACTTTAAAAAATAGACTTTAACAAACTCAGAGAACTTGTAGGGCAGGTCCTATGGGAAGAAAATCTAAGCGAACAAGGAGTTCAGGAGAGCTGGCTGTTTCTCAAAGAGACCATATCAAAGGCTCAACAGCAAATTATCCCAATGCAAAGGAAAGGTAGGAAAAATAGTAATAGGCCAATATGGCTCTTTAATGACCTGGAAATCAAAAAGGAAGCCTACAAAAAGTAGAAACATGGACAAATTGCTAAGGAGGCGTACAAAAAAATAGCACAAGCATGTAGAGACAAAATTCAGAAAGGCTAAGGCACAAAATGAGTTACACCTAGCAAGGGACGTACAGGACAATAAGAAGAGATTCTGTAAATACATTAGGCGCAAGAGAAAGATGAAGGACAATTTAGGTCCTCTTCTTAGTGGGGAAGGAGAGCGAATAATGGATGACGTCGAGAAGGCTGAGGCATTTAACACATATTTTGCTTCGGTCTTCACTAAAAAGGTAAATTGTATCGAAATACTTAATACAATAAAAACCAGGGTGAAGGAATGCAAGTGAAAATAAGGAAAGAAAGAGTAAAGAATATTTAGATAAGTTAGATGTAGCCAGCTCAGCAGAGCAAAATGAAATGCACCCTAGGGTATGTAAAGAACCATCTGAAGCAACCTCAGAACCATTGGAAATTATCTTTTGAGAACTCATGGAAGATGAGTGAGGTCCCAGATGACTGAAGAAGGGCAAACCTAGTACCTATCTTTAAAAAGGGGGAACAAAAAGGACCTGTGGAATTATAGAGCAGTCAGCCTAACTTTGATACCTGGAAAGATATTGGAACAAATTATTAAATAATCAATTTGAAAGCACTTAGAGGATAACAGGGTAATAAGTCATAGCCAACATGGATTTGTGAAGATCATATCCTGCCAAACCAACCTAATTTTCTTCCTTGGCGGGGTTGCTGGCCTAGGAGATGAGGGGAAGCTGTGGACGTGATATATCTTGATTTTAGTAAGGCTTTTGACACATTCCCACATGACATTCTCCGAAGTAAAGAAGGGATGTAACTATTATGAAGTGGGTGCAGAGCTGGTTGAAAAAACATATGCAAAGAGTAGTTATCAATGATTTGCTGTCAAACTGGGAGGCTATATCTAGTGGGTGCCGCAGGGGTCAGTCCTGGGTCCAGTGCTATTCAGTATTTTCATTAATGACTTGATAATGGAGTGAAGAGTATGCTTATCAAATTTGCACATGATACCACATTGGAAGGGGTTGCTAGCACGTTGGAGGACAGGATTAGAATTCAACATGACCTTGACAAATTGGAGAATTAGTCTGAAATCACCAAGATAAAATTCAAAAAAGAAAAGATTTGAGGGGGTAACCTGATAACAGTCTTCAAATATGTTAAGGAATGTTATAAAGAGGACAGTGATCAGTTGTTCTGTATGCCCACTGAAAGTAGGACAAGTCAAAGGGGTTTGATCTGCAACAAATAAGATTTATGTTAGATATTAGGAAACTCTTTCTAACTCTAGGGGTAGTTAAGCTCTGGAATAGGCTTCCAGGGGAGTTTGTGGAATCTCTGTCACCTGAGGTTTCCAAGAGCAGGTTAGACACACACATGTCAGGGATGGTCTAGGTGTACTTGGTCTTATCTCATGACGGGGGGGGGGAGGGGAGGAGGTGGTGGGCTAGATGACCCCTCGAGGTCCCTTCCAGCCCTATATTTCTATGATTCTCCAGCACAGTTTAACAGTCCCATAGAAATCAAGAGAACTTTTATGCTGGGTGGGGGAATACAGCTGCTAAAACCTCTATAACAAAGACTAAAAGTTAGCAATAGAAATATATCTGGGACACTTGATCCCAACCAGCCCCTGCTGTTGATTTCAAAGGGGTTATAGGCAGTTCACCAAGAACAAAGTTTGGTGAAAAGGGCCCAAACATGCACCATTCAAATCTGTGGGTATTTTGATAATGATGTCAATGGGAACAGAATCAGAACCTGTTCCAAAGCCTATTGATGTCAATGGAAAGACTCCCTTTGATTTCAGTGGGCTTTGAATTAGATCCCAAGTGCCCAGATTGCATTCACAGGTGCAAAGAGGTAATTGCATGCAACGGGCTTATAGCATATTCAGTAAACTACTGAATGTGCACCTACACTTGCATATATTACAGATAGAGCCTAAGACAATTTGGCTTCTATTTCTACTACATTTGCACCGAAAACAAGGCTGTGTATTTTAACTTTTACCAATAACCTGTTCTTATAAAGTGAGACTTCCAAATTATTTTTATACAACTTCTTGATATACATAAAGGTCAAAACCTAAAGTGTTTTAACAGTACTCAGTGCAGAATAAACTAGTGTGGAAAGAAGCAGGAATACATTTTGGGTGCTCAGCATTTTCTGAAAAACAGGATCCTTTAAGGTGTCTCACATCGGGCAGCCAAAAATGGAAGTGCCCAGAACCACTAGTCAGTTTTGAAAATCTTGGCCTAAGAAACTGCCAAGGCTATAGAGTGAGTCAGAACGAGGGATAAAACTCAGCATTCCTGTCCCCCAGGTCTAAAATCACTAGCCAACACATGGTGAGCTCTGTTTATCCACAAGCAATTTGTAACGCCATGAAGTCATTAGAACCTGTTGGTTAATAAACTCTCCATTTCAGGTATCCCATGTTGAAACTTTAAGGTTTGCAAAACTCAGCCGTCCTGCGTGTCCTTTTTCTTCATTGCATTAGTCATTCTTCGGTCAGAACCACTAAAAATGCCTAATAAATCTCTTTTCTTTCAGTTCCTCCGAATTTTGAGGAAGAACTGGCTGACTGTACAGCCGAGCTGGGCGAAACTGTCAAATTGGCTTGCAAAGTAACAGGAGCTCCTAAACCAGCAGTTGCTTGGTATAAAGGTATCGTCAGCATCGTGTTGTCATGAGATAAATACTCCTAGTTTACACGGCCCTCACGCTACTCCATACCAACTTCTTGGTAGCTGATCATTTAACTGAATCACATGTTTTCCCAGCAACATTATAATTACAGGTTTCAGAGGGGTAGCCATGTTAGTCTGTATCAGCAAAAACAACAAGGAGTCCTTGTGGCACCTTAGGCCTGGTCCACACTAACCCCCCACTTCGAACTAAGGTACGCAAATTCAGCTACGTTAATCACGTAGCTGAATTCGAAGTACCTAAGTTCAAACTTACTGCGGGTCCAGACGCGGCAGGCAAGCTCCCCCGTCGATGCCGCGTACTCCTCTCGCCGAGCTGGAGTACCAGCGTCGACGGCGAACACTTCTGGGATCGATTTATCGCGTCTAGACAAGACACGATAAATCGATCCCAGAAGATCAATTGCTTACCGCCGGACCTGGAGGTAAGTGTAGACCTACCCTTAGAGACTAACAAATTTATTTGGGCATAAGCTTTCGTGGACTAAAACCCACTTCATCAGATGCATGGAGTGGAAAATACAGAGGCAGGTATAAATACACAGCTCATGAAAAGATGGGAGTTGCCGTACTGAGTGGGGGGGGTCAGTGCTAACGAGCCAATTCAATTACGGTGGAAGTGGGCTATTCTCAACAGTTGACAAGAAGGGATGAATACCAAGGGAGGAAAAATCACTTTTGTAGTGCTAATGAGGCCAATGTAATCAAGGTGGCCCATTTCAAACAGCTGACAAGAAGGTGTGAGTATTGATATTGTTTTTACTATAATTACAGTTTTTACTTGCAGTGAAAACATCTTTGCTGAAAGTTCACACCCGATACAAAGCTGTTTCACGTGCCTCTCACTGCATTTAAGTCTTTTCCTTTTACAACACACCATAATCAACGAGATCCTTCACCACACAGGACAGACTTCGGGAGAGTTTTCGTGTTTACATGAGGACAAAGCATGGCAGGTGATGAGCACCTGCAGTGCCCATTGAGATCAGGATTTAGCTCATGGTGGATACAATGTCTCCTCGGCTGTGTTCTCAGGGTGCATTGCAGAGAAGGAAGCTACTCTGACCTTATGCAATGTGCATCTGTTTTTAGAGAGGCGAACACAGCTCTAAGCCCCCTTCATCCATGCCTTTCCCAGTCCTGGGGATAGCCAGGGTCCAAAGTGGAAGAAAAGGGTGCAGTTCCCAAACAGAGGCTGTAAACTGGTACTAAACTGATGCTGCGTTTAATGCGGGATTTTTCTTTCTTTTATTTTTAAGATGGCAAACCAGTGGAGATGGATCCCCATCACATTATCATAGAAGATCCTGATGGTTCCTGCACATTGATCCTGGATACTCTGATGGGTATTGACTCAGGACAGTACATGTGCTTTGCCACCAGTCCGGCTGGTAACGCCAGTACACTAGGAAAGATCCTTGTTCAAGGTAAAGTCCTGTACGGGTACATTGTTTTAAAGTGCTATTCACCACTTCCCTGCTGTATAATATACTAGGTATGTGCATTAAAACACACAGGCCGTTCTGCATTACATTCCTGGCGTGTCCTCTTTGACGCGCCCTCTGATAGCTCAGGAATAGTGAATCAGAAAGTCAGATCTCTTTGTTGGTTGCGCTCTGCTACCAATGGCAGTGATCCAGTCAGGCCACAGACCTGTGTTGTATGTTTGGATTGCTGTCGTGTTTCTTAAGTTTATTCTCATTTTCTAGTGCCGCCGAGGTTTGTGAACAAGGTTAGAAATGCTTATTATGTTGAAGATGAAGACGCTCAGTTTACCTGCACCATTGAAGGAGCACCTTATCCTCAGATCAGGTCAGTTCTTGAAGTTATTTCTTGACAGAAACTAAATGTTTGGGTGGTTTCCTCATGCAATTTATTGTAGCAATTGTGTGAGAGGGAAAAACCTGCAAATAATAATTGATATGGGACTCTATCAGATGTAATGTGCTGATGTATATTTTGGGGTTCCTTTAACTATCTTCACCCAGCATGCATTCACTTCACCAACCAAGTGTTCTGGGCCATCCATGGTGACATTCTCTCTAGCAGCGGAAAGCTCAGTACAGCGTCCTCTGAAGACTGGCAGTGCTGCTCTATGCATTGGCTTGACACGTTTCCTGAGAAGAACGTAAGACTCTGTTTTTCCACAGGGGATGAGTGAGCTCCCTCCACAGTGATTCACATCCCTGAAAAATGCAGAAAGCGTGAGGCCCAGCTGGGACCTAAACTTGTATCTCCCTCCTGGGAGTGCGTTGCTCTGCCCACGGGGTTGATGGGCGAGTGACTCATTGAAATGTCACATTTTGCCTTAGACTGGCTATTTTCCATGCACAGGTGGTATAAAGATGGTGCCCCGCTGACAGACATCAATAAATACCAGACTTTCAGTGAGCCACGGAGTGGCGTGTTAGTCTTGGTGATCAAAAATGCTTCTAAGGAGGACATGGGACACTATGAATGTGAAGTAAGTTCAAACAGATTTCAACCGCTGCTGTTTGGCTCATCATAATGTAAGAATTTCTTCTCTCTGAGGACAGATTTTTGACTGTGTTATTGTATCTGAAGTGTTACACGCAACGTACCAAGAAGCTCAAAATAAAGGAGGGATGGGCCCAACTATTTGGGGATACTCTGATCTGAGATTTTGGGTCATCAAATAATATAAAAATGAGGCAGTTTGGAAATCAGTTTAGATTCCAAATCTACCCCAGGCAACGTTCAGATGTTCTGATGTGGAGTTTTGCTTTGGGCCCATCACTAAATTAAAGAGATCCTCCCCACTCCAGACAAACATCCAGACAAGAAAGAGCACTTTTGGACTTCAGCCAAAAGGGCAACCATTGAAATTCCCTTTTATTTCAAAAGCTTAGTAGGAAGTAACTAAGAAAATCAAATCATATATGTCGGGGCAGGCAATTTCAGTTACTTGAAAAAAGAAATTGCACTTCATCTTTTGTAGTAAGTCAGTAGTAAATCCTTAGTAGTAAAGTAGTAACATAAATTGCACTGATTTGAGATGTGCACACTCAAGGGATCTGCTTCATAAGTATATTTCCCGAGGGCCAGATTCTTCTACTGCCGGATTCAGCTAACTTCTGTTGAAGTTACTTGAATCTTGCCCCTTGGATTCAGTTGAGCCATTTATGCAGTCCTGAATTGCACATATGGCCTTGGCTGCAGCAGGGTAAAGTGGGGATTGACTGTATAAAATTATCCTACATTTTACTGTGTATTGCTTGATTCTTGTTAGCTGATGAACAGATTAGGCACAGCAAGGAGTGGAGCGGATCTTTGCCATCAGAGTGCAGCATTATTGACCCAGGAGAAGAGGGGAGACCAAGCCATTACTATAGAAGGTATGACCCTTTGCCAGCTCTGTAAGTATAACATTGAATTACCCTAAAGTCATCTTCTTGAGGGTTGAATATATTTGCCATCTTATCATACAGTCTTATTCATGTTGATTGTCAGCGTACATGTGTCTGTATGTCCATCTATGCGTGTATGCGTATACTGCAGATCATGTATACCCATCACGCACTTAGTTGATTTCCAAACCGATGAAATCAATGAATTATCTTATCATATAATGTTGATGGGATACATTAAATGGCAAAGGAGGAGCAAGCCAGGGGTTTATTTTGCTGCCACTAATTCTGGTGATTTTTTGATTCTTTCCATTTGAACTAGCAATAGTGGTGTTTCAGTCTAGACGCAGAATGTGATATGAGCTACTCCGAGGAAAGACAGGGCTCAATAACTAAAGCTCAGCAGAAATACAGTGGCCTCCTAAAATGACACATGAGAATATGTGGAATTGTCAAAGAAATACATCTGATGGATCAGCTGGGTTTCCAAGCACGGGTGTGAATAGGTGTTAATTTACCTGTTAGCAAGTGATACATTGATATTAAACATCACATGTTCATGGAATCCATTCCTTTTTTAGGAGTGTTTTTGGTTTGTTTGTTTATTTAACTTAAGTTGGTAAGAACTCCAGTGGAGAGGTCTTTCTCTTCATTTCTTAAGAGGGCTGCTGTCCTAAGTTATCTTGTCCTTTGAATTATTTCTACTAGAAATATGTAAAGAATACAAACTACACCCTTCATAACTGCACTTAGGCAGCACTGAATGTCAGAGGTTTGCAAACAGCTACGGAATTTATTTTCTCCTTCGAGTGATTGTGCATAGATACATTCCACTGTAGCTGTCTGTGCATCCAGTGCACTCAAGATGGAGACTTTTGCCAGCAGTACCACCAGAGGGCACATGCCCCCTGCTTCCGTCATGTTCAGAGCTGAGGGCATAAAAGGGGCATGGCCGCTGCCTCCTTCTCAGTTCCTTCTGTGGCAAGAGTTGGGAGTTCCCTGTGGCTCTTTAGTTCAGTTAGCCGATTTCTAGAAAGAGATTTCTCTAAATGTGTATGGTTCTAATGACAGTTTAGGCTTAAGGCAGTTTAGTATAGTTTAGTTTATTAGATAGTTCTTTCATTTGGGGGTTTAGTATGGAGAAATCCCCAGGATTCAAATAATGTGCCATATGCAGGCATAAAAGCTGGAACTAGGAGTGCTGGGGGTCCTGCCGCACCCCCTGGCGGCTTGAAGTGATTTACAGTTTACAAGGTTTACAGTTTGGTTCAATGGCTCTCAGCACCCCCACTATAAAAATTGTTCCAGCCCCCCTGTATGCAGGGCCGTAATCCTTGTTGCAGATAAGCACTAGAGAAGAGAGAGAGAGAAACATGGGAGGAAGGCAAGAAACTCGCCACCTGGGGTCATCCTCCTGGATCCTACCGTCTCTTGAGGACGACACACTGCCCGTGGCCAGAGAAATGAGCAGCCCCTGAAAACGGGGACCTTGTCTCCCTCGTAGCCACAGTTGGTCAGGAACCTTTTCTTACAAACCCAGCCCCAGGTAACGGGGCGTCCCTGTCTGGAATACTCAGTAATAGACCAGCCTGAACAACAAGTGCAGGAAGTTCTACCTCAGAGCAGGCCACAGCCTGGGCCCTGTCATGGATGCCTTCCTTCTTCCCTGGTCGAGCCATCTGCTGTATGCATTGCCTCCAGTCCTTCTCATTTTGAGGGTGATCAGGAAACTAAAGAGAGACAAGACAACCATAATTTTTATAGTGCCGGCCTGGCCAAGATAATACTGGTTCATGTACCTACACCGACTCTCCATTCGGTCACTCATAACTTTACCCCTTGTTGACGATCTCCTGTCTCAAAACCAATGTCTCTGTATCCAACTCGCAATCTCTCCGCCTCACCGCATGGATGATCTCCGGTTGAGTAATCAGGAGAGATTATGCTCCCAAGATGTCCAAGCGATCTTGGTAAGCCGCAGAATGGATTCCACCTGAGTGACCTATGCAGTGAAATGGAAAAGGTTTTTGATCTGGGCGGAATCTCACAGTGGTTAGACACATACTGGACTACCTACTGCATCTAAAATTTTCTGACCTCTCAGTTAGTTCATTGAGAATCCATCTGGCATCTGTCTCTGCAGTACACCTTGTAGCGGAAGACTTTTCTATCTTTTTGCATCTCTTGGCTTCCAGATTTCTAAAGGGTGTTGTTAATGTGCACCTTATCATGTCCGATCTGGTACCTTTGTAGGATCTGAATCTAGTTCTGACCCATTTAATGGGTCCCCCCTTTGAACCTCTGGCAACATCATCCCCTGTCACCATTATCAGTGAAAACAGCATTCTTGTTAGCAATTACCTCTTACTAGGAGAGTCTCAGTGCTTCTAGCACTCTTAGTTGACCCTCCTCTCACAGTTTTCAACGAAGATAAAGTTTCCCGTAGGCTGTACCCTACGTTTATGCCAAAGGTGGTGTCAACCTTCTACTTTAATCAGATTATTCATTTCCCATTATTCTTCCCGAAACCTCATTCTATCAAGGCTGAAGAAAAGCGTCATGCCTTAGATGTTTGTAGGGTTTGGGCATTTTACATAGACCATACAAATGTTTCAGATGCTGCCCCAAAATCTTTGTAGCCTCCGGTGAAAGAATCAAAGGAGATCAGTTGCAGCTCAGTGTATCTCACATTGGATTTCTGACTGCATCAAGCTTTGCTTTGATCTTGCTAAGGTCTCCCTTCCACGAAGGATAACTGTGCTCCACTGGGGCTCATTCCATTTCATCAGCCTTTTTAAGCAACATTCTTATATGGGACGTGCCAAGCAGCAACGTGATCATGGGTACATACCTTCCCCAGACACCATGCTATTACACGGGCTTCCTGAGAGGACGCCAGCATCGGCAACTTGGCGTTGCAGTCTCTTTTCAGTTAATCTGCAGTCCCACCATCTGTAGCAAAACTGCTGGTGAGTCACCTCCCGGGCAATGTATACATGCACAATCACTTGGGAAGAAAAAATTGTTCCTCATCTGCACAATAACTGTTCTTCTTCGAGATGTGTTGTGCACATATACGTTCCATGACCTTCCCCGCTGCTTCAGGAGTTAGATACATGGCAGTGCAAAGTAATGGAGAGGGAGGTGATAGCTGTATGCCTTCTGTGCTCTCTGCTCTGATCACACGAGAGTAGGGCCGCATGCATTGCTTAGTGGTACTGCTGGCAAAAGTCTCTGGCTTGAGTGCATTGGGCTCACATACGGATGTATTGGAATGTATATGTGCCCAACACATCTCGAAGAACAAGAGTCACTGTTCTATATGCATCCGAAGAAGTGGGCTGTAGTCCACGAAAGCTTATGCTCTAATAAATTTGTTAGTCTCTAAGGTGCCACAAGTACTCCTGTTCTTTGTACAGGTAAGTGAGCACTTTTTCACATCACTGGCATTTGAATAGTGACAGCACTCAGGATTTCTATGCAGGCCGTGACTGGGAGAAAGTGTACTCTCGACAATTACTTTTGCCTTGAAGCTAGTGTTAATGTCGGGAGTCAGAAACCATAGGCTACCCAGATTAGTGTCCAGGCCTATAATTTATTTAGCCTGTTTGGAATCATTATATGTTTCTAATGACCTAGAAAAGTTGGAATTTATTCATTATTTCCCTAAACTTCTGAATCCTTATAGAAACCCAGGTAATCTCATACATAGTCACATAATTATTTTCCTCTGCTTTATGCTCACTTCCTTTGTGGCCTTGTATTATGGTGATCAAATTATTGAGGACTGCAGGGGAGAACTTTATTGGGATTATCAGTACCATAACTTAATCAGCTGGAGGGGTGCTGTTTCCTTAAAATGCTCTACTCAGGGAGCGAATGTGTTGAACCCAGAATGCTGATAAAAATGTACAAAACACCACCAGAGTGGCATATCTTGGTGCATTTACCTTGTAGGAGGCTAAACTGCAATTTATTAACATTTAAAGCAAATTAGATGAAAATGTTATAATAAAAAGTAAGAATTGCAAAACTGCATTAAAAGTGTTGTTTAGGTTATAGCATTGTAAGCATTTAAATTCATCTTGGAATTACTCATGTTTTTATATCATACATTTGTATAGTTCCTATAAAAGTAATTGTTTTGTGGCGTTGATTGAAGAAATCTAACACGGCAATTGCCTGGGAGCACCAGGAGTACTGTGAAATAAAACAATTCGTTGTTTAAACTGGAGAGATACTGGTTGTGACTAGTGGTTATTGGGTTCAAACCGGCATAGTTGAAGGAAATAAGGCCCCAATCCAACTCCAGTTAGTCAGTGAAAGATGGGTCGGGGCCTTCCAGAGCAAAATGTTAAAATGAGCCAAAGTCGTCCCTATAATATCTTCATTGCATTCGACGGAGTTGCACCAAAGATGAATTTGGCCTAATACGTGTAAGTGAGGAAAGAACTATTGGTTGTATAACATCCAATAATCTGTCTGGATATATCTGCTGGGAAGCCAGTCTCCCCTGGCAAAGAACAGAAGGACAGACAGACTTGATGAGAGCCATCTCTTTCAATCCTTATGATTCTGCGTATTGGTGGCAATGTTATTGTTTGTGACTTCAGCAGGAAGATAAGCTATCACAGTGTGATATTATTACAGTGGAGAAAAGGCATTGGGCCTGGCCCACTCCCACACACCAGCACTGTTTCTAAGAGTTTTACCTATTTAATAGTTGTTTGCAGTTGGCTGTATGGTGTGATTGTTGCCAGTTCTTCCTGTGACTCTCACAGAGATTTTTGTTGCCATTGTTTTTTTCCCTTGCCTTTCTGTACTGTTACCTCTGTTTATTTCACTGAGCCAAACATTGTTTATTACTCTCAGTATTAAATGAATAAATCCTGTTGTGCACAATTAGCAATCCAGGCACCAAGCCTGCAATGTGTAGGGTTAAATTCTGCCCTCAGTTAGCACCTGGTCACTGCATTGAAGTCAACTGAGAACTGATTTAAAAACAGAAATCCAAATTCAGGAAGAATTTTAGGACTTTCACACAACTATTTGTAGGGTTAAAATGAGAGAGAGAGAGAGAGAACCTTTCTATTTGAGTTCAAGTTGAATATCTGCTTTGCAACCAAACTCCTTGCTGCTTAATTTAGATGTCGCAAATCTTTAAAGACATGCTGATTCGCAATGGCTCTAGCTTTCATGTTTAACATCATAATACAGCAAATTATTCAACCCAGGTTCACTAACTTGCAATCACCTCACTTTTAAAAACAAAACTGCAACATTTCTGAAAGTTGTTGAATTCCCATCATCTCTGACTGGCATGGTACAGACTAGGAGATGACAAATGGAAAGCTTTATATTAGCAGGAATAATTATAAGCACAAGTGGAAATAAGCAAGATTTTGCAGAAGAGTGAACACTGGGATGGAGCGTGTTTATAGCAGGGAAATGGGAATCTGGATTCCTGGGTTCCATTCTTACCTCTGCCACTGGCTCAATGTAAGACCTTTGGCAAGTTACTTAATCACTCTGTGCCTCAGTTTGCCTGGTAATACCTGTCTCACAGAATAATGTTAAGTGTTCTGAGATTCTCAAAGGCAAGATAGCTGTAGAAGTACAAAGTATTTTTAGTTCTGTTTTTCCCACTGTCCTGCCAAAGAGCTAGAGAATGTGGGTTTGCTGCCTAGACTTTTTAATAGTTCAATTTTTAGGGTGAAGGTCATGATATTATTTTTTTCATTGTTCTCTTATTATTAATTTGCTATTATTATTGATGTTTATTTTTAATTTCGGGGTGGCAATGGGTTGGGGGGAGGGATAGCTCAGTGGTTTGAGCATTGGCCTGCTAAACTCAGGGTTGAGCTTTCAATCCTTGAGGGGGGCCACTTAGGGATCTGGGGCAAAATCAGTACTTGGTCCTGCTAGTGAAGGCACGGGGCTGGACTTGACCTTTTGGGGTCCCTTCCAGTTCTATGAGATAGGTATATCTCCATATATTATTTATTGTACCATGCACAAGAACATCTCAGTCATAGCAAACACACAGTATTGTTTCCAAGTAAAGGCTTCTAAAACTATAACTTTACTTTTCCAACCCCAGTTTTTCTTTAGAGAAAAAGTAGAATATTTGTATTTCATACAAAGCAGTTTAGAAAATTCTGTTCTGTCCGTGAATTGTCTGCAGTGTAATTAGATTCAACAGTTGATGGTACATTTGTAAAAAACAAAAAAACAACCAATAACATTGTGTATTAACTGGTAAAATTAGCACCAAGGATCAAGAAAATTCAGTAATCATCTTCCTTGATATACATGCTCAGTGCATCCTGCGCAATGGAATATTATGGTTTTCAGAGGGGGACAAGGTTGAATTTACAGATTGTAATAAAAATCACGTTGGAAATCATCTTTCATGCATCTCAAAGTTATGAGGGTTCTATTTGCCTTCAAACGCATTCTTATAATCCTTTCATAATGTGTGAGCTGTTGGTTTAACGTATTAACAAAAACGTAGAATCGTTGGCTGAACCTAATGCTTAGAGCTGTTAATCTGCTTATCAGGATCTCCTGCTTTGCAAAGCTGTTTTTCTAAAATGCTACAAAAAAGTTGAAATGATAAATCCTACAAATAGTACTGATGCAGGAATGTTCCCGAATTCCCTCATCCTACTTTCATGTGGTTCTATCTTTCATACGGGATTGCTTCAAATCTATCAGACCTTGGAGAGTCTATATAAACTGCCATGCACTAAATTAAAGTTTTAATTTAAATATTTAGGGCCCATATACCCCATTTTATGATTGGCGCTCTTGTGCCCAGTTCTGCAGAACTTTTGTATACAGAATCTCCATTGACACCAGTTGGGAGTTCTGCATGCAGAATGACCAGGACTGTTGTCAGTTGGAAGGGAGTGCAAGATCAGACATTGATCATGGGAATTGTGTGCAAGGACAGAGAACAGTGCATTTAGGTTTGGCAGTGTATTTATTTAGGTTTAATAAGGTGCAGTTCAATAAAATACCAGTTACTAATGTCACACATTTATTGATATTTCCTAACTGAACATTTGATACAGTTCTTTTCTGTTAGACAATTTTGGATACTCATTACATACATTTTTAACAATCAACTAGTATTCAACATACAGTAACTGTTAAAAAACCTCATAAAATATATTTATTTAGAATCATAGAATATCAGGGTTGGAAGGGACCTCAGGAGGTCATCTAGTCCAACCCCCCTGCTTTACATCGTATATCTATTGCACACTAATTAATCTTCATAAATATATTGGACCTGATTCTCATTTGCTTACTTTGATTTAAACCAGGAGTAACCCATCTGGAGGAGTATTTCTGTTAGTTTGTTATATCCAAATTGTTTATCTATTTGGGAATCTTGACTTAAAGGGTTCATGATTCTATGAACATTTCTAACCTGGATGCAAACGCAAAATACTGTTTACGGGCCCAGTCCAACTTCCATGTAAAGCAAATTTTAAATAGTTTCAAAAGTTTTTCAAGTTACTAACGAAATAAATATCTAGGCTTAAAATTTTATTTAATTTTGAAGACAAAACGTTTGAAAATAATTTCTTCCTATATTTAATAGCTATAGTCTAAATTCTAGATTCTAGTCCAAAACTGGTCTCATTTAAACCAGTGTAAATATAGTGTAACTCCATTGACATTAATGAAAAAAATCTAGATTTACATAGCGTCACTGAAAGCAGAATCCGACCGTCTGTGTTTGCCTAACGGAAACTGGAAGACAGCACGGAACAGCCACCTGCTCTTTTTTTATTTAGGCATTTGTGAAACTAGCACTCCAGCAGAGAAAACATGGAATATTGACATCAACTTCTGTACAAAATTCTCCTTTACCTCAATAGGATTTCCATGCTTAGCTCAATGGCAGTATAGGGCCCTTGTAAATTAAGTGAAGGTGAAATTAAATTTCAGATATCTTGTCTTATAATTTAAATATATTTTGAATTTTTTAGTCTATAGACATGTTGGTGACCATTTAAAGAATCAGGATTTGCTAAAAGATGTATCAGAGATTAGATTTTTCGCCCCTGTATTTTGACCAGGAACTATCTGTGATATCTCAGATATTGCTGTGTAGTAACTCTTGGTAACTTTTGTACAGCAGCCACTGTTACTGTACAGATAATGACTTGGGACAATAAAAGGCTTTCTTTCAAAAACGACGACGAAAATTTTGCAGTTCACTTTTAAAGTCTTTTTTTAATTATACAAACTAAATAATAATAATACTGGAGCTTATTTGCTTTATGAAGCTGGTTGCTGGAAATATAATTCAAAGAAAAACTTGGCCTTTTAGAAGCTCACTAACTTGTCACTGAACAAAGACTGGGGCTTGGAGTCTTGTTTTGCAAAATCCCACTTGTAGTCAGCAGTTCTGAGTGCATTAAATACAGTCTAGTTCATATGGTGTCATGATGCTGTACCGACAGATTGGTAGAGAAAATGATGAAAATCTCTATTAGCTTTTGAAATGTTACACCTCTTTGCTTTTCCTTTTTTATTAAATCTTTAACTTAAAAAAATCTTCGATTACTCCATCCTATCTGAAATCTTTATGTTGCACCACTAAAGCAGTATTTTATATTATGGGGGCATAGATAGAGAGCTATACAGAGTTAATATGCATGGATGGAGCAGACATATGCATACTGTAGGCATATAGATGGACTCTCATTTTGGAGAGCTTTTTTGTGCTAGTTTTCTATAATGATTTTTTTTTTTTCATTTTGATAAGCTTGGATCTTGAATCCACTTTGCAGAAGCCTGAAAACTGACTGATTATTTAGTCCGGGAAACTCCAGAAACAATACACAGATGTTTTCCAGAAACATGACAATCATAGGTTAAAGGATTCCAGCTCTGCTGAGTATTCCCTAGAGAGACATATTTTGATCTCTCACATGGTAGCTTGCAGAAGTTTTGATTTTCCAAAGACAAATGCCAGGATATCAAGGTGGAAAAAACAGTTCCTTTTGTTTTAGAACATTGTCTCCATAAGAATCCACATCAGCTCAAAACCATTCCTTGCATAGGCAACATTGGGAATCCCCAGTACCGATCAGAGACGCTAAGGATAACACTGCAGATAACCACAGAAAGCATGGATGGGGATGATACATGTGTTTTATCATTCAAGTTTCTCTTGATTAACTTAACAAAGTTAATTTAATCATTTCAGCTTTTGCCTTTCTTTAACCCCATGCTGTTCATACTGTTTTCTTTGTAGTCACTGAACAAGAGACTAAAGTGCCCAAGAAAACCATCATCATGTAAGTGCTTTTTTTTTTTAACAGTCATGTTTTGACTTGCTGCCTATGCATGATCCAATAACAAGCCTGTGTTTATTGGCTGTGCAAGTGTGTTCATTCCCATCCCATCCGATTTCTTGGTATTTAGCGTTATAAAATGTAACAACCTGAAAAATGTTTCCATCCCTCTCAAAAAGCAGGAACACTCGCATTTAGACTCAGTCTGGGCCGAATTCTTCCTTCAGAGATATGAGCACAGATCCCACTGATGTCAATGGAAATTGCACATGAGTTTGAGAAGGCAGAGTCTGACTCAATCACATGAGACATGACATTGTTAGAAGCAAGTTCATGGCTTGGCCATGAAAGCAGATACTAATAATTGAATTCTTTGTACCCTTGTTAAATTATGATGAGCGCGTATGAAACAACAACTGAAATATACATATAAACAACAGCTGAATGCCATCTTTTACTTGTTTTATCATTCTTGTCTATTCTTATAATCTTCTAGTCATTTATATAGCACATTGAGTACCAATGGCTCCATGGAGGTGAGTAAGACAACAGGTCCGGGCACCTAAGAGTTTTCAAACTAAATAGCCACTAGGCAGACCAGGGTAAAGTGGGGAAGAGGTGCTGCCTTTTGCTGTTTTCCTTTGACCTCAGTGGCAGCTAGATTGGGTTCTTTGGGCAGTGGCGAAAAAGTTTTACTTCTGCAAAGAGCAGAACCCCTAGCATTACTGTCCAGACTAAATTGTCATGTGCCGTATGTAAAATACCAGTGGGTTAGCTAGAGATTATCCAAGACACAGTTTTAGATACCACATTCAGAAGTAGCCCACAAGAATGAGTCCTTGTTGCTCTTCCAGGGATTGCCCGGGGTCAGGCCATGCAACAGTTTAAAGCTTTTACCTCTGTGAGCCTCTGCTGCAGTAAATCAGCAGACAGAAGGACAAAGCATTTGGTTTTGGATTTCTTCTCGGTCATCTGGTGATGTCAGCAATCTTGTTCTAGTTCTCGCCTTTTTAAATTGTCTTTTAATTCTCTCCAGCAGTAATACACTTCGTTAAATATTATTCAACAAGCACAAAATGCCATTCAGTAAACTGATGACTAAGGTCCCGATAAGTAAATTCTACAGAGAATACTGAGTTAAACCTCTGAGGGCTTGACTCAATGCTTAATGAAATCTTCAATGGGAGATGAGTCATGCCCTAAGTATGTATCTATGAGGATGGCAATGTTCAAACTTTACCAACACGGAGCAAGTTAATGCATAAATTTGGGACGGCAGGCCCATCTTGCTATAGACTGAGGCGTGGAACTGCCATGTGGAGCTGGGGAGTGAGGCTGAAAATATGAATTCATACTCATTCCTTCCTGGGTCCAGTCCTCTTTATTTATCTTTCAGTTGCTTTGCTTTCGGCCTCTGGCTCTGCGCTTGATGCTAGAGGCTGTGTCTCAATGAAAAACAAACTTGGCTTTGCCTCTCCTGTTTCCCCGGACCAGCCACCTCTAAATTTGGGGCTGAGACTCTTTAAACCCAGGCTGTTGTGCTATTTAAAATGTACATTTTTACATGTGGCTTTTTCAATGTTACGGCTACAGGAAAAAGTCAGGGGAAAAGGACTGCTTTGTTGGAGAAGTCTGGGGAAGCTGATATTTATCCCAATCTGTACTGCAGCGTGTTTGAGGTCAAATTCTGCCCTGGGATAGGTGCATCCCATTGACATCAGTGTGTATGTAGCCAAGTGCATATAATATAGACCTCAATGTGCAGGAGTCCCTGTTGTTCTGGGTACCTCACCATACCTACAGCAAAGCCAGTAGAATTATTCTGAGAAATAGTGAACATGCATTATGGGCCTGATCCCGTACTACTTAGGTAAAACTCACACTGAGGGTAGGATCAGGTTCCGTGCAGTATGCTAGCCCATCATCATTTTTACTGTGAAAATAAAGAGAAAAATAAACGCACACACTCTTATGGCAAGAGGGAATACTAATGTCTTGGCATGGATAGCTTCTTCAGGAAATATTTCAACTGTCTGTCCTTTCCTTGGCTTCCCCCATGTGCTTAATGATCTTGTAACACTGCTTTTGTGTGTGTGAAAATGCAGGTCTGTGATCCATGCTGTTGATTGATAGGTAAACAAACCCTTTCTTTGTGACCATTCATTTTAAGCTACAAAAAGAGAGAATATGTTTATAAACAAGAGGTGAATTCCTGACCCTATTGAAGTCAATGGGATTTTTGTCATTGACTTCACTGGCTCCAGGATTTCACCCAAGGAGACTGGATCAGTGGGAATGGGTTGAACTCTTTGAGTGTCTTTGGGATCTTTGGATGATACTGCTATATGACTGCAAAGTAATACTGTTACTGTTCTAAGAAAATCATTGATACTAGTCAGTGAAGCAGCATGCAATATAGCAGGCATCTAAAAGAGAGCTCCTTAGCTGGACATACTCAACATGCTTCTTTGCATTCCAAGTGTGAATGGATTTGGAAACCATTTGGATGGGACAGCGCAGAGCTCTCTTGACAGAAAACCTGATTCTGAAAGTGAGTTGAGTATGTGTGTGTCCCTCTGAAACTTAAATGCTCACAAAATTGGGTGCTCACAAAACTAACCCCACCTTGGTGGCTTTGTCCACAATGGGTGTATGCTGAGGGAGTGTGGATCCCAGAACGATTTTTGGCTTCACGCAAACTCCATTTCAACCATTTTTGTCATCAGAGAGGAAACAATAACCACTGTGGTGAAGACCCCAAGGCAAAAGCGAAAGATGTCTCCCGCCCGTCCTCCTTCAGGTTACTCTCTCTCCCGCTCTCCAAGATCAGAGGTGCTGACCCCAGAGCCAGTTTATGTGACAAAGGTCAGGCAACCTACACATAGGCATGAGCCGGAGGCCACGCGGAAGACTGTCATCCCTACGCTTTTTGTGACAGAGCCAGAGGACAGACAAGGAGCGGCAGCTAGAGCTTTTGTCGTAGAAACCAAGGTGGAAGAACAAAAACCCAAATGGGTCGAAGTGGAGGAAATAATTGAATTCAAGGTGAAAAAATCACCCAAACCTACGAAGAAAAGAGGAGCTTCCCCGGCAAAGCCAGAAAAAGATGACTCAGGAGTACTGACATTCACTATGCCTGGCCCAAGACCTAGGCGTTCCTCTGAAGATGACCCAAACACAAACAATTCCAACAATAAATTAGTGGAGCAGGACAAGTCTTCCCTGCCTAGAGACAGTCTTTCAGATGTCGACATCCCGACCCTTGCATATGGAGCAGACCAGGAAGGAGCTCCAGTCAACAGTGAAGAAGACATAAGTTCTCCGTGTGGGTCTGAACAGTTAGGAAGTAGTTCATTCATTGACTATGGGACTGACGGAAAGAGCTGCATGCAGGAAGCAAGCAATGATGATGTTTCAGAAGCTACTTCCCCACTACTTGCCTGTGTGGGTGAACCCTTTGTCTTTAGCTTGGAGACAGCTGATGCAGGCGAGCCTAACCTTCCACCTTCACCGATGAGCAGAGGGGTGAAGGAAGAAGCTGATGAGTTAGATAAGTCTTGGACTGCTGAAGGGGGCGTACCTGATACAGTACAAGATGAGGATCTTCCAGAGGAAGATAATGTTATAATTGATGAGCCAGAGGAGCTAAAGACGGATGACATTGGCAACCGAGACCCCAAAATCCTGACCCACAATGGAAAAGTGCTAACTCTGGAAGACCTTGAAGATTACTTTCCTGAGGAAGGTGAGACCTATGGATGTGATGATCAGAACTACGCAGAAGACAAACCCTGTGAGATCTCTGTGCTCCAGACAGAAATTAATGAACTGACGGTGGGGAAGCCGGTGTTGCTAAATCTCGGGAGACCTGTTGTTCCTAAACCCAGGCAAAGCTTTTTCAGCAAGTTCAAGGAGCATCGTCCTGAAGGAATGTTCATGTCCGCATCCAGAGTAAGAGGAGTGCAGTCCGTGGGTCCGTCTAACATTTCTTTCCATGTGAGTGAGACATGCACTGCAGCAGCCGCACCTGGTGTGCATGCAGCAGCGGCAGCAGCCTCACCTGGACCTTCCTTCCAACTGAAACCGTCTTTCTGTACCGGAGTCCAGCTCTCAGCGGACAACGGACAGTCCAGCTTTAAAACTGAAGTTTCCACAAGAACCCTCAGCTATGGAACGATCGGCGAGCCTGTTATGTTGCACATCAGCACGGAAGACCCCTCCCAGAGCTGAGCAGATACAAGCAACATTCTTAAAATCAAATAAAAAAAATATACATAAACAAACAAACAAAAACATTCTAGGGCGGGTGAGATTGGTGGTGAGAATTATAGGGCAACACCTAAAAGAAAAATACCTGAAGGAAAACGTATAGACCGTGATATGTAGAGCTTTTCCAGTCTTAAAGGGAACACTTCTATCAGTTCAGTTTATGATTGATCCTGGTGAAAGCATATCATTCCATAGAGAAGTGGGGAGAGGCAGGTTCAATAGACTTAGGGTGACCTGCCTCTCCTACTTGTGACAAAAATATAAATAAGCCCATTTTTCTTCAAGAGTTTAAAAATTACTTCAGCTCTCAGAAGGCGAAGTCACTCAGTGGTGAGACATTTAAGGAATCTCAGCTTGGCAATGCCTTCCAGCAATCAAGAGAAGGGAGGGTAGTTTCATTGAAGCATATCTTCTGTCACTGTACATGCCAGACAGACAGCAAAATAGTTTGCACTGTTTTACTTTTACTAAATGCTGATGGGACAAATTAGCTCTACCAAAAATGTGTTCATAAACCTTTTAGAATATGCAGTCGGTTTAAATGATGATTATATATTTTCCAGAGAGTGAAACCTATAGAAGGTACTACACTTATTAGGCAACACTACTGACTTATGACTTAAGAGACGGTGGAAATATTTTGGGTGAAATTCTGACCCTACCAAAGTCAATGGCAAAACTCCCATTGACTTCAACAGAGCCCAGTCTCACCCCTTGAGTACAACTGCGTTCCACCTTTATTAAAAAGGCCATCATTGTTCATCAACTACTTTTTGTTAATCTTTTAAGATGTATGCGTTTCTATGGTTCTGCATTCTTTATTCAAGTGCAGTAACGCTATAAATCATCTAAATGATGATAGAGGTTTGCATGATCTACACTTAAGAGTATTGATTAAAGGAATGGACAAGTTAATGCAATATCTATAATCCAGATTAAAAACATGTGTAGAACCACAAATAAATTATTTCATAAATGAACAATTACTGTGTGAGTAGAATGGTTAATTATGTCTCCTGTACATATTAATGGTTAAATTTCGCCATTAGTGATTAAAGTTTCCTAATCTGCTAATGAAAATTTACCTATGAACCATATCAAAATTGCAGGAGTACTAATACAATTAAAACCCTCTTCAAGAAACAACTGTTTAAAGAATACATCTGACAGAAATTTGGGGGGGTTGTGCTTCAAGTTTTTTATGGGTTTTTAATGTACTAGGCCATTTGAATACACTGCCAATGCAAGATGTACCATTATACTGTAGCCACTTTGGTTTAGCTATGTTGTAGAGGTCACCCTTTATCATAGACCGGTGTGTTTCTCTAGAGCTTTGACACAGAGATCTCAAATGCATGATGGTGGCTAATCCAGTAAGGGTATAATTCTGCAAGGTGCTGAGTGCCTCTGAGAGGTGTTGAGCACCCTCAGCTCTCACTAGCTTCAGTGAAAACTGATGTTGCCTAGCACTTTCAGAAGGTGCTCAGTCCCTTCATCAGACTGAGTTCTTAGAGCTAAGTTCTTGTCCCACTTGAAGTCAGTTAAAGTTTGCCATTGTTCTCAATGGATACGTCTACACTGCAATTAGAAACCCACCCCTGGCCTGTGCCAGCTGACTCAGGGTTCGGGCTCAGCAGCTGTTTAACTGCAGTGTAGACGTTCGGGCTTGCCCTGGCTCTGGGCCCCTCACAGACTTGTAGAACCTGGGCTCCAGCCAGAGCCTGAATATCGACACCACAGTTAAACAGCTGGTTAGCCCGAGCCCCACAACCCTGAGTCAGCTGTCCCGGGCCAGCCACTAGTTTTTAAATGCAGTGTAGACATACCAGTAGGACCAGGAATTGGCCCTGCATGTCTGACATTGTCTCTGTGACAGAAGATATGAGAAAAAGAAACAAAACCTTATGTAAGCTGAGTCGCATGGTAATGTTGCTAGAAAAAAAAAAACAATAATTTTTATCTGGATGGTACAGACCAGGATGTTAGAAGAATGCTAAGAGACACTTTGCTTGCTAATCCTCTTTAAGAGGATTAAGTGAGTTTTCTCTTAGAACATCACATGCCAATGTTTTCAGTCTTGATGTTACCTAACTAGATAATGTGAAACTTGATCCCGTGTTCTGCAGAGCACTGGCTAAGAAAAGGTACGTCTAACTTCAAAAAGGTGCCGTCACAAAAATTACAATCCTTGTTTAAAGAGCTGAACCTGGAACATGTGATGGCTAAAAGTAATTCAGTAACTTAATGTTCTTTTTCATTTCAGTATCTAAAGGGTATATTTTGTACACAAACGTGCACTAAATTTTTGAAGTTTGAAAATTTCTCAGTGACTATAGGTGGTGAAAGAAATAAAACCTCTTTTATGGTACTATCATTTGTTCAATAACACCTCATTGGTTTATACTGTATATTTTATAATTAAGCTATACACTAGCTATATATTAGTTCTTCACTTATGAGAAATATTGCACTATTGTACATTGGAGACTAACAGACATACAAGGGGAGGAAATATGTCTGAACTGAAAATATTTCTATTTGATTGGGCCATATTCTGATCTCAGTTACTCTGATGTAAATCCACAATAACTCCACTGAAGTCAAACTTACACAGATGCAACTGTGAAAAGAATTTAGCCCATAGCCATCTTTAAGCAGAAATAAAATAGATCTAGGTCTGTCAAGATATACAATGAAATGTGGAGTTATTAATTTTCTCTTGACCTGGTTTTTGCTTAGTAATCACTTTTTTAATTAAATAAAGTTGCATTTCAAATGGTTGTAGCAAAGAAATACTTATATTTCTGTTGATCAACCAAAAGTAACTAACATCTGTTTACATTTTCTTTGGAAATTTAAACAAAAAATATAAGTAAAAAAGGAATTAAAAATCCTATCACGGTACTCTATTTTTAAAAAATGGAAAAAAAATTAAAAAGTCCTTTACGTTTATTTTCAAAGTATTTTCCTAGAGGTTAAAAAGTATGCTTGTAAGTGATTTAAAATGTGTAGATAACTAAGGATAGGTGTGGGACTTTATTTCCTGTAGATGAAAACAGTACACTGTATTAAAATTAACACAAAGAATGTTTTACTGCCATTCCCACAGGCAAAAGGGTGTGAAAAAGGTGGAAACTTCAGTTTGTTTGAGAGACAAAAAACTAAAATAAATCTAAGTCAAGATATGTTATTAGATGCTCTAGTGCATATCAATAAATGTCTTGCATCAGCTATCATTGATCTCACTTGCTTCTGTGTTTTTGTTTCTTCATGGTAACTGGTTCTCTCTTGAAGTTAATGAGAGTCCATAAACGTCAGTGGGAGTTAGTTGGGACCCCAACTGCACTCCTGTATTTCCAGGGGTGAAAGTAACTTAAAGGACTTACCCATATGCCGGAGTCCTGAGTGGGGGGCGTGGCCTCAACCGGAAGAGGCGGGGCCTTTCAATATTTAAAGGTTCTGGGGCTCCGGCTGTGGCTGGGAGCCCCAGGACCTTTAAATCACCCCAGAGCTACCAGCTGCAGAGGTGGCTGGGAGCCCCTGGGTTCAGGGGCGAATTAAAGGACCTGGGGTGCCAGCCACCACGGAGCTCCGGGCCCTTTAAATCACTGCAGGAGCCCTGCCGCAGCTACCCCGCGGCAGCAGGGCTCCGGCAGTGATTTAAAGGGCCCGGGGCTCCGGCAGTGGGGCTTGGGCGGCACTTTAAAGGGCCCAGGGCTCCCCGCAGCAGCCGGAGCTCCGGCCTTTTAAATCACCACCAGGGAAGCCGGTCCAGTCTGGCACAGCGTACCAGCTCTTGCCGGTACGCTGGACCGGACCGGCTTACTTTCACCTCTGTGTATTTCAGGGCTACTGCACTTGAGTTGCAAAAGTGCTGAAGTATTGTGAGAGAGCCTGTTTTAGGGAGATTTCCACCCAGTTTTGTGAAGTGAAGAATTTTTGGGAACTTTGTGTCAGCATCCTGGGGGCTTCTCTGAGTTGAATTTGAACTTCAACATGTTTGAGCTACTGCCGTTCCTTATCAGGTTAAATGTACAGTGCACTGAAAGGGACACATCAGGTTTAAGGTTTACAATAAATAGTTCAGGGTTTTACAAGCGGGAAATAGAGGGTGCACTAAGAGTTTGTTTTCACTGCGTTGTTAGCTCTGGTTACGTGCACTAGGGTGAACTCTCTTGGTCAGCCTCGCTCAAGTGAGAGCAGTCACACTGCAGAACACTCCCGCTGCGCAGAGTGTTTGTATTAGCAACACAGAGTAGATGAGTTCCCACTGCATTACTAGTCAGCAGCTCTCATGATTGAAGCAATATCGTAGGCCAGCTAGCTTAAGTGTAAAGCACCATTTAACTGGAGCTAGACACTTTTGGGTGTTCATTGAAGTTGAGTTAGGGACAACGCTCAAGCTATCCCTCGAGCTAACACGGCAGTGAGGTAAGAAGATTTAAGCTTGTGCTGCTAAAGAATTGGGTATATTTTGTCTACAGTGTCCATTGTTTATGTCTGATCATGTTTAATTATCCCTGTGAAATTAATCCTACTTAAATCGGAGTAAATTTTCTCCTAAAGGGACAGTGTTCACCACTAAGTATATTCCACTCATTTCATAACAGTTCACTTTCAGGTGGGTGCTGAATTGGTAGGTAATCTCAGAAATGGTGCTTCCAGATCAGTATTAACGCACACAGGCGGGGCAGTATGGTATGCAATCGAGGGAAGCTTGACTGTCCTGTGGATAAACAGAGGGCTTCAGTCTCCAGGTCTGCAGGTCTAGCACCTTTCATCACCACTATACTCACAAAGAAAATTAAAAAGAAATTAAGAGGCGACACCGTCAAAGAGGGCTGACCCAAGGTGGGACCTGCCTTTTTTTCCCCTTAGGTTTGTGTGTAAAGTTCATGTTGCCCTAGTGATTTCCTGTAAAAGGGGAAGGGAGCAGAATCAGAACAAAAGCTAGTGTTTCTTCTTCTGCGAATAAGAAATAAAACATGTCCGCACTCCTGAGCAATACTAAAAACAACTGAATTCATGGGCTGGGGGAAATAAAACCATTTTTGAGGCTGGAACTGCCCGTGAATGAAGCATGGAGAACTTCACAGGGAAAGATAGACTGAAGAAAATGATGTTTTCCAGTGGGGATTCTGTATGGAGGTAGACACTTGGTACAGTCCATTAGCGATAAAGAGCTATTGATACTGGTGATATGACCATCTTGCTTTTAACACAGTTAATTTTTTCTCCATTCCGCAGGAGTCATATTTATTGGTAAAAATATTTGCTGGTCCGATAAAACTAGTAATCATACTTCCTACTTCATGCATGAGCCCACTCTCTCTCTTTCTCTCACCCTGACCTGAAAGCAGTCCTTACACATTGACTCCAGTGGGCTTGTAGGATCGGCCCTTCCGTCATTTATAGATCATTCTGTGTAGGGTCTACATTGTGTAGTGACCAATCAGGATTGGTGCCTGGAATGCCTGTAAATTACTGTTTTTCACCGGCGCACCAGTTTCATAGGAATAGAATTTTTTTAAATTCTATTTTAAGGTGGGAAGTATATTTAGAATAACAAAGTTATGAGCAACTGAAAATGGATGGCTCTAATAAAGACGGTTAGGCAACCTTAACATGGAGTAAATAATCATTTGGTTTGCATTGTTCATTTTACACTTGAGACATCCCAGTGTGCCTTACAAAATGGGGGTCAAATTGCAGACACAGTGTCCAGCCTTCTCCTGGGTTCATTGACCGACCTCTGGCAGATCCCTGGGGGGGCGGAAGAGCCTGTCCCTTTTTTTACACCTTGCAAACACTTGTACAGCTCGTCACACCCATAAAATCTCGTAGATTTAAACTGAGTTAGATACTGATTGTGCTGTGACTGTGAAGGGAAACTCCACTATGTACTTAGCCGTTGCTCAGAGACTGAGCCTTGGGCTTGAGAACCAGTTTAAATGAGTGAGATAAATATTGGCTATTTTCGGAGATTTATACCTTCTGCCTATGCCTGTGAGCTCCTTGAGCCAGGCACCATGTCTGCTTCCATACTTTGCTGCCACTCAGCAAATAATCTAGTAGACCAGCCACCAGCAATAGAGGGATTCGGGTTCTACATTTCTACATTGCTCAGAGGTTTGAGCATTGGCCTCTTAAGCCCAGGGTTGAGAGTTCAATCCTTGAGGGGGCCACTTAGGGATATGGGGCAAAAATCTGTTGGATGATTTAATTGGGGATTGGTCCTGCTTTGAGCAGGGGGTTGGACTAGATGATCTCCTGAGGTCCCTTCCAACCCTGATATTCTATGATTTCATTCTGAAGGACTGCTCCACCACAGAGCCTCCCTTAAGTCCTATGCCGCCCCTCGGTACTGCCCAGCCACTGCAGTGTGCTGCACAGGCATGTTGCTTTAGAAACAAATCTAATAAAAATAAATTAAAATAACTCTCAGATGTCCCTTAGTGCAAAGCCCACTTCTCCTCTTGGGTTTCCCTGAGGCAAATGGTAACATAAAATATGATATCACAAGCTAAGAAATAATCAAAATATTGTATTGGGGACAGTTCCACATGCTCCCCAGCCATGCCCCTCTGAGTGTGATGGGGTAACAACATTGACACAAACCCTCTCTCCTTCCTCTCCTCTCCCAATGCACAAGTCATCCTGTAACCCATTCACTCCTCCTTTCTCTCCATGCAAGAAACAAGTGGTAGAGCTTTCATTTAAAATAATAACTTCAGTTTTGTTGCACAAAACACTGCGTTAGCACAGGAGGTCAAACCAGGGTTCCTTCTGTTGATCTGATGAACTTAACACCGTGTGTTTTTCCTCTCACTCATCCTCCCTAGGTTGAGTCAGCAGTTTGGTCACCTCCACCACTATGTATCACCTAAAGTCCGTCGCATCTGGTGAGAAGATGTGAGTGTACATAGTGTGTTGAGCCATTTGCAGCAGAATGAGCAGAGTCTCCTGGACATTCATTGTGAAGTCTAGCTAGACTCCGTCTTTCTGGAAATAAACATTTGCACATTAGCTCTCTATTGCAGAAGGGGGAGGGGGAAACTTGAATGCAAATGTTTGCTCTGAATTACATTGTGGATCGATCGATACTGAACTTTTCTTTTTATTCTGAAGAGAGAAAAGCTATTCTTCTTGTCTGTAGGAGAGGTCTCACCACAGTCAGAGCTGGAGACTTCTGTCCGGGCCTCACTTGAACGTGCAGATAAGGAAATAAGGATGGCCCTGAAGAAACTCGTGGATTCTACATCACTGCATGTGACTCTTCCTCCAAGCATGAGAGGAAAGGCTGGTGGCTTTGGCGTTCTTGAGTCCACAGCTTCAGATACAGAAAATAGGCATCCGGTGATAGTTCATGAAGTCAGCACACAAACCCAAAGTGCTGGAGGTCATGGTAGGTTTGGGTTGAGTTTGGGAAATGTCCCATGGATGTTAGACACAAATGTTGCCCAGACCAAAAAATGAAGCTCTTCTCAATTCTATATCTCTTGGTGTTCTAAACAGAGATGGGTCCAAGATACAAAATTCAGACACCACAAATTGTGGGGGTATCCAGACCAGGGCTCATGATGTAAATTGGGGCATTTGCAAATTTGGATCTGAAGCTGAGTTTGGACTTTGAATGTCCCCAAAGTTCACGAATGGGGGGATGGTTCCATGTCTGGGGTTTTAGCCTGGGGTCATCTTGAATTTTAGACCCTGAATATATTATTTGTTTATGTTTACTGAGTGTCATAAACAACATGGTGATTCAGGCCTTTCTACTTGAAATGCCTTGGCTAAATGCTACAGACTTTTTAGGCTAGAAGGGTATTAAGGATTTATTTGCATTCAATTTACATTGTAGCCCTAATAGAATTTTGAGCGTTTTCTTCATGAGTAAAAATAATGCCCTGTATAACTAGAGTCAATTTATTTCTTGCAAAGAGAACAAAAGCTTTCATGTTTGTGTTACTGTATGTTATTTTTTAAAAATGGTAAATACGTTTCATTTCTTAAATCTTGTAAAGAGCCTGGTGAATACTACAGCCCTTTCATTCTTCACCTTTACTAGCTGCCATAATAACTAGAGAACCGTTTTGTCTAACCCATTGTCATTTTGTGTCAAGTCATAATAATTGTTCTTAATCCAGTGTGGTCTTAAAGGGACACTGTCAAGTAGCTTTTGGCCCCCAAATCTAGATTTTTGTTAAAAAAAATATTTTGTTACACAACATAATGAGCGTGCAAACATTTCATGGAATCAAACAAAATAAATTACATGAAAATCTTTGGGTGCTACTTATTCAAAGGCTTTCCTCTGCAGTGTTGGAAACCCAAACCAGTAGCATTCTGCCAGTGCAGGAGAACCAAAAAAATGATTATAAGGAGAAAGTGAAACAGAATAGTTTAGTTCCTTGACAGTAGCTCAGGGAAGTGCAAAAAAGGAAACCAGCAGCATACAAAGGTGAAAAAGTAAATTAAGTATTTTTAACGTTCTTTCATTTTCAATGACTTAAGACGCTATTAACATGGGTATGTGCTTTTTAGAAATAGAGGCTTATTATCTTGACATGTGTCCCTTTGATCACCTGATTCTGAATAAGAACAAGAAGGCAAATATTTCAATAGCACTGGTAGTAAGAAAGCATTGAATGACGCTCCTACTCGTCGGTGAACTGTGGGCTTTGGTTGGATGCCATTAAATAACAGTGCTCTCTAGTAGAGCTGCCCAATTAGCTTACTAGGAAGAGTCACTTCTCTTTCCAATACAAGCTATCACTAATGATCCCCAAGCCACCTTACCAAAGAATGACAATGCTTCTCTTCCTCTGCACTCGGCACTCTTCCATTGCACAGGACATGGCATTCTTCACCCTTATAGGTAACCCTGATGGTACGTATCACAAGGTGATTAGTTCTTGCTGGAATAGACTATCAAGCCCATTTTGGAGGAAACACCTTGATTAAAGAACCCACCCATCTTTTCATTTCATCATATTTCTGATAAAGAGAGTCTGGACCTGATTCTGCTCCCATTCATAGCAGTGTAAATGAGGAGAACTTCCATTGAAGTCGATGGAGTTATAACAGTGTAAAAGGTGTGACATCAGAACTAGGCCCTCTTTACAGTAGTAGCACATATTAGAGCCTGATTTTTATCTCCTTTGCACTGGTTTTACATCAGTATAATCCTATTGACTTCATTGGAGTTACTTCTGATTTACACCCGTGTGAGTTGACAATCAGTCCAGTAATTGTTGGTGTACCCTAATAATGGAAGCATTGAAATTTATCAAGAGCCAAAATTTGTCATTTTCATTCAATTGGCAAGCTGGAGGACAAACTCAGTCGACTATTTCCCTTGAATGTATGTAATTGATCAACTTGTTTGCTTCACACATGCTGGATTTTTTTTCATTTCTATTTAAATTTTCTTTGTACCTTTCCTATTCACGCCTGGGTGTTTGCTCACAACAAAAATCCTGATGCTTTTGCCCAGTCAGCCATATTCGAACATCGATCATTTGTATTTCACTGAGAACACTTTGTTTCACGTAGTCCTCTGAAAAGGGCCAAATTCTCCTCTTAGTTACGGTGATTGAACCCCACTGAAGTCTGATGGGTTGTTCTGCTGGAACTCAGAGCAGATATTGATCTCAAAGATGCGCCCTTGGTTTTAGCCATGTTGTCCTATGTAACTAGTCTAACAGGTCCTGTTTTCATTGTCAGGCAAAGAGCAAGACAGCACTGGGAAAATTCCGGATGAGAAACTGAGTGAAACAAAGTCAAGCCCAACCGCTTCGCAAAAAGAGACGACTGCTGGAGCTGCAGGAGGTCAGGAACGCACTATTCCCATTACCAGGTAAGCATAAACATCATGACGCTTAAAGCGTTGAATGGAATTCTGAATGTGTGTTTGTCCTTGAAAAAACTGCCCTACAATCCAGTTCTCTCTAATGTTGTAGTTAGTAGCTTGAACTGAGCTGAGTAGATTTAACATAAGAACGACCGTTCTGGGTCAGATCAATGGTCCATCTAACCCAGTATCCTGTCTTCCGACAGTGGCCAGTGTCAGATACTTCACAGGCAATGAACAGAACAGGGCAATTATTGACTGATCCATCCACAGTCATCCAGTCCCAGTTTCTGGCAGTCCCAGGTTTAGGGACATCCAGAGCATAGAATTGCATCCCTGACCATCTTTGCTAATAGCCATCGATGGACCCATCCTCCAGGAACTTATCTCATTCTTTTTTGAACCCAGTTATCCTTTTGGCCTTCACAACATCCCCTGGCAACAAGTTCCACAGGTTGATTGTGTGTCGTGTGAAGTAGTTACTTGTTTGTTTTAAAACTGCCTGTTGATTTCATCAGGTGAACCCTGGTTCATGTGTTATGTGAAGGAGTAAATTGCACTTCTTTATTCACTGTCTCCACATCATTCATGATTTTATGAAAGCAGCAAAGAGTCCTGTGGCACCTTATAGACTAACAGATGTATTGGAGCATGAGCTTTCATGGGTGAATACCCACTTCTTCGGATGCATGCACGAAAGCTCATGCTCCAATACGTCTGTTAGTCTATAAGGTGCCACAGGACTCTTTGCTGGTTTTACAGATCCAGATTAACATGGCTACCCCTTTGATACATGATTTTATAGACCTCTGTCACATCTCTCCCCCATCTCTTTTCTAAACTGAACTGTCCCAGTCTTTTTAATCTCTCCTCGTATGGAAGTTGTTCCAAACCTTTAGTCATTTTTGTGGCCCTTCTCTGTACCTTTTCCAATTCTAATAGATCTTTTTCAAAATGGGGTGACCAGAGCTGCACACAGTATTCAAGGTGTGGCTGTCCCATGGATTTATACAGAGGCATATCACAATGTTTTCTGTTTTATAATCTATCCCTTTTCTAACAGTTGCTAACATTCTGTTAGCTTTTTGACTCTGTGTTCTCTTTTTTGAGGGGTAACAGCTAATTTAGAACTCATTATCTTGTATATATAGTTGGGATTATGTTTTCCAATGTGCATTATTTTTCACTTACAAACATTGAATTTCACCAGCCATTTTGTTGTCCAGTCACCCAGTTTAGTGAGATCCCTTTGTAACTCTTTACAATCAGATTTGAACTTAACTATCTTGAGTAATTTTGTATCATCTGCAAATTTTCCCACCTCGCTGTTCACCTCCCTTTCCATTTACTAATATGTTGAACAGTATGGGTCCCAGTACAGACCCCCGGGGTACACCACTATTTACTTCTCTCAATTCTGAAAACTGACCATCTATTCCTACCCTTTGTTTGCTGTCTTCTAACCAGTTACTGATCCATGAGAGGACCTTCCCTCTTATATCATGACTGCTTACTTTGCTTATGAGCCTTTGGTGAAGGACCCTGTCAAAGGCTTTCTGAAAGTCCAAGTACACTATGCCAACTGGATCACCCTTGTCCACATGTTTGTTGATTCCTAAGAATTCTAATAGATTGGTGAGGCTTGATTTCCTTTTACAAAAGCCATGTTGACTCTTCTCCAACATACAGTATTCATATATGTGTGATAATTTTGTTCTTTACTATAATTTCAACCAACTTGCCTAGTATTGAAGTTAGGTGTACCTGCATGCTAGGATCACCTCTGGAGTCTTATTTTAAAATCAGCATTACATTACTATCCTGTAGTCATCTGGTTGGCTGGTTTAAGTATAGGTTACATACCACAGTTAGTAGCTCTGCAATTTCATATCTGAAGTCCTTCAGAACCCTTGGGTGAATACCATCTGGTCCTTGTGATTTATTACTGTTTCATATATCAATTTGTTCCAAAACCTCCTCTACTGACATCTCAATGTGGGACAGTTCCTCAGATGTATCACCTAAAAAGAATGGCTCAGATGTGGGAATCTCCCTCATATCCTTTGCAGTGAAGACTCATGCAAAAAATTCATTTAGCTTCTCTGCAACAGCCTTATCTTCCTCGAGTGCTCTTTTAGCACCTCAGTTATCCAGTGGCCCCAGTGATTGTTTGGCAGGCTTCATGCTTCTGATATACTTTTAAAAAATTGCCGTTCATTTTTGTGTCTTTTGTTAGTTGTTCTTCAAATTCTTTTTTTGGCCCACCTAATTATGTTTTTATACTTGCAAGAGTTTATGCTCCTTTCTATTTTTCTCAGTAGGATTTGACTTCCAGTTATTAAAGAATGCCTTTTTGCCTCTAACCACCTTCTATTCTCTTGGTTAGACCCAGTGTCATTTTTTTGGTCCTCTGACTTTTTTTCTTTTTTTTTTTTTTCCATTTTGGGTATACATATACTTTGAGCCTCTATCGTGGTGTTTTAAAATAGTTTCCATGCATCTTGCAGGCATTTCACTCTTGTGACTGTTCCTTTTAGTTTCTATTTTACTAGCTTCCTCGTTTTTGTGCAGTTCCCCTTTTTGAAGTTAAATACTGCTGTGGTGGGTTTCTTTGGTATTTTTCTCCCTGAAAGGATGTTAAATTTAATTACATTATGGTTGATATTACTGAGCGATTCAGGTATATTCACCTCTTGGATCAGATCCTGTGCGCCACTTAGGACTGAATCAAGAATTGCCTCTCCCCTTGTGGGTTCCAGGACTAGCTGCTCCGCGAAGCAATCATTAATGGTGTCTAAAAATGTTATCTCTGCATCCTTTCTGAGGTAACCTGTATAGACAATATGGGGGTAATTAAAATCTCCCATTAGTACTGGGTTTTCTGTTTTTGTAGTTTCTTTAATCTCCCTGAGCATTTCACAATCATTGTCATAATTCTGGTCAGGTGGTCAATAGTATATTCTTTTGGGCATGCTGTAATTATTCAAGCATGGAATTTCTATCTGTAGAGGTTCTGTGGTACAGTTTGATTCATTTAAGATTTTTACTATATTTGACTCTGTTTTCTTTTATGTATAGGGCCACTTCCCCACCAGTGTGACCAACCCTACCATTCCTATATATTTTGCACCCTGGTATTATTGTGTCCCATTGATTATCACAGTTCCACCAAATTTATGTGATGCCTGTTATATCAATATCTTCATTTAATATGAGGCCTTCAAGTTCATCCATCTTAGTATTTAAACATCTAGCATTTGTCAATTATAAAATTTGTCAATATTTAATTATTTGCCTTCGTGCAATGTAATTGAATGGGACTCTTTTTGTTTGACTTTCTCTTCAGTTCCTATCTGTATTTTATTAACTTCTGTCCTCTCCTCTTTAGTAGGCTATAGAGCAGGGGTCGGCAACCTTCGGTACGCAGCCCATCAGGGTAATCCGCTGGCAGGCCGCAAGACATTTTGTTTACATTGACAGTTCGCAGGCACGCCCCCCCGCAGCTCCCAGTGGCCATGGTTTGCCATTCCCAGCCAATTGGAGCTGTGGGAAGCAGCCTAAATTTGGCCTCCAGGTTCTCTCCTCCTAGGTTTCCCTTCTTCATTGATATCTACATGTACCACGACCACTGGCTCTGTCCCAGCACTGCACATAAGTCTATCCAAATGTCTTGAGAAGTCCCCAGTCTTCACACCAAGCAGGCAATTTACCATGCCGTTCTCCTGGTCATCACCCAACTAGATAGTATAGATATTTCTAATAATCAAATCCCCCATTACTATTACTGGGGTTTAGTATGATCTTTAAAGTGTTGTGCCTGTTTGTCATATGTCAACAAGACAGAGGAGAGTGGAGAGGTACACTCCCTGGGGACTAATTAAGTCCCGAATTCAAAACTATCCTGGAATCAATTTTAAGTAAATATTGAACTCACTGGTAGTTAAACACCCAGAACAATGGCAAGATATAATCCTAAAAGGCTGTATTATCCCTTCTCTTTCATGTGTGTGAAATTCATTGCTTGTATTTGGAGACATGAATGCACATTGCAGGGAGAACAGAGCAGCTAGAGTTTCAAAACACATTTATGTTGTAGCTGGTTATGTTTGTGCCAGGGACAAGACAAAGCAGGGTTTTTCTCTGCCATAATTTATATCCTAAAATGTCCATGATCAGTGAGTAATAGTAGCACCACTTGGCTCTAATTACTATTCTACTATACTCCAGCTGGTGGGGATGTCTTTTAACATGTCATTATGAGCAGTATGTTAGTGAGTGGGAGGCATCTGAGGATGTTGTGGCCTGGTCTGTTTAAGTTGCATTGTAGGTCCTGCTTATTATTGTCTGAGGTGAAGGATGTCTGGGTAATGACTCTGCCTCTTGGTTTATGTGACAAGAACATCAGCAGTCACGGAGGGAGCAGACTGGTGTAGAAGAGAAGGCGCAGACGTGGTCTGGGATGTCCAGAGTCAAATTTATATTGAGACCACAGAAAGAACCTGCGTTTATAAAACAGAGGAGAAGAGCCCAGCAAGTAAGACATTGCATCGTTTTACCCTTCTGTCTCAGCTCCCAGGGTTGTCTCATTGTTTTGCCAACGGCTGCAAATTTATCACAATATTTGGTGGCTTTCTTAAAGCCCCAGCTCAGGTGAGCTTGGAAACTGGAAGCCTAAAGGGTCGAAAGCCAATAAAAAGAAGTGCAGATGTATTATTTTTTAAATCTCGTGGTTTTTAAGCCAAGCACATGACTTTGGGGGCATCTTGGGTTGGCAACACTTTGAGCAGCTCGCGAAATGTAATCGTCACTCCCGTTCGTTGATCCCCAGCTTGATTCTAACATAACCGAATTCTCTTTTAAGCAACGTAAACCCTTTTGTCTCCCCAGGCCCGCCGTATATGCAAGTGACCATTGAGGATGTGCAGGTTCAGTCTGGGGAGCTTGCCAAATTTCATGCGGTTATTGAAGGAAATCCCCAGCCTACTATTACATGGTATAAGGTAGGCAGAAGATATTTCCCATAGCGGACGAGTGACACGGAAAGGAATGGGGTGAGGAGAAATTAACAATAAGGGAGAAGTTAGAAAACAGTTGGCCATAAGGGACTTTTTTCTCAGCCATAATAGGCTCAAATAGCCTCCTGTATTTATCATTGGGCCGAGAATGGATGGTCTTATTTGCAGGCAAAGAAGTGATGAACCTTCAAGGTTAAAACTTCTGATTGTTAAGTCAATTAAAGAATAATACAAATATAGGAATGTAGGAATTGCCAGACTGGGTCAGACCAGTGCTCCATCTTATCAAGTACAACTGGTTCAGAGGAAGGTCCAAGACACACAGTGGGACTGGACAATTACGGAATAACCTGGCCATAGGGGAGGCTTCTTCCTAGCTCCTGTCAGTGAGAAGTGGGCTTGTAAATGTCCTTGACATTAACTGAGAATGAACCAGCAATACAAAAACGGGAAACATCTTCCCATTGTCATGGAGATACAGCTGACATTGCTGGACTATGGCTGACAGGCTTCCAGAAGACTCCCACAACAGCAGATCTTTACTGTGTTAATGATAATAATTTACACATTTATTGCACCCTTCATCTAGGGATCTCAAGAACTTTGCAGTTATTAATTAAGGCTCACAACACCCCGGTGAATCAGGTAAAAAGAATCCCCATTTTACAGATGGGAAAAGAGACACGGGGAGATTAAGAAGTTTGCCCAAGGGAACAAAGGAAGCCAGTGTCAGAATAAGAAATAGAACCTGGGAATCTTGACTCCTAACTCTCTACTCTAACCACTAAACCCCTGCTTATCCAGACTTCTTTGGCCTTGAAATTGAGCTGGAAATCTCAAACGAAAAGCCTGTATTATGAGACTTCCATTACTACTTGGTAATGAATGGAAAATACTGAGAGCTCCACTTTTTTGTGGTATTTCTGCTTTTGGTCTTGGCTAAAACCGAGAAGTTGGGAATTTTAAAAAAAGGCTTCAGATTTACTCCATCCAAGTTGCTATTGAAAACTAAGCATCAGTACCAGGGCATAGAACATTTTCTCTGGAATATAAGCAACTTCTATATTCTAAGTGCATAGTAGATCTCCATTTTAACTGCTGTTGTCCTACCTAAATCAGTGATACTCAGACTAAGGCTTGCCAGCCGCAAGAGGCTCTTTAATGTGTCTCCTGCAGCTCTTTGCAGCACGTGATATTAAAACGCTGCGTGATTTAATTATAACCAATCTAAGCTATTGACCAATCCGGATGCTTTTACTATGTTATTAACCGATGAATTTATCAACTTGCACTAAATTATTAACTTATTTGCTGTGAGAATAAAATATACATATCTAAAGAGAGAGAGAGTAAATGAAACAATGAATTCACACTAGTATGGCTCTTTTGTGTAATGTTGATCGCTAATTTGACTCCTGAACCACTGAGGCCCAAGTATCACTGATCTAAATCATTGCAGTGTACCAGAACCTATTTCACTCTGGCACTTTAATAGTGAAGTAGTGTCTCATTTTTCTAGGATAATTCCTTGTTGACCGACAGCAACAGGATCCATCAAGTGAAAGAAGGCACAACATACGCTTTGATCCTGGACAAAGCTGCCCCAGAAGATGATGGCGTCTATACCTGCATTGCCAAAAATGCAGGAGGGGAGGTCTTGTGCAAAGCAGAGCTTGTTGTACATGAGGGTAACTTCATTTCTTAGGTGTGATGTATTGGCTCCCCGTGACCATGTAGCCACATCCACAATTGTGGGGCACTGACTTGTGTCTGACGCTTAGGCTTCTGGGGGCATATTCCAGGGTTATTAGCACCTAGCTAGCTGGAGCCACTCGAGGACTTGGTTTGTGGTGTATTGTCTAGATATGCTATTTACACCAGCTGAGAATCCGGGCCCCTGTGTTTATGGTGCCAAACACCTTCAATAGCCTAATTCTAAAGAGAAGCTTAGAAAATGGATCATATTATTTCCCGCAGAACATTGTCAGCATGATCGCTTTGCATGTTGTGCCGTGGCCGTGTTGTGTGAACACTACTACTAACTTTTTCCTTGGTTACCAAAGCTAAGAAAGACCAAGTGACAAAGAAACAGAGCACCCGAAGAAAACTCCATTCCTTCTATGAGGTGAAGCAGGAGATAGGAAGGTAAGTGTGATTTTTCACTTTTAAAATGTCCTGGCAGGAGAATGTATAAATGCCTGTCTGATCTCTTTTAAGATGTAGAGAACTATTGATCTAAAGTCGGCATGCTCCACAAACTCTAAGGAAGGGAGCTTCTATCCCTGCTCTCTGGCCAGAGCATGGAACCAGGACTACTGCACTACTGAAGAAGTTGTATCCCTCACTTGACCTGGAGGAGGGTCTCCAAGACATGGCCGTTTGAGGGCATATGCAGTAAAAAGGGAGTACACATTCTGTTGCAGTGGAAGTGTACCATATTAGGAGCAGCCTGGGTATCTCACTCCCCGTGGAGTACCGGTAGAAAGGGGAGGGGGGACAGCTTTTCTTCAAGGGACGAGGGGGAAATGGGGTAGCCCATTCGTGAACCAGTATTAATCCCAGTCTTGTGACAGGGAAGGTGTTTCCCTTCCACTCACAGGAAAATTCATATAATGCAGCTAATGGGAGAAACAAAGCAGAATACACGATGGTGTGAGGGGGCTATGAAACCTGAGTCTGGAGTGACCACCTAACTTCTGAGAGGAGGCATGAGTGAATTGTGCAGGCCTTCCCAAACACGTGCCAACACATTCTGCGCATCACCCCAGGCTATCACTTATTTTGTTATTCACATCTTGTTTTATTCATTCCTATTTTTAGTTAAGCATCCAGGCTGCATTCAGGTTTGGCACAAGTGGGCAGAGCTCTCGTTGACTTTCTTCTCTTGCTGAGACCACTTATGCCAGGACTTAATTTGACCCACCTTTTCTTTTTGCCCACTTTGCAACACAGTAAAACATGGCTGAAATCCTAATCCCAATGATGTCAATGACAAAACTCCCATTGACTTCAGTGGAGTCAGGATTTCACTCCATGCCTTTGGTATTGTGGGATCTCAGTGGCTTCCACAAGTGCAGTATAAGTTCACTGGTCTGCATTTTTCCTTCACTTCTATGCATGCAACTGCATTGGATTTCACTTGAATACCATTGACTTCAGTGGGTTTATACCCAAGTAACTGAGGGCAGAACTGTGCCCAGTTTTGTAAAGTTTTGACATGTCTAAAGCACAGGAGTTGATGGGATTGTCATCCCTGCTCCATGTGTGCAGGGTGTTCCCTGAGATTTTTTAATAAAGGGTGGAAGGGACGATAAAACAATCTCCGTGTGTACCCCAAAGTTGGGTGAAGTATTACCATGTAGTGAAAACAGCGTTGATAGGCCAAATTCTGTCTTTGGTCACACCCGTGCAATTCCACTGACTTGCTTTGACACTTGTGCAACCCTGTTGAGTTCAGTGGGGCTGTACAGGTATAATGGAGGGGAGAATTTTGCCCCAAATACGTTATTTTGGCATTATCTTGGTGTGACAGATCCATGAATGTGTACCTACAGACACCATGTCTGTCCACCAAGAGTGAGCCTGGGGCCTTCAGCACACGCCCCTAACACTGGAGCTGAAGGTGTAACTGTTAACTGGCAGTGAAGAGCAGGCTGTTCAGTTTTGGGGGGCCAGTCAGCAGAGGGAGACATGATCTCACACACAATAAAGTCAGAGCGTTACATTAGACTGCATTTAAGGTGAATGTGGAGGGAAGGCTTTGAGAGAGGATTGCATGGGGGTAGACAATGAACGCAAGCGTCGTGTATCTGACATGCAGGAGGATGCAGGGCAAAACCTCAATGTGGTATATTTTTTGATTCTGTACAGGGGTTCTTTCAGCTTTGTGAAACGGGTTGTGCACAAAGGGAACAGAGTATCCTGTGCTGCCAAGTTCATACCTCTGCGAAGCAAAACGAGAACCCAGTCCTATCAAGAGAGGGACATCCTAGCCACGCTCTCCCATGATAAAATCGCCCAGCTGCTGGATGAATTTGAAACAAGGAAAACCTTGGTTCTGATTTTGGAGTTGTATCCTTTTCTTCCCTTTTTTCCCTCAGATAATGCAGGGAAGTGCCAGTTCAGGGAAACCCATGTCAATATAAATATAACCATTTATATTTTTCACCTGAGATAAAAGGACACATTTGCACAACATAAACATATTAAAGATTGTAAGCTGCTCAGATACAATGGGAATGGGGGCCATATAAGTACAAAAGATGGGTGGATTCACAATTGAAAAATCTGTTTTAGAAAAATACCTCTTGCACCAATTGATTATATAGCACCAAACACTTTGCTGAAATATATGAAAGATGAGGTCCTTGCCCCAGTGGGATTATAGTCTGGATGGACAATGTGCAAGCACAGTGGAAAGATACTGAGGTGCAACCAACCAACATGACTAATGGGAGAATTTTAGCACAAAGCAGCTTGTTAATTCCATGGATTTCATTTAATTTTTAAGGAGCAAAGATTTTCAGCAGTTGCGTTTACCATTTCCCATAGGAGGACTGCCCTAGCTCCTTCTGGATTGGAGGTTTTTTATAACAGACCTTCAGACAATTCCTGGCAAAGAGAGAGGATTTAACATCACCCATGCTGCCCTCTGGGATCTGTTCTTTTTTATTATCAAAGATTGTATTTGTTGCAGAATGCTAGTAAATTATAAATAATAAACCAATGGTCTTTGTTTTCCTTAACGTCCTTGCTAGGTGCTCCAATGAGGAGCTCTTGGACCGTTTATTCAGGAAGAGTGTTGTTACTGAAGCAGAGGTACCAATTTCTTGTCATTTTAAAATTTCAAAGTACAGTAGGTGCACTCCAAAATTCATTCTGGTTCGACAGAATATGGCCGTTTTATTTATACTACCCATCTTAAGTCTAGGGACTATCTCAGAAACATGTGCTATCCATCAAGCCAGAATGAATTGTTTAAGGGCCCACCCTGAAACTTTCATTCCCAGTGATAGCTTCTCAACGGAATAAAATGAGAAGCCAAGGGCTTTTGATGATAAACATGTGCTCAGCCAAATTTTATATTTCTTTGTTAGACCCAAGAACGTATTGTCTCCGTAACTCTACCACTTTCCCACACCACAACTTCTATCATGTAGCTTCCATGTGTTTTGACTCGTGTAATAATTTCATGTTCACTAGGGATTGTATTTTTCTTCACCTCCTTGCACTCCCCAAGCCAAGAACTGAGATGGTATCCTCTGAGTTTTTACAGTCCATTCTAGCTCAAAATATAAGAGCCATGTAGTCTGTCTCTTTCTGGAACACAAGTCTCCTACATTCCAATGGCTACTTTTATTTTTCTCAGGTCTCGGAGGAATCATCAGATAAAACTGTAGAGGCAAGGCTAAATTACCTTCTAACTGGGCCTAGATATTAAATCCCCACCCGTCGTGAAATTTTACTCATATTAGGATCTGTGCCTGGTCTAAAAAATGGCTTTCTAACACTATTTAAAAATGTGTTTGCCTGGTCGACACAGACCAAACTGTGTTAGACAAGGGCCTGAGACGTAATGTTGAAATCTGGATTGGAATTTCCCCCAAAGTTTGGGGGTATTCATATCCCCTGTTAAGTGCATCTTTGTTTTTAAAGCTCAGGCTTGCTGACATCTGGAAAACTCTGGTGTGTGGAAGGGACCATTTAGGGTATGTCTGCACAGCCCATGTCAGCAAGAAACTTGTAAGCCTAGGAAATGGGGATGGGCTTCAGAGACCAACCTCCAGCAGGAGCTGCAACTACAAAGCTCTGTCTACACAGCTATTTTTAGAGAGCTAGTATGAGCCCTGGTAGCCCAAGTCTGTCGACCTGTGCTGGGAGGCTTGTTGCCACGGGCTGTGTAGACATCCCCTTAGCTGCTGTGTCTGAATTCCATGTTCTAATGTTTGGTTCCCCGTCTGTTTCACATAAAATAGGCTCACTTTAAAAGTTTATTCCTTTTTGTAGAAGTGTTACCATTAGAGTTGGCTGGAAATTTTTTCACTGAATATATCCGTTTCTCAGGTCTAGAATGGAATTTCACTGGTGGGGACAGGTCCATATCCAGGTCCCACTCCAGAATAGCCAGTAGACGAGAGGTTAGGACACTGATCTGGAACGTGGAAGACTGAGGTTCACGTACTCCCTCTGAGTAACATAATCACTGGGCTATTGGCTATTCTGGGGTGGCTGGAGCTTTATCGGTTATGGCGGGGGCGGGGTTGTGAAAAATTTCAAAAGGTCTCATTTTTAATGTGCACTGGAAGGAAAACAACTTTTGAAACCTGGAAACTTTTCACAAAATGGAATTGTTTTCCAGTCAGCCTTAACGATCAGTTCAAGCTGTATTCCCCATATTACTTATAGGAAATATTTCTGGAATTGGTAATCCCACTGAAATGTGAATTAACTTTTTAAGTAGACCCACTGTACTATTCAAATGAAAATGTTTTGTAACTGATTTTGATTTTTAAGGTCAAATTATATATCAAGCAACTTTTGGAAGGACTCAGCTATCTCCATAACAATAACGTACTTCACTTGGATATTAAGGTAACCCACAAAGGAAAATCCACCTTATCTTAGCCATTATAGCTTGTAGGTCAGGAGACCGATGTGCTTTATTCAGACTATATATTAAAGATTTACTTATATCTAAAAATAATGCCCTTTTGCAAATAAACTTTCTCCATGTTTTCTGATTCATTAGCCTCCCAATATCCTGATGGTTTATCCTGAAAGAGAAGACATTAAGATCTGTGACTTTGGGTTCGCTCAAAAGATAAATCCATCTGTTCCTCAGTACAGCAAATACGGGTCTCCAGAGTTTGTCTCCCCAGAAATTATCTCTCAGTCACCAGTGTCAAAAGCCTCTGATATTTGGTAAATTGTCACTTTAAAAAAAAGTTATAGCACCTAACAACATAACTTTGGGGCTTCAGGATGAATTGATTGATACATTGGGAACATTTACTGTAGAGGGTTAAACACACTCTGTTGGAAACATGTATGTATTTTAATTTTGCTGTACACTTTTGCTCTGGAAGGGCCTTATCTTGTGAGTTGCTAAGCATCCTCAGTTCTGCGGAAGTCACGGTGGTGTACTGAATGTCTGATGTGTAGAAATACACAGTGTTGATCATACACAAAATATTTCCAATGCAACATCTGGCTAATTGCTTGAAGAGGTAAAGAAATTGGGCTTGTAATCTATTTATGCAGTGTAAAGAAGTGTTGTTTTTTTAAAAAAAGGATGGTAGGGGAATTTCCACCAGTGCTTTACTGCAGAACTGGTACAATGATAGGGACAACGTAGAGTTAAAAATGAAAGTTGAGCAATTTAGAGGGTAAGGGGACTTGAGCCAGAATGTTAAGAACTCTGGTTTTTCTCTGTTTTTGATAAAATGTATTAAACGCTAATGGCAAACTATAAAACAAAATCTGTGTTTAAGAGATATCCGGTAGGTAGTCCAGCAAAGCCAGGGAAAGCCAGAATTGACATTCCTGATATGTTTACAGTAAAAAAAAAAAATTAACATATTTCTTCTTTATACGTAATAAAGAAAAAAAATGCACACAAACCTGATTTTTAAAAAATCCTTCCTAAGTCACCTTTAAATAAATTGTGCAAAAATTGTTTCCTGTGCTGTTTAAAAGAAAAATCAGGACTAATGCAAAGGGACAGTTAGAATTTGCCTTTAAAAAGCTAATCCTTATAGGGCAGGTACAGTTATTTGGATTATTGTCACTTGAAATCAGGGAAGCTATATGGTGAGGTAGGGGGAGAAGCAAGAATATCTGTCTGATATAAGTATGTTTCTTTTCTTCTCAGGGCTGCTGGAGTCATCAGCTATTTAAGGTAAACAATCTGCTTTAAGGACCCTATTTAGCTTTCCTTAATCCTGACTCAGGTAAAACTTCCAATGACTTTAGTGGGAGTTTTGAGTGAGTAAAGAGTGAGGTGGTGGTGATTGTTATTTAGTAATTTATTTCATGTGTATGTTACCAACAGCATGTTAAGCACTTTCAGTTCTAAAGATGATGTCCCTGTTCCAAAGAGCTGACAGCTTCTATGAATATTATAGTCAGAAACCGTCAGTTCATAGCTTTGGGTTAAGTATTTCACAATGACCCATACGATCTTATGGATATGTATTTTGGCCTTCCCTAATGTAAAGGTATGTGTCCACGTTTACATAGCTAAGTTGCAAGGGCGGTTTTGAAAATCAAACCCTTAATTTTTCTGTTCTTCAAATGCCTTATCTGTAAAATGGGGATAAATAATTTTGCAAAGTGCTTTGCAAACCTTGGCTGGAAGATGTTATAAAAGTGCAAATATTATTATTACTTGTGCTGTGCGTCTCTCATTTTGAATCTGCCTCCTATTTTAAAACCTTTGTCATGCATTTATGCTTTTGGAGGGTTGAGCAGCAATCAAATACTTACAAATCATGTCTCCTTTTATTTTATAATGTTAATACAATAAGCTTAACCTGCAAGTCTCCATTTGCTGGGGAAAATGACAGAGCAACCCTTCTAAATATCCAGAATGGGACAGTTTCATGGACTATCCCTGACTTTGTTCACCTAAGTGAAGAAGCGAAGGATTTTATCAGACAGATATTACAGCTCTCTCCTGAGTGAGTACATTTCTATTGTTCTCCAAAAATATTGTCCCAGATGTTTTGGGGATGAGCTGCCAATTCTCAGCCGGTCAGACCTACATTCACTGTGAGAAGTACAAAATTTGGACAAGTTGGTATGGTCAGTTAGCGAATCAGCCTTTCACCTCTGAAGGCAGCTGGGTTCAAATCCATATTTATATAGTCACCAGAAAACTATCCTGAAGAGTTTATAATCGAAAGATAAGAATGTGTGTAGCGAGTGAGCAAAGTGTCTTGTTGTTAAGTATCAGACGGGTAGCTGTGTTAGTCTGAATCTGTAAAAAGCAACAGAGGGTCCTGTGGCACCTTTAAGACTAACAGAAGTATTGGGAGCATAAGCTTTCGTGGGTAAGAACCTCACTTCTTCAGATGCCACATCTGAAGAAGTGAGGTTGTTACCCATGAAAGCTTATGCTCCCAATACTTCTGTTAGTCTTAAAGGTGCCACAGGACCCTCTGTCTTGTTGTTATGACTCATAGGCAGGTGGGTGTTCAGAAATGATTTGAAAGAGAAGCTGGTTACTCTGGTGACGAGGGCAATAGAAGAACCTAAATAGAACAGCACACCATGTTAATTAGGTTGTTCTAGAATGCAGCTAAATAATAATAATGTTCCAAGCATGGGAGAAGACAAGAAACTGGGCGCTTCATTTTCTGCTCTGCATGGCTGGTGCCTCCACTGTTTAGGCTTATCCCAAACAGGGCCAGTCAGAGGAGGGGGCCAGGAGGGCCATTTGACCTGGGCCTCAAGCTCAAAGGAGGCCTCCAATTTAGACACTTGTTACTTTTTTGGCATTTGATAAGTTTTGCAACTTGTTTTTATGCAAAATGTGACGCACGCTCTCAGCTTAGAGCTGCAAATTTAAGCAAATAAGAGATGGGATTTGGTAAAAGACATCCATTTTTTGCGCAGAAAAGGGCTAGAAAAGCATTTGTTAACTAAAAAAACCATTCAAATTATGTCTCACTCTTTTTTGGTGCCATATTTTGTTTTCATGTGTCGTCATTTTTTATTTTTATTATGGTGAGGGGCTTCAAAAGCTGGAAGTGGTACAGGCCTCTCTGGACCTCTGAGAGGGCCTGATCCCAAATAGCTACCAATGGGGAAGACTAAGCCAAACCCACTGTTAAAGGCGCCCTCTGTGGCCTGTAATGCAGCCTTCCTTATTAGAAACAAGTCAGTCATTTCTGTTTTGGCAAAGACTGCACTGCAGAGACTTGAGTCAGGTGCAGTGTAGACCCATGAAGCGTGGTCTTCCCCTGTGGTATCATGAAGGAAGGCACTGTAGGCCCTGCAGAATGCTGCGGTAACTTCCATAGTCCCTGACTTGAGGGACCTGCGGGAAGTATGAGCATTGAGAAACATACTATAGGTTGAAAGAGAAGACGTGTTTTACTGTTTAAGAGAAAAAATTGGCTTAAAAGGGATCATTCTGGTTGGCTTTACTGCCCCATAACAGAACCTGGCTGGTAAAGGGCAATCTGTAGAACCCTGCTGGTACTGTTTAAAGTGACTTCCAGCTCAGATGTCTTAAGGCCCTAGCTAGAGAGCGATCTGGGTGGCACTTGATCTGCAAGGAAGCTACATCCCTTTGGGTTTGTCATGCTGATGATGACAGCTGAAATGTGTCTCTCTTCTATCATCAGAGCCAGACCTAGTGCTTTGCAATGTCTCTCACACGACTGGTTCTTGGTAAGTTTGTTTGGATTTTACCCAATCTCTCTCCCAGTCAGCTAGCAACTGTGTTTCTCTTGTAGAGGCTATTTTGTACGTATAGATGCTGGGAAACCGTCCCGCAGAAATAAGCAACGTTTTGGTGTATGGTCATTCGGGTCTTTTCTTTTCAAAACATGTAAAGAACTCCCATTAACATTAATAGGCAAAACACATTTGCACTGAGAGGAGATTATGCCCTTTTGCGGAAGGGGAAATTAAAATTCATATTTGGGTGCCTGGAACCCCTAATGAAGGAGAAAAGCTGAAAGGAATGAAGAATCGAATCATTGTGTGTGTGCGCGACTGTGCGCATATGTGTGATGACTGGGACATGGGCAGCCTGACCTAGTGGTTGGAGCATGAGTTGAGGGTCAGGAGGCAGGCTGGGTTATATATTGGGAGATCAGGGTTAGACAGCAGGAGCAGGTAGCACAAATGAAGCAGTCAAAGCAGGGGAAACCCAGTTGCACAGACAACTTCTTCTTCCTCTGCTTGGTTTAAATAGAAGCAGGGAATGAGTCGGGACCCCTAGAGTTCCACCAGCATGGATGGTAAATCTCAGCATGGACTCCTCTGTCAGTGTTGAGTTCATAGTTCGGGCAACCATTAATAGGTCACTGGGTGGCAGGTTGGCGATTACTGACGCCTAAGCGCCCTGTGACCCTGCGTTTTTTTTATATATATATATATATGATGAGGGCCTGATTCTAGTCTCATTTGAAATTTGTTCAAGATGTCTTCTTATTGGTCCACAATGGGAGATAGAGCCAACACCAAATAAGGATTTCAAGATTTGGCCAATTGCAGTTAAACAACTGGACTCTTCCTTGAATTAAAATATGCTGTGTCCCCTGGAGAGTGAAATCTGACCAGGATTATAGGAAGGGGTTTCCTACAATAGCAGAGGACAGGATTATAGGAAGGGTTTTCCTACAATACCAGGAAGTCCCTTTTAGTCCTATGTACCTGTGTTTCTAAATCTTAACAAACGCCACTGAAAATATCATTGAGATTTTGTGACCAACATTTTTTTTCTCATTCTTTTTTTTTGCAGCATAATCTCCCGCTAGAAGAAGCTCATTTTATTAATACAAAACAGCTGAAGTTCACTGTGGCTCGAAGCAAGTGGCAGGTCAGCAGACCTCAGTCTATTTTGCTCTTTCTGTCTAGTTATTATTTTTTAAAAAGTCTCTTCTTTTCAAGACTGCAGCACAAGTGCAGGGTGTGCAGCCAAGGTCTCCTTGGTGTGCCTCTGAGAAGGGAATATTGTCAAAGGGAAAAGGTTCAGTGGATGTGGCAAAAATAAGGTATCCAGGCTGAAAAAATACAGGTCTTCCAGCTCTCTCCAGTATTCTCCTTTCTGTGGCATGATCCAGCCTAGGGCACTGAAAGAGGGAAGCCCCTTCTGGACATTGAGTAAAGACCCTGAGCCTGAGGTCACCAATGACTTCTGAATGTTAGATGACTTGTCTCGTAATCTACAAAAGACTTTCTGTGCTTCGATGCACAAAATGCTGAGAATACTAAAGACCGAGAGTGAAATCCCCATACAAACATCAATGGGAGTTTTGCCACTGATTTCGTTGGAGCCAGGATTTTACCTCATCAATTTGGATACCTGTATTTTAATGTGTTCTTAAGATTGATCTGAGGATGGGGTTGGGACTCAGGAACTTCTGATTGCTGATCTCCTCTCTGAGTCTGATTTATTCTGCCAGTAGGAACAAGTTCTTACCTCCCAGCCTCACGTATTCCATTTGCATAAATTGAATAACACTGCCTATCTCAAGGGTATGTTGTGATAAGCTCATTAGCTGATAGGTGTAAAGCACCTTGTAGATTAAAAGTACTATGTGGGTGCTTATTATTATTAGCGGAAACCTCTGATAATCAGTCTTTGAACTTCGGGCCATTCCCCGATACCCCTTTGTATTATATAACACGTGTGGAATATGGGTATTTACATGTATTTAAATGTTTTATTCATTTTAAGGCCTACAATCAATAGCAATACAGAAACAAAAGGGTTCCCAAAGAAACAATGAAGTACATAATAACATAATGGAGCACACCGGGGTCTGGCTTCTCTGCTGATATATATCAGCGGAGCTCTACTGATTACAGTGGAGTTACACCATTTTACTTCACCTAAGGCTCTGGCCTAGTATGTTTAATTAAGAAACTCAGTGAAACAATAGAAATAAGGGACCTGTGGCTAAATCCCCTGCACTGCTTTGAAAATGTCAACCAGCAGCCTGGTTCTCCACTCCCACAGGTGTAAGTTAGCAATACCTCCACTGAAGTCAGTGAGTGAGAGGAGAGTTCGGCCCAGAATGAATCTGTCAATACAGAAAGAAATAATGCCAATATGCTATGCAGCTATTATTTGTATGATGTTTCTGAGGATATATAGTGTAATTCTTGCTGTGCATGTTTAAACCACTCTCATCACCAAGTTGCTTTTTGGTTATGTTGTATTTTTGTTTTCCTTTTTCAGCGTTCCCTCATGTGCTATAAATCTATACTGGTAATGAGATCCATTCCAGAAATCCTACAGAGAACTCACAAAAACACATCGCTAGGCATCTCCCGACACCTGGTTGAAGAAAGTAGTTCTTCCACTACTACTGGCTCCTCTTCAGACAATGAAAACGCATCCTTCCCCAGGAGAAGGCACTTTGGTTCTACACCAGAACTGCACTTGTCTGTGTTTGATGCACCGAGTTATCAAGAACCTCTAAGTTATGCGGCAGAAGAGAAACATTCCAAGGTCTTGGTGCCTCCAGTAAAACCCATGAGACGGAAATATGCTTTAGTGAAAAGTGAGCTGGGTGATAAGCCACCTACAGAAAGCAAAGTGCTAATGGCAGGTGCCTTTGCTCAGAAAGCAGAGGCGGTCAGCTCAGAACTCAAAGATGAAAGAGCAGATCAATCCCAAGAGGGTGATGCAGAGCAGCCTTCATTGGCGAAGGCAGCCACCTTAGATACATCGGACGTGGCACCGCCAAAAGAAAAAACAGGCACGTTATTACCTGACAAAGAAAGACTTGTAAAGGCTGGAGATGCAATGGAGAAACCACCTTTGTGTGTCCCCAGACAGAGTGTCATTAAAAGCACATTCTACAGCCAAGCGTCTGAGGCTCCTACACGTCTCCCTGTCTCACCGGGCAGAGACTACAGAAGGCACCTTGACAGAACAAGAAGGGCCTTCAGGAAATCAGGGTATTTAAAGGTACCCTTGAGTGGTTTACGGGAACCCCTTCTAGAACACTTTGAATTGAGAGAAGAGGAGGAGGAGGAAGAAGAAGAAGAAGGAATGTCTGGTGATGAAGAATATGGAAAAAGCAGAGAAGGTGCGACAGGCCCTCTGACCAAATCGGCTTCCTTTGATACTGCTAGGAAACCGTCACGTCACACCTTCCAGGTGTCCAGCAGAAGCCGTTCACTGGATGATTACAGACTAAGAGCCATAAGTTTAGCCAAGGAGCAAGACATTCTGGAAGAAGACTGTGATCTAACTTCACAGGGGAGTTATCCAGGACTAGCTAGCCAGCATGGCATATCTACTGACTCTGGCAAGGTTTGGCCTGAGGAGCATTCGATGGAGGAGGACTCAAGGAAAGCTAGGAAGGATTGTTCAGAAGAACAGCCAGTCCCTTCTGCACAGTGTGGTGACGAAGGATGTCCGGGTCTAGCTGCTCAACCACAGAAGGTCCCAGTGTCAGCCCACCAGGGTGAAAGTGAGGGGCATTTACATCAAAAGACAAAACTTTCCATTGACATTGATGTGGAGCCGTCTGCTCTGGAAGGTGAAAGCCTGATTCTAACTGCTCAGCGACCGGACACAGCCCCAGTGTCAGCTCACACGTGTGAAAGTGAGGCGCATTTAAAGCTGACGCCGAAGCCTAGTGGTGCAGAGTTTTCACTTCTGCAGGGTGAAAGCTCCGTTTTGATGGTTCCCGAATCAGAGAGAGCCCCAATATCAGCCCAGGAGCGTGAAAGAAGAGAACATGTACATCAGCAGCCAAAGCCTTCTGTTCACAGTGCTACCGAGTCTGCTGATCTACAGGGTGAAAGCCCAATTATCCTAGAGACTGCCCAAATTCCAGCTTGTAAGGGTGAGAGTCCAAGTATTTTAACAGCTCCACAACCAGAAACTGCTCCACTTTCAGTCTGCCAAGGTGAAACCCAGGGATGCTTACATCAGAAGCCTTCTGATTACTTGGGCACAACCTCCACTGTTCTGGAGGGCAACCATCCAGTGATTCTAACACCACCACCAGAAAGTGCCCCAGTTTCAGACTGTGACCGTGACAGGCAGGAACATTCCTGTCAGGCGCCGTCAGTTTGCTTTAAGGTGGAGTCTGCTGTTCTCCAGGGTGAAAGCCTATTTATTCTCACAATTCCACAACGAGAAACTGCCCCGCTTCCAGTCTATGAGAGTGACCGCCAGGAACAGTCACCTCAGGAGCCTTCAGTTTGCAGCGAGGTGAAATCTGCGGACCCAGAGAGTGAAAGCCTAGCTATTCTAGAGACTTCCCCTGTTTCACTTGGCGAGGGTGAAAGCCAGAAACATTCACATCAGAAGCCTTCTGTTTACAGCAAGGCAGAGTGTGCTGTCCTGGAGGACTTGGTTGAAGCGATGGTTTGTCTGTCTGAAGATATGAATGTTTTGGCAAAGTCTGTTTCTACCCAAGAGGGATGTGAGAAGCACTTCTCCCCTCCAAAGGAGATGTTCTACCAAGGTCCAGCTGGCCACGCAGCCGCCGGACGTCCCACTCATTTTGTGCCACGGGATAAAAGAGAAGAGGGCATTTACCGGGCTGATCTTACAGAATCAGCTGCACCAATTCCTGCAGCGGAAGATAAGTTGAGTATGCCAGCCCTGTTGAGTGTACTCACTGAGGACGAAAAGGTGGCTTCTCATGAATGTGAACATCTAGGGGATTTAGCAATCAAAAGCACTAGTTCCAGCAAAGCAAGCATATCCCCGTGTGATAATTCAGGTTCTGGAAAAAGATCTAGTCATAGCTCTGATAGCAAGGAACCTGACAAACACTCTGAAGTTTCCTTAGTGAAGATTAAAGACCTCTCAGAAGAGATGCCTAGCATTGGCAGTGGGACTTCAAAATTTGATATATCTGAGGTAGAGCCTGCGTATTTGAACCTATCAGATCTCTACGACATTGTATATTTTCCATTTGAATTTATGAACGTCAAGAAGCCCTCACCCAAACCAACCGGTAAAAGATTTATGCCCTTCAGTGAAAAGGTAAAATTATCTCCTGCAACTAAAGAACATTTGCCTCAGTATAAAAGACTGTGCATTAGAGAGGACATTAAATCCCCTTCAGATAACTCACAAGATGCCACGACAGGGGAAACCAGGCAAAACCTATTGGACATTTCCAAAGATGTAGGGCAACCCCTTCGAAGGCTGGCGAAAGGTTCTGAGCCACCCATGGGGAAAGGAGCTGAGGGCCATGTGACAACTGAATCCCAGCCAATGTATGGCTCCCAAAAGGACTCAGGTGGTAAGCAGAGAAGCTCCACACACAGCAAACCAGGACTCTTTAAACCCTATGGCAGATTGCACTCAACGGAGCAGTCTGTAGAGCAGACTCTGAAGAAGAAAGTAAAAGCTTCTGTTGCCCATATTTCAAGAATCCTAAAAGGAAAGCCAGCCCCTGAACCGGAGCAAAGGGAAGGTAAAAATCTCATAGAGGGTGTAAATGGGCCTAACAATATAATGGGCTCTGTTACCCCTTCTCTCTCCTCTTTCCCCTCCACACTTCTTATATTCATCAGTTCATACATTTGACTTGTGTGCAGTAATCAAGTGCAGATGCAATTTAAAAGCTTTAAGCTAGGTTTAAGCATGAAATAGCATCAGCCGCTCCACTTACCTAGAGGAGTAATCGTCCATATCCTGATCCCAGTGGCAAAACCCCCAGGGACATCAGTAGGAATAGGATCCGGCTGTACTGTCTGGTGGAGTTCCCGCCATCCTCTGTGGCGAAGTGTTTTATTCCAGTACAATATTCGGTATCCTCTCCTAGCCCTGAATGTAAAACGTGGGGCACAATTCTGAACTTAGTGACGTTGATGTAAATGTGAAGTGACTACACTGAAGTCAGTGGAATTGCTCCAGATTTGTGCCTATATCAATGAGACCAGAATCTGTCTATACTCTTGATTTTCCAGCACCTAGGTTGTGCCATATAATGTGTCTTTCTGCCACAGATACCTATCTTATAGACCTGGAAGGGACCCTGAAAGGTCATCAAGTCCAGCCCCCTGCCCTCACTAGCAGGACCAAGTACTGATTTGCCCCAGATCCCTAAGTGGCCCCCTCAAGGATTGAACTCACAACTCTGGGTTTAGTAGGCCAATGCGCAAACCTCTGAGCTATCCGTCCAAGACACCAAGCCCTCATCCACCCTACTACAGTTTAATATCATCCTAGTCCCAGGGCCTTTTATTAAACTTGCCATGACTTTTGGTATTAACTGACAATTCATTAATAAGAACTCCATGGCATTTTTACTGCTAAACTAATCACATGAACCACAGATAATAGACTGTAATTATTTGCTGCAATTAAAATGTCATTGATTTAGTAGACTGGCTTCTACTATTAAATTCTTTGAAACAGGCATTGAGAAGCAGGGAAGTGACATACCAGAAAGAGAGTCTCTAAATGGGGCTGCAGGATATTAAAACAGAAAATCAGGACTTCATTGATCCATCCATCCATTCCCTTCATTCTGAGAACATGAGCTCCCAGTTCGACGCTGTGGCCAAAAGAGCTAATGTCATCCTTGGATGCATAGACAGGGAAATCTTGAGTAGAAGTAGAGAGGGTATTTTATCTCTGTTTAGCACTGGTGCGATTGCTGCTGGAATACTGTGTCCAGTTCTGGTACCCGCAATTCAAGCAGCATGTTGATAAATTGGAGAGGGTTCAGAGAAGAGCCACAAGGATGGTTAAAGGATTAGCAAACATTCTTTATAGTGATAGACTCAAGGAACTCAGTCTATTTAGCTTAACAAAGAGAAGGTTAAGGGGTGACTTGATCATAGTCTATACGTACCTGCATGGGGAACAAATATTTAATAAATGGGCTCTTCGGTCTAGCAGAGAGAGAGAGAGATAACATGATTCAATGGCTGGAAGTTGAAGCTAGACAAATTCAGAGTGGAAATAAGGCATACGTTTTTAAAATTGGGAGTAATTAACCATTGGAACAATACACAAAGGGTCATGGTGGATTCTCAATCTCTAAACTTTTTAAATCAAGATTGGATGTTTTCTAAAAGATCTGCTCTAGTAGTTATTTTGGGGAAGTTCTTATGGCCTGTGTTATACAGGAGGTCAGATCAGATGATCACAATGGTCTGTTCTGGCCTTAGAATCTATGAAATTATCAAGCCTCAAAACAAAGGAGAAAGGTATCTTTATGGCATGAGTTAGCAGTTAGTTTTATTGTGAAATATCACAGAGGAATATAATTGCACCAGGCTAGTATCTGAGAAACCGAGAGAGATGTAGCTTGCAAGATTCCTAAGAAGTGTGCAAAGGAAAACCTTGGTAATTTACACACACTAGCAGGAATTCCAGGAGTTCTCTTTGTTCCATCTTTGCCGCAACTCCATCACCTTGTGGGGCTTTCAGATGCTTAAAGTGTAGGTCTTGACCTGAAATGCAAAATCATTGTTTTTGATGGAAAAAATAACTGCCATGGTTTCCAGAGCTTTTTTAGATGAACACATTTCAGAGCAAAATGGCATCTAATGTTAAATGTCCTTTTGCAGAATATATGTCTACAAATCTAAGCCCAAATCCAGCTTTCCTTATTCAGGCAAGACTGCCATTGAAGCCGATGGAAGGTTTGTTTGGTTGTGGACTACAGAACAAGGAGACCATAAATGCCACAAAAGTTATGTTTCTAAAGAAGGGCTTCAGAGGGGCCTGATATGCCTTTTCATCTGTGAATTGTTTAGGAGCTTTTAAATCGCACAGTATTTTGGAAGTGGCAAGGTGGTGGTCAGGTGCCACTCAGAAGGTTCCTCCAAGCTGGGTAGGGGTAAATCCAGGACTTAAATAAGCAGAGTCATAGAAGTTTCTAGTTCCTTCACTGGACTTCATGAACATTCAGACCTTCAGTAGCCCTTCTTGGCTCTTTTAGCTTGTCCTCTAGTTTAGCTAGAAGACTAACATTAATTGTCTCCTGAGACATTTGAGGTTTGGCAAGGCTATAGGGAGGAAACTTTTGCTATTGCTGCCTATGGTATAGTTGCTGATGGATAAAGAGAGGACTTCCGTATCTGTCCGTCTGTCTATCTATCTATCTATCATCAGCTAATTTCTAGAGCACCCATCACTGTCCTATCAAAGTGATAACGTACTTCCAAAGAGCTGTTGAACTGATTACAAGTGCTACACTTACTAAAGAAAAAGTATGCGGCATATCACTAATATATCTGTGTTACCTTCTGAAGTTATTGCGTCTTCTCTAGGCAGCTTGCTTGTAATGTAACGTCCCTTCCCAGGGTCTGGGCCGGCACACAGTGAAAAGAGACTCAATGGTGTGCAGGACCTCTTTTTTGAACTGCCGCATTACTGTGTGGTCACTGGAGCCTAAAAAGAGGAGGCCGGCATACTGAGCACAAGAGCAAGAAATGTGTTTGTTTTTTCCCTATTGGCGCTCCTTGATAGCCAGTCTGATTAAAGATGCTGTCTGGTATGTTGCTTGTTGTGATTTACATATGTAATTGTCTTAATCTGTCTAAAATGCTGCTTTCCTTCTTTCTTTCAGCACCTTCTTTTGTAGAAGAGCTCACGGATCAGGATGTTGCCCTGGGGCAGTCTGTGACTCTGTCCTGCAAAACGTCTGCCCATTTCCCGCTGCACGTTGACTGGTTCAGAGGTGACGTAAACTCTCATTTGACGACTTGGGACAATTTAATAATAGGGTCTGGAGTAATAGCACAATAAAGATGATTGAGAAGCTAAGTTCCAGGAGAAGGTTAAGGGGAGTGGATTTAGGGGAGTCTTTCCCTGGAAAGGAAGGGACTTTTAGCCATCTCAGTAGAATTTAAGAACGTATTCCTTTTGCCTTACAGATGGGGTGCCCATTCGCAGCAGCAGTAGGATACTGATCTCAGCCACACTCAAAAACTTTCAGCTTTTAACCATATTGGTGGTTACGGCTGAGGATTTTGGTATTTACACATGTGCAGCCAGCAACTCCCTGGGTACAGCATCCACCTCCTGTGTAATAAGGAAGGCAGGTAAGAGCAGGAATTAATTCAAGGAAGTAGATGCCTGGCTTGTACAGCTCCCACTCAAGGATTATATCCAGAATTAGCAGACATTGCATTATAGATTTTCTTCCACTAAAGGATACTTCATTTTCTGGGAACTCACAGAGATAGTTCCAGACGGGAAGGCAGCAAAGGGGATGTATCCCTCTCAGTTTGTTCTTTAGCCTCAACACCCCAATAGTGCTAGGGTGACCAGACAGCAAATGTGAAAAATCAGGACGGGGGTGGGGGGTAATTGGAGCCTATATAAGAAAAAGACCCAAAAATTGGGACTGTCCCTGTAAAATCGGGACATCTGGTCACCCTAAATAGTACAGATGCTTCAAGGTGCCTTGATGAAAGCTGATGCGTTGACCGTAGTGTAGAAACCTTAATTTAGATTGTTGAAACTGGAAGACCTTGGAACATAGAGGCTGGAAATACAAATACCATTTATTTATTTATTTTTAGCAAGTAAGATCATTATAAAAACGAAAGCAAGTGACATTCAGAAGTAAGGATAGGCAGCTCTTATAGGATTTGATGGTTAGTAAACTGATGTTCACAAAACTAGTTCACATTTGCATACGGTTTTAAACTCCTGGGTTTTTCAAGGATGATTCCGTTTTAGAAAACAACCAAAACATGTTTTTACCTACAGAAGAATTCACCTGTCTCCCAGAACTAGGCTGGTGCAAATGCATAGCTTGTATTCATTGTATATACTGAGTCAGAATCTTCCATGATGTAAGTCTGTTGAAGTTGATGGAGTTTACATGCATGCATCTGACTGATTGTGTTTATATTTTCCATGGAATTTTTCTCTCTTCTCTATCTCTGCTCCTTATACAGAGTCTCTCTGTGTTTGTTTCTGCCATGCTTGCTGTAATTTGCCTTGAGTTCGTTCTTTCTGCTCCTTTTTTCAGAGTCTCTCCTAAGTTTGAGTCTCTCCTCTAGTTTGAGTCAAACTTCCAAGTTTTTGATAGGTTTGAAATCAGGCAAACGGAGTTTACCATTCCAAAAGGGATCAGCTGTTTGGAATGGAAGAATATCTGCAACTATAAAATTACTCATCGGTTAGAGGGAGAGGGGTCTAAGCCTTCATGTCTGTCTATTGTCTAATTTTGCATGCCTCCCTCACAGAAGTTCTTGCTAGCCCCCCAGCCCCTGATATTGTGGAGGTGTATGAGGATGGAGTGCAAGTGGTCTGGAAACCTGTGGAATCTAACACCGTGGTTACGTATACTGTACAGTGCAAGAGCGAAGGTAAAGCAGAACTTGATAGTCTCCACTTCTCGTTATTGTTATCATGATTATCTAGTAGTAGTAGTATCGTAGTGTCTAGGAGCCACAGTCCTGCATCAAGGCCTCATTGCACTAGGTGCTGTACAAACAAAATAAAAAGACAGTCCATGCGCCAAAGATCTTACAGTTTCCCATTAGAATCCTATTGAAGAGACATCTGACTTTACAAGATCTGTGCAATGATAATCTCCTTGATTCAGAGATAGTTATACCTTGAGGGTATGTCTTCACTACTGGCCGGATCGGCGGGCAGCAATCGATCCAGTGGGGATCGATTTATCGTGTCTAGTCTAGACACGATAAGTCGACCCTTGAGCGCTCTCCCATCGACTCCTGTACTCCAGCGCTGCGAGAGGCACAGGCAGAGTCGATGGGGGAGCGGCAGCAGTCGACTCACCATGGTGAAGACACCACGGTAAGTCGATCTAAGTACGTCAACTTCAGCTACGTTATTCACATAGCTGAAGTTGCGTAACTTAGATCGATCCTCCCCCTTCTCCTCCACAGTGTAGACCAGGCCTAATCATATATTATTTGGGTTGCCTGACTCATTCAGAGCCTGATGCAAAGCCCACTGAAGTCACTGGGAATCTTTCCATTTACTTCAGCTGGACTTGGATCAGAGCCTTTAGAGCCTGACCTCTCTGAGTTCCTATTATTAACAATAATATTAAATATTTATCTTGCAGTAGGACCTACAGGTCACAACCACATTGGGCCTAGAGCTGTGCAACTAACGGATTTTTGATTACCTGGCAATTCTAAAAAATCAGGGGGAAAAGATCATGTTGGGTTAAGCCAAAGCAAAGATTTTTGAAATTTTGGGAGAACTGTAGAGTAAAATAAATGTAATTTAATTTAATTTCAGGTCAAACATTGTTTTGGCATTAATTAAATAAAATGATTTTGTTTTGACCATTTTAAAACTTTTTTATTTTATTTTTTATTAAAAATGCTTAAAAATGGTCAAAATCAAATTTTGAAAGGCAAAATTGTTTTAAACAAAACTCAGCAGGTTTGATTTTGAAATGTTGAAATAAAATGTTTTGACCTTTTCTGATTTTTTTTAGCTTCTTTTCAGTTGAAACGGTTCAGTAAAATCAACATAAAGTCATGAAACATTTAGATGTCACCATTCAGCATTTTTTGGTCAGAAAAAAGTTTCGTCCAAAAAATTTCACCCAGCTGTAGTTGGGGCCAGTTTTCCTACGTGCCTCCCTCTAGATCTGTGTATGATATTAGAGGTTTTCAAACTGAGGGGTGGGTCCCCCTGAGGGCGTGGAATGTATTCTGGGGGGAAGGGGGCATGAGAAGCTTTGGGGGAGGGGAAACATACTGCGCACATTTTGCCCACAGCAATGAATAACTAGCAAAGCCGATTTGTCCAGAATCACATCAGGTGCTCGGATGGCACTGTGTATTGGCCTCTAGATGGTGCTGTGATTCTGACAGATTTCTGATAAGCGGGCACAGCATTGCACAAAGTCATTGCCATCTGTACGTTAATCTGTTTGCTACGGCGCGGTGTGCCCATTTAATGGAAGGTAAAAGGGGATCTCTGGAGGGCTGTTTCAAGCATCCAACCCAGGATGGGAATTGCCGTCTTCCAAAAAATAGGCAAACCCATTACACTGGTAACAACAGTGTGATAACAGTAAGCAGTATCTCACTTAAAATTTACATTGCTATATACTTAAATGGCTCTGTTTGAATCAATGTTTTTCTGTTTTTAATGTTGAGTGAGAGTTGCATGTTGACTTTTTTTTATCAGTATATGTACTTGTGTGGCGGGGTGTGTGTGTAAACTACTACACAAAGAAGCAGGGTGCAGTTATATAGGTTTGAGAACCACGGATGTATCTGCCTATGTAGTTCATTCTGGATAGCCATGAGCTAGGGAGGGAGTTGTTCCTCTATGAGGGTTTATATCTAAATAAATCTGTTCCTGTTGTTCCCTAACCCTGGGTCTGTGGTGTATCCATTTCCCTGGTGACACAACAATACGATATAACACGATGTGTAACTTCAGTATGCAAACTGGAATGTGTAAAAAGTAGAGTTGTGTGAAATGTTCTCAACAAAACTCAGAATCACACGAGACTCACCCGCATCGGGATTCCATTACAAATCTAGAGTCAGAGGGGTAGCCATGTTAGTCTGGATCTGTAAAAAGCAACAGAGAGTCCTGTGGCACCTTTAAGACTAACAGATGTATTGGAGCATAAACTTTCGTGGGTGAAGTGGGTATTCACCCACAAATCAAATTGAAGTGGGTATTCACCCACAAAAGCTTATGCTCCAATACATCTGTTAATCTTAAAGGTGCCACAGGGCTCTCTATTACAAATCTAAAACTCCTACTGAAGTCCTTGAAAGGTCATTTGAGTTTCACAAACCTTGAGTGAGCTTGGGCCCAGGTTTAAATTATTCTGGGGATTTATTTATAGTTCTTAATTATAGTTGTGTGATGTTTTCAGTTTTGCTTGCTTTCATCATGAAGCGGAGTAAAATACAGCGTTTTTTTGAGCAGGGTTTTGTTTTGAGTTTGGGATTCATGTTTGAACCTCAAATCTCAAAGTGGAACTCAGGGAGGATAGATATGAAATTACATGAACTGAAACTACAAACGCATTCACGGCCAACTCCCTGCAATGAACGTTGCATGGCTCTAATATAAAATACCTGGCTTCAGAAGTGAAAATATGAGGTCACTACAAACATGACAAAGCAATGTGAGGTTATACTTTCAGCCCTATTTCTATGCGGCTGCTTCATTTAAATATGCCACCCATTTTCTGTACTCCCAGAACAGTCGTAATTGGCGGCAAAAAAGACACCCGATAATCCCTAGAACAAGTGCTAACCTGTGTTTCTCTTTGCTTGGACAAGACGGTGAATGGAAGACCCTTGTTACTGACTTGGCTGATTGCTGCTACTATGCCAGTAATCTCTCCAGGGGCTTGGTTTACTCCTTCCGGACGGCCTGCATCAGTAAAGCAGGAATGGGACCTTACAGCAGCCCGTCTGCCAAAGTAAAGATTGGTGAAAAAGACCAAACAGGTAAGCTATTGGGTGGTGGTAGAACATCTACACTATTGCACCTTCTTCGTGTGTACTTCAGGGGAAGTGGAGCATGAATCTGGAGGAACTCCATTGCCTCCAGTGTGTTTTAGGGTTTTGAATCCTAGGTGCTGTTGTTCACAGATAGTCCCTTAGCTGACAGCGGGATGAGTTGTAAGAACTCCTAGTCTTGGCATCCTGGGGTTGAAACTGTAGATTCCTTGTACAGGAGAGACCACTTAATGGGCTCTCCGACATGCTCATTTAATTCGGGTGCTCGCCAGGGAACAGAATCAGAGTAATGTGTTTCAGTTGTGTGACGTGTGGGCTTAATAGTACACCTATGGAAGTGGTGAAAAGTCCATTGAAATTCTGTGGTCCTAGTGCTGTCTACAAGCCTCAACTCAGTAGTTAATTGATGTGAATTGGTGTTTGCTTCTGTAAAATTCCCTTTGTTCATTTTGGGCTATTTCACTAAGTCAAACTTATCCCAACATAGTTTTTTCTCTATAGTTTAATGCTTTGCTTTTATTGTTGCTTATTTTTAAAGAAATCCATTAAATGACAAGGACTCTCCCAGCAGCTGAAAGCATTCCTCTGAGAATTGAGATAATGGCCTGTCTGGGATATCATTTCTCTTTCCGCCAATTGAAAGGATTCCACTACGCCAGAGAAATAGCCCTGCCTATCTCAATGTAATTTACCAATCCTCACCCTGTATGCTTGCCTTAGGCCAGGGATTCCCAACCATTTTCATACTGTGGTCTCTCAATCTCTCCGGAGCCATGCTCCACATTTCTTTATGCCAATACACACAATGCTTCCAAGAAGGTGACATAATGGTGCATACGATGCTCCCTATTCCACAGGAATATTCAGGAAGAACCAATTTCAAGTGACTTAAGACCATCTGCTTCAGCTGATGAAATGAAACATGGAGTTAGAAGCCGGTTACCAGTCCACAGCCAATGTCTTGCCATTTCATTGAGGGCTGTGACCAGGTGGCAGGTTGAGAACCAGCAGCTAGGCTAATATAGACTAATTGCTCGCCATTTGCAGTGAGATAGAGTAACAAGTTCTTCCATTAGATCCACTGGTCCTCTAATCTGACTGTCTACGTAATAGGCTAGACCAGAGGAAACTCTTCATGGGACATGTCTACACTGGGGCTGGAGGTGGAATTTCCAGCTCAGCTAGACATACCCAGGCTAGCTCTGATTGAGCTCGCGCGCTAAACATAGAAGTGTAGCTGCTGGAGCTTGAGCGGCATGACGAGCAAGCTGCCCTGAGTGCAATCCTGTCAGAGTCCTAGGTACATACTTGGGGTGGCTTGTGCCGTGGCAGCTACACTGCTGATTTTAGTGTGCTGACTTGTTCAGAGCTAACCTGTGAATGTCCACCCGAGCTGGACGTTATACCTCCCGCTCCAGTGTCAGCAGCCCTGTGTTCAATCCTGAAGGTGTTTCTTTGCACTAGAACAGGGGTTCTCAAACTTCATTGCACCGCAATCCCCTTCTGACAATAAAAATGACTACACGACCCCAGGAGTGGGGACCGAAGCCTGAGCCCACCCCAGCCCCACTGATCCGGGCGGTGGAGGGGGGGACAAAACTGAAGCCCAAGAGCTTCAGCCCCAAGCAGGGGGCCTGTAATCTGAGTCCCAACACGCAGGGTTGAAACCCTCAGGCTTCCGCCTCGCATGGTGGGGCTCAGGCTTCAGTTTCAGCCCTGGGCCCCAGCGAGTCCAAGCCAGCCCTGGCAACCCCATTAAAATGGGGTCCTGACCCACAGTTTGAGAACCGCTGCACTAGAACGTGATTTGGTGCCTCTAGGGTGAGACATCTCACAAATGTGCCTGCTGGAGTCTGAAATATGGTAGCTGCCTGTCTGCCTCTCTATTGACAAGAAGATAACCAGGGATGACAAAGCAAGGATCTGAACTGAACCCAGTGTTGTTTTCTCTTCTACATCCATGTCTCTCTTTCCCTCTAGCGTTTCAATCTGCAAAGCAGATGTTCCCAGCTGCTACAGAGGGTGAGCGTGAAATAATGGCACCAGCAGAGCCTTTTCCAACCCAGCAAACCTACGCCTTCCAAACAGAGATCAAAAGGTATAAAGGCCAGAAACCCCCAGTTACACACTCAGATGTTCAGGAGAAAATGCTGCATGCGGCTTCAGTTTGGACCCTAAAACTCGGAAATGTCACTTTGATAAACCTACCAGCCACCCACCTGTTACCTGCCCACTTACCACTTTGTTTTAATGAAAACATCTCCAGTACCTCAGGATACTGGGCATTGCTTGGCTGCCCTCCTCTTGTCTGACTTGATATTGCCAACATTAAATGAATCCTGAGTCAGACCCTGTATTGTAGTGTACGTTGCTCACTAACTCCATACACGTACTCACCAACCAGGGCAGAGCCCACTCCTTCCAGGTGGATAAAGCTCGCCGTTGAGCACGTGGGGTTCATAGCAATTCAAATCCAATAGCGGGACACCAATTGTAACAGACCCATAGGTCACCAGAATTTCATTGTCCTTATTGTACCCCACACTGTGGTAGAGGAGAGGGGCTTTCCAAGAGGCGGGAGGGTGAAGAAGATGGGACCAGTCAGGGCTCACTCCAGGCAAGAGTCCCCATCACCTTGTAGAGGCTGCCCCCAACATTAGCCTATCCCCAAGGAATTTCACATCTGGGAATTAGCCAGTGTCCTAAAAGGTAAAAGACACTGAATCCAAATTTGGGATCTAAACACTGGATTCTTGCTAAGAAGCCCAATCATGTACAGCCCAGCAGTCCTCTGGGCTGGTAAAGGATTCTCTCTTAGGCTCCCTTTACGCTTGTGAGCTCGGGGGCGAGTCCCAGTTCACTGAGACGTATTCGTGCTAGCTGTCATCGAGCTCGCATGCTAGAATAGTAGTGTAGCCGGGGTAGCATGGGCAGCCGTGAGCAGAGTACGTACCCATGGAGTTCAGGCAGGTTTGTAGTCAGCACGGTTAGCCCATGCTGACACCGTTTGTGCTACTCCGGTGACACTGTTTTTAGCGTGCTGGCTCGGTCACCCCCCCGGCTCCAAGTGTAACCACACCCGTCATTGCACCTGTGCATTGCGGATATTATTCACAGGCATTAGAAATCAGGCTTTTGCTGCTGCCGTTAAAAGTAGCCATACACTTTCACTTTAAGGAGGTGCAGACTTACGGTCTCTCCTACCAGCCCAGCATGATCATGGTTTTCACCACAGGGTCTGGATGCAAAATAAGCAGTAGGATGCTGTTGATTCTAAGGTAGAGCAGAACCTGGCTCAGGCTACCTTGTTCCAAGAGCAGCAGGAGAAGTTTAACTTGCCCTTGTACTTTTGTTGCTCCAGGGGGCGTTTCAGCATCGTCAGACAGTGCAGGGAAAAATTAAGCGGAAATGCGCAGGCTGCCAAAATTATCCCCTACCGGCAAGAAGACAAGCAGGCTGTGCTCCAGGAATATCAAGTCCTGAGGAAGCTTCATCACACAAATATCGTTCAGCTGCAAGGAGCCTACATGAGCCCCCGGCACCTAGTGCTGATCCTGGAATTGTGCGTGGGGCCAGAGCTACTCCATTGTTTGGCTGAAAGGTACGCATCCCGCCATACCTGCTTTGTTTGAGGCTGGGTTAACTAGTAAGGCATCTGTACTGTAGATTTTTGCCCACCTCTTCATTCTGGAGCATCTTCTTCCGCCCACGTTTTCCCCCAGGCTAATCTCGTACTATACTTGTGATACACCTCCTGTACTCCCCTGAAACTCGTTCGGCTCTTCGGCTTCCATGGATCAGCCACAAATCAGTACCTGTGGAGCACCACAGTCTCTTTCCCTCCGCCACCAGAGATGGAGGGCATCAATTATTTTAATGCGTCTGTTCGCTGCCTTGATTCCCAGAGCCTCTTGTTAAATCCCAGCTCTCGAGTGGCCATAAAGAGGATTGGTTGGGGACTGGCCCTGCTTTGAGCAGGGGGTTGGACTAGATGACCTCCTGAGGTCCCTTCCAACCCTGATCTTCTATAATTCTGTGCTCATTCTGGCTGAGCGTAAATCCTACCTTTACGGTGTAAATATACAATAGATGGCATGGGGATTGTGCGTGGTTCAGGCAGCCTTTCCACCTATTCCCATTTCTCCTTCCGCCTCCCCCTGCTGGCTGAAAACTGATCAGATGACATCTTATGAGTAAGAGGGCTAAGCCCCTGATCTAAGCACAGGAGCTGTATTCTGATCCCACTCTGCCACTGACTCCCTCTGTAGCCCAGTATCAGAGGGGTAGCCATGTTAGTCTGAATCCGTAAAAAGCAACAGAGGGTCCTGTGGCACCTTTTAAGACTCACAGAAGTATTGGGAGCATAAACTTTCGTGGGTAAGAACCTCACTTCTCTTGCATCTGAAGAAGTGAGGTTCTTACCCACGAAAGCGTATGCTCCCAATACTTCTGTTAGTCTTAAAAGGTGCCACAGGACCCTCTGTTGCTTTCTGTAGCCCAGTCACTTAATTTCTCAGCCTCAGGTTTCCATCTGTATCACAGGCATAGCAATAGTTACTTACCTACCCCCAGTGGAGCTTCGTGAGGACAGGGCTGCCCAGAGGGGGGGGCAAGTGGGGCAATTTGCCCCGGGCCCCACAGGGGCCCCCATGAGAATATAGTATTCTATAGTATTGCAACTTTTTTTTATGGCAAGGGCCCCCGAAATTGCTTTGCCCCAGGCCCCCTGAATCCTCTGGGCGGCCCCGCGTGAGGATTAATGAATAATATTTGTGAAGTATCTGAAGCTGATGAAAAGTGCTGAGTATTGTTGTTCCTGATCATGTTAGGACTTAATGGGAATTTTCCTATTGACTTCAGTGGAAGCAGGACCAGGCCGTTAAAATAGGCAGGAAGGAAAATTACGATTTTTACTGTTTCCTTTACCAGGACATCCTACTCAGAGGTGGAGGTCAGAGACTATCTATGGCAGATCCTCAGTGCAGTTGAGTTCCTCCACGCACATCACATCCTGCACTTGGATCTGAGGTCTGAAAACATGATCGTTACTGAACCCAACCTACTTAAACTCCTGGACTTTGGCAACGCGCAGTTCTACTCGCCAGACAGAGTCATTACCATGGATAGGTGCATTGACTATGTAGAAACCATGGGTGAGTACGGTATGTCAGTGCTACGTCAGCATGGCCTTGGGGCCCCGCTAGATGGAAGGTCAGACTGGGACAATGGTGGGAGCGACACTTTACAGATGTGTTTGAAGCTGCTCCCATTCATTGCCTGGCAGAAGCTCCCGTTGGTTGCCAGCTAACAGGAAATTGGGGTCAGCCTGCATTCTCTTAAATTATTCCCACTTGTGCTATAATGGCGGTTATAGAACTGGATGTTTTTGCAGTGCCCAGAATTCACCCTGAATTTCCTGGTCTGGATGATGCTGGAGTGAATTCAGGCGGCCTGTGTGCTAGCCCTGGCCTGCGATTGGCTGGTGCCGTGGGTAGAACTGAGTGGACACAGCAGCCTTCCCAGCTTGCTTGATCCGTTGAATTCAATGAATTGAATTGGTAACTCCTAAATCTCCCGGTGGTTGATTTAAAATGTGAGAGAACCCTTGTGAAGCACAATGTCTCACCATGAGCGTGGAGGGGCCGAGCTAGTGAGTGTACAGTGGACATGCTGCAGATAGTGGGCACAGTCCGTTCTGATTTACACCAATGTAACTATTAACTTGAATGGGGTTACTTCTGATTTACACCAGTGTAAGTGAGAGGAGAATCATGCCCATCAAATGCACACAGTGCAGTCACTGCATGGGCAAAAGCAATGAACACTAGATTGGCAACATACACCTAGTAAAGACAACGCTTTTTAGAGATGCGTTCATAGGTCTCCATTTGTTTGGCTTCTTAAATGACTCAGGATGTTCATGGGGTGTCATGCATCAGCTCCACTCACACCGCTGTGCCTTTATAGCTCCAGAACTGCTGTCAGAGCAAGGAGCCCTCCCGCAGACTGACATCTGGGCTGTCGGCATCACCGCTTTCATCATGTAAGTAGTTCCCTTGCAAAGAACTAGAAATACTAGTGAATAGTCACAGTGACGACACAATTGGCATCACAGAAACGTGCTGGGTTCATTCACGACTGGAATATCGGTATAGAAGGGTATAGCTTGTTCAGGAAGGACAGGCAGGAAAAAAGGGAGGAGGAGTTGCCTTGTATATCAAAGATGTGTATATTTGCACTGAGGTTGAGATAGAAGAGGGAGGCAGACCTGTTGAAAGTCTCTGGATAAGGATAAAAGGGGTAAAAACCAAGGGTGACGTCATGGTAGGTGTCTACTATAGACCAACTAACCAGGGAAGAAGAGGTGGATGAGGCTTTTTTCGAACAAATAACAAAATCATCCAAAGCGAAAGGACTCGGTGGTGATGGGGGACTTCAACTACTCAGACATCTGTTGGGAAAAGAACACAGCAGGGCCCAGATTATCCAATAAGTTCTTGGAATGCATTGGAGACAACTGTTTATTGCAGAAGGTGAAGAAAGCTACTAGGAGAGAGGCTGTTCTCGATTTGATTCTGACAAACAGGGAGGAACTGGTTGAGAATTTGAAGTTGGAAGGCCGCTTGGGTGAAAGTGATCATGAAATGATAGAGCTCAGGATTCTAAGGAATGGTAGGAAGGAAAACAGCAGACTAAAGATAATGGATTTCAAAAAGGTAAACTTTACCAAACTCAGAGAATTGATAGTTAAGATCCTGTGGGGAGCAAATATAAGGGAAAAGAGTTCAGGAGAGTTGGCAGTTTTTTAAAGAGACATTATTAAGGGCACAAGAGCAAACTACCCCACTGTGTAGGAGAGATAGGAAGTATGATAAGATTATGGTAAGACACCACAGTGGCTTAACCAGGAGATCTTGGAAGTTTTTTTAAAAACAAGTTGGACAAACATCTGTCAGAGATGGTCTAGGTTTTCTTGGCCCTGCCTCAGTGCAGGGGGCTGGACTTGATGACTTCTCAAGGTCCCTTCCAGCCCTACATTTCTATGCTTCTATGTATTAACAGTAGTGTTGTAAGCAAGACGTGAGAAGTAATTCTTCTGCTTTACTCAGCACTGATAAGGCCTCAACTGGAGTATTGTGTCCAGTTCTGGGCACCCCACTTCAGGAAGGATGTGGACAAATTGGAGAAAGTCCAGAGGAAAGCAACAAAAATGATGAATGGTCTAGAAAAGATTGGAAAAAAATGGGTTTGTTTAGTCTGGAGAAGAGAAGACTGAGGGGGGACATGATAACTGTCTTCAAGTACGTAAAAGGTTGCTATAAAAAGAAGGGTGATAAATTGTTCTCCTTAACCACTGAGGATAGGACAAGAAGTAATGGGTTAGATTGCAGCAAGGGAGATTTAGGTTGGACATTAGGAAAAACTTGCTAACTGTCAGGGTGGTTAAGCACTGGAACAAATTACCTAGGAACATTGTGGAAATTCCATTATTGGAAGTTTTTAAGAACAGGTTAGACAAACACCTGTCAGGGATGGTCTAGATAATACTTGGTCATGCCTCAGTTCAGGGGCTGTACTAGATGGCCTATTGAGGTCCCTTCCAGTCCTGCATTTCTACGATTGTGGATTGCATCAGTGGAAGGCAGTTTTAAATCCACTAGGGTTTCAGAGGAGATCCACCAGCAGAGATGCACTAAGGGCCTACTGCATCAGTTCAGAATAACCAGAGTACAGCAGCATTCCAGCCGCATCCCTCCTCCCTGGCGCACCCCCCAGAACCGAGGGTTGTGAAATAGAGTGGTTTAAAGCTGTCTGTGCTGACTCTACACTCCCTGATGGGCCGATGGGCTGCCTTTATAGGCCCTTTGCAGAGCAGGATTGGTGTCAAGGGGCCATGTTGCAACACAGAATCAACCCACACCCACCTTTTGTATATGGCTCAGCTCTCCAATAAAACTCAACCAGCGCAAGCACATTAAAACTACACTAAGGGCAGGTCTACACTGCCCGCCGGATCGACGGGTAACGATTGATCTATCAGGGGTCGATTTATCGCGTCTAGACTAAACGCGATAAATCGATCCCCGAGCGCTCTCCCGTCGACTCCGGTACTCCACCGCCGCGAGAGGCACAGGCGGAGTCGACGGGGGAGCGGCAGCGGTCGACTCAGCACCGTGAAGACGCTGCGGTAAGTCGACCTAAATACGTCGACTTCAGCTACGCTATTCTCGTAACTGAAGTTGCGTATCTTAGGTCGATTACCCCCCCACCCCCAGTGTAGACCTGAGCTAAGTAAAAAGGCAAACAAAGCATTCTAATTAAACCCTTCCTCCGATAAATCATCTCTTCTTCCATTTCCTCTTCCCATACAATGCTTCTCAGCACAGGTGTGGTCTGCTTCCTCGCGCTAGCACAGCACTTCCCAGGAGTGCCTAGAAAGGAACTGGGAACAGAAAATTGCATTTACAAAGAGGCCTTTCCCCTCGCGTGTCGCTTTACCCTCCTTTTTTGTGTTAGGCTGAGTGCCGACTACCCTCTCAGTTCTGAGGTGGCCTGTGACTTTCCGAGAATCACCAAAAAAGGGAAGGTGAAGCTTACCAGATGCTACGCGGGTCTGTCTGGGGGGGCCGTGACATTTCTTCAAAGCACGCTGTGCGCAAATCCCTGGTAAGAGGATGTTTGCTTTGCAGCATGCAAACTATGCAGAGTCCAGCTTCTGCTCTCTTCTCCCTTTCTCTAGCCAGCTACCTAGCTTCCTCTCACTGCATGTCTCCATCTGAGCCAGATGCTTGTTGATGCTCTAGCTCTCTTCTTATCCTAGGGGGAGGCCATCGGGATCGGAATGCCTTCAGTTTCCGTGGCTCCAGGAGACGGGTTTGGATGATAGACAGCAAGCGGTGGTCACTTTCTCCACCGCCAAGCTGAGGCGTTTCCTAGCAGAACGGGAGAAGAAAAGGAGCCTGCTCTGTTCAAAGTATGGGCTGATGATTGCACAGTGAAACGGATGGGAACACGGTGAAGAATAGATTCCCCCATCCCACCCCGCATGCCCTGACAAATGTGTGCACTGGGGGTTTGGTACCTAAGTGTCATTTCTGGTTACAGACCTGCTGCAGTAAACCAGTGACCCTGACGCCTTAGAGAGAGATTTGGGTGAGCAGCTCCCATTCATGAGTGAATGGGAACTGGATCTCTGGGTGGCTTTGAAAATCCTTCCCTTAGTGTTCCAAGACTGCTCATAATACCGCTCAGTGACCTCCCCACAAGCTCCAGCAGCAGCACAGAGATACCAGACCCCCAGCCACTTCATGAGCCTTTCAGACGTGACTCCCTGCAATAACAGCAGCCTCCGCTTCTGATCCCCGGTGCTCACGTGATAGCCAGGTCTTCTAGCCGGTCTCTCAAAACCATACGGAGCCAGTAAAAGATTTCCCTTGGAATATAGCACTGAGTTGGGGCTGGGGTAGAGGAGGTCTTGAATGATAGTGCCCCAGGATGGAATCAGAATATATACATCTTCGCTGTTTAAAAAAAAATCCATTGTGTGGCTATCAGATGAAATGTAGTGTGTATGTGTGTGTGTGTGTGTGTCTTCTAGGCAGAGTTGTAGGTAACTGGAGCTATAAATAACATTTGTTCAATAGGGCATCTGATGTGTCTGTCACATAGTAGCCGGGGCTAGAATTCACAGAGACAATGATAGGGGGTGCAATGATAGCTCAGTGGTTTGCGCATTGGCCTGCTAAACCCAGGGTTGTGAGTTCAATCCTTGAGGGGGCCATTTAGGGATCTGGGGCAAAAATCAGTACTTGGTCCTGCTAGTGAAGGCAGTGGGCTGGACTTGATGACCTTTCAAGGTCCCTTCCAGTTTTAGGAGGTAGGATATCTCCATTAACTTCTTTCTAAAAATTTCTAATTTCAATCAGCATGCACCGGTGACTGGACCCAGTGTGTAACGTACCTTGGCCTTGTTCACCTATGGCTACCACAGTCATCCGTGGGGACTGAACCCAAGACAAAACGCAGGCCTCTGCCACTCACACTGAGAGAGAAATCGTGCCTCTGGAAGTAGCAGGCTGCTAAGCCAGCCACTAGAGGGAGGCACAATCACACTCAAGACAGGAGCGTTATGTGCACCATCTGCACATTACTACAGACGAGACTATAACTGGGACTCTCATGGTGCATAGACAGTAACTGTCCCAGGTAAGCCTCCCTCTCACCAGGCCAGAAGGAGCCATGCTATGTTTGTGTCCAATAGAAGTCAGTCTTGCATGTACCTTGAACAACAGGAGATACAAGAACAGCCATTTGTGGCCATCTTCCTGCTCATGCAAGAGAAAAGGCACTGATAGAGTCTTGCTTTTTCAGTGGAAGACCAAATTAGCCCTTTGTATGCTACTCCTATGAATGGCTCAGATCATGCCATCTCAGACACAAGCCAATTGTTTCTGCTATGTGCTAATAGTGTGGCAGAATGTATAGCATGTATCATTAAGGGGTCTACGCATGCCCCTGTGCATTGTGATATATGCAGCATTGACTAAAATCCTCAAAGGATTGATACTCACTGTGGTTATAACCACAGTGAATATGAGCTATGGGACATGCATTTAAAGTCTCCAGTCTTTATGATCAGAGGGCAAATATATCAGACACCTAGTAGCTTAAAGCAACCCTAACTTGCTTTATCTGAATCTGCAGTCTTAAAAATGCAAACCACGCTGTTAGGAATTCTATGCTGATTTTGCAGTACGCGGCCTTGATATATTGATATGGGCTTCCGTAGGGTAGGTGGCCCCTGCAGAGAGAGACTTGGCACAGTTAGGATTTTAGAGCGAGGCATTCTCTCACAGGAAGGACTCAAATGAGCACGCTCCAAAAGAAAACTTTTGTCCACACCTGAGAGAGACTGTTCTGAAGCTGCAAAGGGCCATACTTTGGGCCTTGAGTGAGTGGTTCACTGCAATGAACTCACTACTCTGCCTGGCTTGCTGTCGAAAGTGACCTGTGCATGCTACCTTTGTTGGCAGCACTGTTCTGTGTCTGTGGGTACAGAGGAAATGCCCACTCATTGGGTGACTTTTGTAGGAACAGCTCTGCCGCTGGACAGACACCAGTTCCACAGATGCTCGGGGGAGATGCAATAAACCCAGGAATCTGCAGTGATGAAGTTAGGGTAATTTTTCGTTAATGCCTACCATAGTCTTTTTAATCAGCCACACACAACACACGCCTTTTCACTGAAGCAATCAAAGTAGCACAATGTTTTCCATTATGATTCTTCTCCACAGCAAAGATCACTTATGCTAGACAGTTTGTTAGCCGTGCTTGCCTGCTGCTGGCTATTCCAGGTATGTCCAGGTGTCATGCACCTGCCAAGCCGCTGAATGTACGAGACACATCCAGGCAGAATGTGCCTGTTATGCTGCTGAGAATTCTGGGAATATCTAGGTGGAGCACAGCTGTTGAATGTGCTTGGTATATCTACGTAGAACACACCTGCTGAGCTGCTGAATGTGCCAGGTGTGTCTAGTTAGAATGTGCCAATTATGCTGCTGAATGTGCTGGGTGTCTCTAGGTGGAACACCTCCCCGTGCTGATGAATGTTCTAGGTGTATCTAGATGGAACACCCTCATGCTGCCGAATGTTCTAGGTGTATCTAGGTGGAACACACCACTGTACTGCTGAGTCCATGCTAACTCTTCCATTATGAAAGATGTTAATAGAAAATCATCAGCCCAGCAGGTGCACTGTAATCCCAGTATCACATGAGGTTAACCCCTGCTTTAACTTAGGCTCCTGTTGGTACTAGCTGTATGGCAGTCAAAGGCACATGAAGCAACAAAGACCTTGACCTCATTCAGTACAGAATTGGTCTAAAGGCATTCTGCCACTTGGGCGCCTGGGCTGTTGATTTGTAGATCTTCTGATATATTTGGGAGATGTGGGAACAGAGTTATTGGAAAATGTATTTCAGTTTGATTTCTAAATAGAGGCCACAACATCTTGGAGCTTAGTGTCTTTCATGGTGTCTAAAACGTGTTGTGGATTATTTTCATTTACATTTGATGGTCTTAGCATTGTTTTTCTTTTGTGAATATAATCTCTGCGTTTATGTGAACTGACTCATGTATCTATTGGTTCTGGTGTGGTCAGTTTATTGCACCAAATACCATTTTGTGACTTTCATTACAAACGATGTTTTGCTCATAGTTCTGTATCCAGCAGCGTTAATGGGGATGGGGGAGGGAAATCAGTTCCTAATGTGCTACCGTTTCATAAGATCGTGAAAGTGTGATAGTGTTTAAATGGTGACAGCCTTTCCAGTCATGTTTAATGCACATTGGTAAGATCCTAAAATGCATAACGCTAAGGTTCCTTATTTTGCCAGTACAGCAAGCAGCACAGGAAATGTGACTGAAACTGAAGGATGTTTAACTAGACTGGGGAGAGCAGACACAGATTCAACAGACAATGAAGCTTTGAATTTCAAAGTTACATTGTCGCCATAGTCCAGTGTAGGAGAGAGTGTTTAGGTCTTAGGGCCCAATTCTGAGTTGAGTTCCACTGAAGCTAGAGGAGTTACTTTGGATTGATATTGGTGTTACTTAGATCAGAATCTGGCCCATAGGTTTTCAGGATGCTGTCTTCCCTCCAACTTAATATCACAGCAACCAGATGTACTTTAGTTTGGTTTGATTTTTAAGGTGGAGAGGGGTCAATTTGTCAAGGACAAACCCATTTAAGAGTACAATTTTTAATGTGGGTTAACAAATATCAAGACCTGGGCTCATATCGCCTTTCTCTTTCTTATGCAATTCAAATTAACTGAGTTTGCTTCTCTAATTTGCATGCGTTTTGAACATGTCAGAAGTCTTTTGTGCACTCAAGCCTGTTTTGTTAAATAAACTATTTTGACAAAGAAGTTAGACCATATTTTTTGCTGTTATTCTTTTCCTATAATAACAGTACTGTAGCTTCCAGGTGTCTCCATCAGACTCGGGGTCCTTGTGTTCTAGGCACAGCACAAACACATCCTAGCTGGATGCATGCTTAGTTCTTTCCTTGAGATGATTCCTGCCTTCAAATCATTTTGGTTGCACCTCTTCATATTCTTTCTATTGGATCAACATCATTCAGGTACCACGGTGCCCAGAGTTGAATGCAGCGTACTAGTCTCTCCATTGCCAGAGAGAGAAATACTACCAAGTCCCCATTGTGTGATGCAATGCCTTTGGACGCCCGCCCCAGACCCCATTGTTTTGTTTCATTTTCAAGTCACAGCATTTGCTTGAAATAAGGACTCATGCTCCTTTCTGGCTCCTTTGCCTGAGCCTGCAGTGAAGCCAGAGACCTGAGGACAATCTAGTAGCTAAAACTATTGTGACAGACCCAGACCAGTGGGGTACAGGAGTCTGGTAGAGGGCAAATATACTGGTCACTGGATGAGTAGTTTTCTGTTCCCTGAGTGACCAGAGCAGGGGCTGCACTAGAGTAATCAGGAACCTGCTAGAACCAATTAAGACAGGCAGGATAATTAAGACACCTGGAGCCAATTAAGAAACTGCTAGAATCAATTAGGACAGGCTAGCTAATCAGGGCACCTGAGTTTAAAAAGGACCTCACTTCAGTTTGTGGTGTGCATGCGAGGAGCTGGGAGCAAGAGGCACGAGGAGCTGAGAGTGGGAAGACAGATTGCTGGAAGACTGAGGAGTACAAGCATTATCAGACACCAGGAGGCAGGTCCTGTGGTGAGGATAAAGAAGGTGTTGGGAGGAGGCTATGGGGAAGTAGCCCAGGGAGTTGTAGCTGTCGCGCAGCTGTACCAGGAGGCACTCTAGACAGCTGCCATCCACAGGGCCCTGGGCTGGAACCCGGAGTAGAGGGCGGGCCCGGGTTCCCCCCAAATCTCCCAACTCCTGATCAGACACAGGAGGAATTGACCTGGACTGTGGCTTCTACCAGAGGGGAAGGTCTCTGGGCTGTTTCCCAACCCACATGGTGAATCTGTGAGGCGAGAAAATCCGCCAATAAGTGCAGGACCCACCAAGGTAGAGGAGGAACTTTGTCACACTATGTACCCTGGGAAACAATCCTCCAGTGGTAGGGAGGTGGGATGGGTGACATGATCTCCATATCCTGATTCCATAACCAAGTGTTTCACAACAGCCTCCCTACCAAAACGAGTAGTGGCTTTGCTAATGAGCAATCTGAAATGTGTTTGAACTACCCACCGAACCCATAGCTTGGCCTGGATATTACTGAGGGCAAGAGCTGTCTTCTTGACCCTCTCATATTAGATGTAACAGAGTACCACATAACTTCTTTGCCAGAAGCTGGGACTGAGTGACAGGGGATGGATCACTTGATGATGACCTGTTCTGTTCATTCCCTCGGGGGCACCTGGCACTGGCCACTGTCGGAAGACAGGATATTGGGCTAGATGGACCCTTGGTGTGACCCAGTATGGCCATTCTTATGTTCTTATGAAGGTGGCTGACTGTGAGATTAGACCCTCTGAACATTCATAACTATAAAGGAATTCTAATTACAACACTAGAGGGTATTTGGAAAGAAGTTTTATGACTATTCTAGACACTCAGAGCTCTAGATTAAATCAACCAAATGGATCCAATAATGAGAGAGGCAATTTACATTAGTTCAGAAGGAAATATTTACATACAGGAAACTATAGGAGAAAAAGTCATAATTCAGACCTCACTGGTTCTCCTTCAAAACTGAACTACAAATTGTTGCATGATTAGACTCAATCCTCAATCGCTCCGCCAGTGTTGCCACGCAGCTCCCTTTAGTCCCGCAACCACACTTCATTCAGGTTTGATACACTGGCCTGCAATAAGGGAATAAGTCCCCTACTTAGTGCTACCCAGGATCTGTGATACCAGGGTCTCTACTCCTCTTTGCCAAGGTTCTTCCATACGCAACTCCTCCTTTCACCTAGAAGTCCAGCTCACCTGAGCCTGCTCCGTCATTGATTCTCAGTTTTGTTAGCAGACAGTTTGCCTCCTGGACACCATCCCCTCACAGATGCAATCCCATTACACCCTTGTGACAATGCCAGCAATTGCTTGCATGGAAAACCAACATTAGGAGAGGATTTTATGCCCTGTCAGCTGCACATCATGGGACACCCTTCACCCCACAAATGGAGAAACCCACTCATGAACCCAACCAAAATCCTTGTCTACTGCTGATGTGAAATTCCTGGTGGAGACTGAAGGGGATGGTAGGTTTGGCATGTCTGTGCAGATCAGGCTGGTTTCTCTCAGCCTCTGTCATAGCAGTTTTCACTCCTCAAGCCTTATTTAAATCTACATACACAATTACGAGAAAGTTGCTTATGCTTTATGCTGAAGTTCCATTTACCAACAGTTTATAAAATGTGTTAATAAATTATTAAAAGAGGTTTGAAAAAATGGGTCATCAATTGTTAAGAGTCCAACAGGTCAACAAGTTGCTTATAACCAGCTGTAACATCTTCTACAGATGTGCTTGTGAGCCCTCTCTAAGAGGCAGGATGGCCCAGTGGACCAGGTGTGATTCGAGAGACCCATGTTCAAGTCCCTACTCAGGCACAAATTCCACAGGTGGCTTAGGGCAAGTCACCGACTCTCCCTGTGCCCTCAGATCTACAGAACGGGGACAATAGCACTTCCCAACCTCATGGGGGCACTGTGAGGATAAACATTGTGAGTTGTGAGGTGCTCCAATAGGACAGGGATGGGGGCCAGCTAAGCGCCTTAGGGAGAATACCTGTTGCTCGTCAGCTCTGCGGGTCTTTTTGTTCTGCATCTGCACAACGCCTGGCACAATGGGGTCTGTGACTGTGGATCCTAGGAGCTACCACAATACAAATAATAAATAAATAACAATATGATTGTGACATGTTAGTCACACACATGAGTCATTCACACCCTCTGTAAGCCATTCACACACACAAAGTGTGACCAGAGTGCCTATCTCCATGCTGGGACAAGGGGTTTCACTTGGCCACAATCTCCTCTCCTCTAACCCTCTGCAATGGCCTTCCTGGTGCTCAGCACAGGCAGGGCTTCCCTGGTGTGCATCTTCTGGTGAGTGGTGAGGCCGGAGCAGAGGCCGAAGCGCCGCTGAGCCTGGGGGCCCGCGAAAGGGCCGCTCACTGGTGTGGATGCGCCGGTGCCAGAAGAAGTTGGAAGAAGAAGCTGACTGAAGCTCTTGGTGCACTGGCCGCAGCTGTAGGGCTTCTCACCTGTGTGGGTCCTCTGGTGCATCATCAGTACCCATGTCTGCAGGAAGTGCTTCCTGCACTTGAACGGCTTTCTCCAGAAGTGGAGGGTCTCGTGACGCTTCAGGTGGATCTTCTCCTTGTAGCTCTTCTCACACACACCTCTCTCCTGACCCGAGCGGCCCTGTGCTACGTTTATTGAACTACATTAATTGCTAGCAAATTTACATACTCAAGCCACTCAAGAAGCTGATTTTCTTGGTGCTGGTTGAGTTGATTTTGAATGAAAGACATTTATAAGGTAGTTATTTTTGTCTGGACTGATCTGGGCTACAGATGTTGGGAGAATGCAGTGTTGCTTGGACAGGTCATCCTAACGTCAAGAGGGTTGCATAAGGCCATCATGTTATATAGAAAGATAGCAAGAAATACATCTGCCAACTGTGGGGTTTCATGTGTTTTCCTTTGAAGCATGTGCTGTAGGTCACTGTTAGAGATGAGAGTCTGGACTAGACAGACCATAGTTCTGATCCTGTCTGGCGATTCCTATGTAAATATTCATCTAGTCTAGGAAATAAAGTGAGGATCCGTGAACTGGATCCACCTAGAGAAGGCTAAACTAAAGAAGAGTAGCTAGATTGGACCAGACCTGCTGGGACCAAACCTGCCAGGTAAGCCTATTTAACTTTGCAGTTTGTCCTTTGTGGGTTAGAGGTCTGTGGATACCACTGTGTATCAAAGATGGTTTACTTAGACACTGAGCGTGTTCCACAATACAGCTGTGTTCTCCTGAAATGTGTGCCTTAAAGACATGTGTTTCACTGTCGGTCACTCAGTGTATCCGTATAGTGCAGAAGGACATCAAAGTGAAGTTTACTGCTCTGGGTCGGCATGGGGGTGATTGGTTCCAACTCCCCTTTGACAGCTATAGAAATTATGCAGAAAGTCAGAAAACACTCTCGCCTCTCCCTGGCGGTATGCTAGCAGAGCCCTGTTTTGGAAAGAGGTGAGTCTTGGGGAACATCCATCCAGGACAAACTGAAAGTAGGGTGGAGATGAAGGCAATTCAAGGGACACAGTCTAGCCGTTTAGGCTGAAAGTGCAGGTTGCTGTGGGAGCGAGGAAAGGAAAGTTACTGCCTAAAGGAGTTGAGGCATTTCCTACCCTAAAAGACTCCATTAGGGAAGAATACAAAATACCAACTCGCTCCCTACCCAGAAGCGCTTGCATGAAAAATGCCAAACCGCTTGGCTGGTTGTTTTTTGTTTGTTTGTTTGTTTGTTTTTCAAAATTCCAAAGTCTTTCAGTTTTAAAAAAAAAGGTGTTTTGGATGTTCCCTCCCCCCGTTCCCTCCCTCCCCCCGTTTTCTCTCTCCTCCCACCATCCCCTTTCCCCGGTGCTGCTGCCAAGAATGAAACACTGAAAAGAATTTGGCTTTTTTCATGGAAAAAACTGAAAATTTCAAAGCATTTTTTGGTTGAAAAAAAATTCCTGGTGACAAATTCTGACCAGCTTCTGTAACCCCACCCCCTCACTGAGCTCTCCTTCCACCGGGAGCCGGCACAGGGCTAGGCAAAGGGGCTGGGGGCTAAATGGGAGGAATGGTGTGCTTACCAAATCACAACAAACACCGCAGGGAGAGGCAGTCAGGATAGCTGCTCAGAGAGAGCGGCTGGTCGTCAGCTCTTAGCCAAGCAGCTTGGAGGAGGTGTGGATTGTTACTACTCACTGAAGGAGGGGGTTTCTGAGCTTTCTTCTTCCAGCGAGTCCTGCTGATCCTTGGCCCCTGGTGCTCCAGCCTGCTCCATTTGGGATAAAATGTTCAGTTTGGTCCCTGCATAGCCTGTTAATGGGGGAAAATCAGGCTACGTTGTGTTGCCGTACGGCTACCGCTGCTAGCGTCCCATTCTCCTTGCACCTCCCCCAGCTCTCTCTAGTCTGCCACTCTCCATGACTGTTAAACATGCTCCCTTAATCCTAATGTCCACTCTAACCTCCTTCTCCTCAGACAATCTGAGGCCACTGGGTGATGTTCTCTGCCCTGGGTGATGCAGGAGGTCACCCAGGTCAGAGAACCTCACCCAATAAACTGTCCATCAAGCCCCTAACTTCTGTCTGAGCTCTAGCATACCTCTTAGAAAGACACCCAGTCTTGACTGGATGACTTCAAGTGATAGAAAATCCACCACAGCCCTAGGTTTGTTGCCCGTAATGGTTAATTACCCTCACTGTTAAAAACGTGCACCTTACTTCTCAGCCAATACGTGAGCAGCCTGGACGTCTCTCCAATCACCTGCCTTAGGGCAATACTCTGCCCAGATTGCAGTAACCCCTTTCCCTCATGAAATCAGTGACTTGCTCCTTTCTGCTGCTGCTGATCCTCGGTGGCGTCCCGGCATCTAGAAAAGGCCCTGGGTATTTCAGAGCCCACACAACACCCAGGAAAAGGCGGAGGGTTGAGCTTTACCCAACGAGGTCAGGAGACCGTAATTCTCCTCCATCGTGTCCTGATACAGCGCTTTCTGCCCCTGCTCTAAGGGCTGGTCCACACTAACCCCCCAGTTCGAACTAAGATACGCAACTTCAGCAACGTGAATAACGTAGCTGAAGTCGAAGTATCTTAGTTCGAACTACAAGGTACTTACCGCGGGTCCACCCACGGCAGGCAGGCTCCCCCGTCGACTCCGCGTACTCCTCTCGTCAATGGCGAGCACTTCCGGGATCGATTTATCGCGTCTAGACAAGACGCGATAAATCGGTCCCAGAAGATCGATTGCTTACCGCCGAACCCGGAGGTAAGTATAGACGTACCCTAAGAGAGCCCATTCCTCCTAAGAGAAATAGACCGCAACATCATCAAATGTCACCGGGCCCGGGAATCACAGGAGTTACATACTCTCAGCCTTCCACTTCCATCCAGCCCGCTTTCATCCCAGCCCATCAGAGGTCGCGTTTTCTCCATGAACAATGAACAACAGGCACATGCCACTCTCTGTAATGCCAGAGTCATTCCCGGAAGACCAAGGGACTCGTCCTCTGCTTGGTATGTTGGACAAAGAGCCTTGAGGTGCAGGAGAGTGCAAGCACCAGCAGTCAGGAGGGCTAAAGCCAAGTCCCCTAAATCAAAGGGGAAAGCGTTGGTTTGCCAGCTCCAGGAATGACCCCACTGAAGATGCCGGCAAACCTGAGTGGGTCAGGGATACTGGAAGCACGCTCGGGGGTGGAGCCAATCGAAGATTCGATCCTGCCCCACTCGGCAGGCAACTAGGGCAGTCACCGCTTTGCTGACAGCTGGCGTGACAGTCACTCCCCAACCCTACTGCTCAAAAGCAACACACGAGGCTCTCCCTGCAAATATCCTACCTGAGCAGGAGCTGCCCCAGGCGTTCCCATGGGTGGCCCAAGCAGGGAGTCAGGAATCCCGAATTCTCTCTTCGCGCCCGTGCTTCATTCACCCTTCTCCACTGCGGCAGGTTCTGCAGGCCAAGAAGGAAGGGGGAGAAATGAGACAGTGCTAGCTCCGGGAGACTCTGCCGACAGACACCCAGAATGCCGCTCAGCTGACAGCTGGGCTGAGCCATCTCCCTCCACCCCCTGCTCATGGCCCTCACCTCCACTCTGACCCCGCCCACCTGCTGTGGGGGCCCATGAAGCTGGGCCTGCCCCCAGGAGGAAGCATCGCGAGGGATGGACACGCCACTGAAAGCAAGTGGCCGCTGAGCAGAGAGTGGAATGAGAAGCAAGGGGCAAGCCGACGCGCAGCGGGACTGGGGTGAGGGAAGTGCGGAGAGAGGGGACGGGCGCAGGAACGGACGGGGGTGCCAGCAAAAGGCTTGCACAGCAGAGAAGGGGGAGCGAGTTGGGGAGACATGGGGCAGGCATCACCATCACGGTTGCCATCCCCACTGACTCTTGGCACCTCGGGATCCACCAGAGCCTTCCTCATCCTACCCAGAGCGGGCCAGGCGGAGAGAATTGATGACACTGCCACCTTCACTGGCTTCCCCGGAATCCTGACCCGCACCTAGGCTATGTCTACACTACAGCTCATGTCTGCATGACTTAGGGCGCTGAGGGGTGAATAAACCACCCCCCTGAGTGACATAAGTTACACCAACCTAAGCGCCTGTGTGGACACAGGTACCGCCACTCGCAGAGGTGGTTTTATTCTGCTCTCCCGTCGGTACAGAGCGTCTTCACCAGACGCACTGCAGCAGCGCAGGATGTGTAGACAAGCCCTGGAATGTGAGGGTTGGTTCCTGCTCCCACCCGCGCCCTCGTGTGTCACTTTTCTTCCCCACCTGACTTCTCTTTCCTATCTCTGCTGTGTTGTCTTCTGTTTAATAAGGCTCTGGCTTAGCTGGCCAAGCCTGCACCCTTTGCTGGATTTCTGGGAGCCCGGGGCCAGTGAGGTAGCTAAAAGCAACGCCCCAAACAGGCTGATACATGCAAGTTTGCGGGGGCAAGAGTGGCTGATCAGACGTGCTAAGCCTGGGCTCCTCCAGCAGTGAGGCTGCATATAAGAGGTTGCAGAGGCAGACGCTGCATTTTCTCTTCGCTGTTCTTTTCTGTCCTCTGGGTTTTTCTTGGTTTGTTTTCTTCTTTCGTCAAGGAAATGGCAGTAGACTTGAATAACAGCAGCCGCTCCAGAACATCTCAGCTGATTCTTCTCTTTCCCCCCAAAAGGACAACCACTGTTTTAATACTATCTAAAAAACTATCAGACAGGGTGTAACGATGCTGGTTCTGGCGGGACCCAACTGAGAGTGTCAATTCAGGACAAATTGCTAAAACAGGGCAGTCACAGCCCAAGGCTGGGGTGTTTCCACCTCTAAGGCAAACCAAACCAGCCAGACAAAGAGGACTTTGGTCTCACCCCACTGGCTAACCACAAGTTACACAAGCAATTCCCTTAGACACTCCAGTTTCCCAGTATCACCACCAGTGCCACTCGTTATGGGGACAAATGGTTATGAAAACCAATACCCCAGTAAAAGAAAATAAGGTTCCCTCAATCCCGAAGGACCAAGCCCCAGACCCAGGTTAATATACAAATCAGATCTTACCCACAAATCATGCTGTTGCCAATTCTTTAGAATCTAAAAATCTAAAGGTTGTTCATAAAAGGAAAAAGATAGAGATGAGAGCTAGAATTGGTTAAATGGAATCAATTACACAAAGTAATGGCAAAGTTCTTGGTTTAGGCTTGTAGCAGTGATGAAATAAACTGCAGGTTTAAATTAAGTCTCTGGAATACATCCCCTGCTGGGATGGGTCATTCAGTCCTTTGTGTAGAGCTTCCATTTGTAGCAAAGTCCCTCCAGAGGTAAGAAGCAGGATTGAAGACAAGATGGAGATGAGGCATCAGCCTTTTATAGTCTTTTCCAGGTGTAAGAACACCTCTTTGTTCTTACTGTGGAAAATTACAGCAAAATGGAGTCTGGAGTCACATGGGCCAGTCCCTGCATACTTTGCTGAGTTACAAGGCGTATTTGCCTTTTCTCAATGGATCAATTGTATAGCTGATGGTCCTTAATGGGCCATCAAGCAGGCTCGGCAGAGCTACCACCAACTTGTCTGGGATGTCTCCCAGAAGCATAGCATAAGTTTGAAATACAGACAGTATAGAACCAATATTCATAACTTTAGCTACAAAATTGATACACACACATAGACAGCATAATCATAACCAGCAAACCCTTGTCTTAGACACCTCATTTGACCCCCTTTATACAAGATTTGGTGCCACTACAGGACTTTGGTTGCAACCATGTTCTATATGGTCCCAGATTATGTCAATAACGTCACACAGGGATTTTTTTTTCCCTTCTGAAGACTGTCTAGAAGGGAAAGACTAGAAGCGACATTGTTCAAATGAAAGCCTGACTTCATACTTGGCCAAATACTTTAACTGCCTTTCCTTCCTTCCTTCCGTTTTTTTTTTTTTTTTTTTTGTATCTTTACGAATAGGTTAAAGAGGTTTGTTGTGGTGGTTGGTACAATGAGAGTGGGCCAAAGACAACTTAATACAAATCACTGGACCACACATAGGTTTAATGTTGTAACAGTGACCATCTTATCCCTTGCTGGCCCAACACCCCCACCCCTTTTCCACACGGAGTATCAAGTGTTAAATGCGTATGAGTGAAAGGATGGGGTTCAGGTGGTGGAATGTGGGTTGAGGTTAGTTGGAGTGAAGAAGATAGGAAAGCGTTTACATGTGGATTTTATCCAGACAGCCCCTGTCTAGACCCGTTTACACAGAGGCCACTTTCTGTGCACCTGGCTAATCATCTCCGAGGCAGGGCCGGCTCCAGGCACCAGCCTGGCAAGCAGGTGCTTTGCGTGGCCGCTCCGGAGAGGGGCGGCACGTCCAGGTATTTGGTGGCAATTCGGCGGACGGTCCCTCACTCCCGCTCGGAGTGAAGGACCTCCTGCCGAATTGCCGCCACAGATCGCGATTGCGGCTTTTTTTTTTTTTTTTGGCTGCTTGGGGCGGCCAAAACCCTGGAGCCGGCCCTGCTCCGAGGAAGATCCTGCAATCCCACAAATCTGTACTGTGTTCCTGCTACTTCTCAGCTAGCCTCCAGGATGGGGGCACAGCTAACACCGCAGCTCCAGTGCGGTACTACTCCCTCCTTGCAGCATTATCCCAAGGCGCCCTCACGTGGCCAGCACAGTTCACGGCTAACCTGCCGTCAGGCTACATCCAAGTTTGCTTGGCACAGAGATGAGCTGGGACGTGCAGAAAGGCCATGCTCCCAGCCCTGAAGAAAGACTGTGCGCTGGGAGACCTACCCTGATCTTTGCCTTGCAGCGGGAGGACAGATCCTGGGCCAGGGAGTGAAGCCCAGTTGCACCAGCTGAGGGTCTGGCCCCAGAAGTTCTTGGATCCAGCCTGCCCTGGGTGGGCTGCTGCCCGGTTGGCGAGCCCAGTCTGAAAGCACCAGCTCTGAGAGCTTAGGTATATCTCCATATATATATATATATATCTCTTAGAGCTGGAAGGGACCCCGAAAGGTCATTGAGTCCAGCCCCCTGCCTTCACTAGCAGGACCAAGTACTGATTTTTGCCCCAGATCCCTAAGTGGGCCCCTCAAGGATTAAACTCACAACCCTGGGTTTAGCAGGCCAATGCTCAAACCTCTGAGCTGTCCCTCCCCCAAGGGGCAGGAGGCCAGAGGATACAGACTCCTGCAGGGAGCAGGGGCAGAGGGAGGGGGAAGCCAAGTAGGGTGACCAGACAGCAAGTGTGAAAAATTGGGACGGGGGTGGGGGGTAATAGGAGCCTATATAAGAAAAAGACCCAAAAATCGGGACTGTCCCTATAAAATCGGGACATCTGGTCACCCTAAAGCCAAGGAACACAGGGGATCATGGGAGACAATAAAGGGAAGGAAGCAAGCGGGGTGCAGCCAGCCTGACGCCTCGGTCAATTTCCCTTCCATTGCGGAGAAGCGGGGCTGGGTTGCGCAGGAGCTGCAGCCGCGGGAGAGCCCAGCCCTCCGCCTCGGACCCCTATCTCGCTGCTGCACCCCGCAGGGCCAGGGCGCCCCCAGCCTCACCTGCCCAGGCAGCGCCACTGGAGCTCGCGGGCAGAGGGAACCAGCTCCCGCCCTAGCAAATCCCCACCCTCCGGGGTGGGCATCGGGGCAGGGAGGCACCAGCTGCCCCAGCTGCGGGTCCCCAGTAGCACCAGCGCGGCTCCCGGACCTGCTGGGAGAGTCTCTGCCAAGCCCTCCTCAGGTCAGGGCACGGCCAGGCTCAGCTCCCGGGCTGGCAGCCCACGTGCGCTCGAGTCCAGCCTCTCATCGCTCGCTTCCCCCTCGCGTGCAACCTCTTGGTTCGCTTCGGTTCCTGCTCCAGAGTTCCCCCTGCCGTGCCCCGGGGAAGGGCCCTGCAGCAAGTGGTGCTGGGAGAAGCACTCCTAATGCACCTCCAACGCACTGCCAGGGGCCGGCCCACGGTTCCCGCCCAATCGCTGGTGCCGCATCTTCCCTCCCAAAGCATCAGAGATCACTCCGCAGGGTTACTACAGGAAGTGGGTTAATAACTGATCTAGTCCAGCTCTGGTTAAAGGCCATACCAGTCAGCCAGGTGACCTCTCTCACCTCGTCTCGCTAATATTTATTCCACCCAGGAATTGGTTTCCAGCGCATCCAAACGTGAAGGCAACTGGGAAACCCACCAGCCTGCAAAACCCCATTCAGGAATCCAGCTAATCAGCTCTCAGGAGTGGGGTTTTTTACCCATGACAGCTTATGCCCAAATAAATCTGTTAGTCTTTAAGGTGCCACCGGACTCCTCGTTGCTTTTGTGGATACAGACTAACACGGCTACTCCCTGATACTTACGCATATCGATTGACTCACATTCGTGCCACGTGACTGTTCCTTTCGCGGAGAGGTCGGGGGAGGGAGAAATCCTGTTTTATTTATTCAGACTTGTGACAGCCGGGGGCAGAGCACAGAAGCAACATAACAGGAAATGTCCATGCCAAGATAATGCACTCAGTGGACCCCATTCCAACCCCGCCCCCCTTCCATGATGCCCACAAACTCTGTCCCACAGCCTAAGCGCTGCGATTTAAAGGGGTGTGAGACTGGTTTTGAAATACAAACCCGGAATCTTTCTCAGTGGTCTCTACCTGGGGCTAGAGAGGCACCGCTGCAGGTTTTCCCAGGACCAACTCTTTTTTGAGGCGGCTGTTCTGGGAAATCGGGCTGGGTGGTCGGTAGATGCTGCAGCAGGGCCGGCCTTAGGGGAAATGGTGCCCTGGGCAAACTTATATTTTGGCACCCCTGGCCCTGTGGGCCTGGCTCCCCCATTGCCCCGGCCCCCGTGGGCATGGCATCCCCATTGCCCCAGCCCCCGTGGGCCTGGCTCCCCCATTGCCCCGGCCCCCGTGGGCGTGGCACCCCCATTGCCCCCGCCCCTCATGGGTGTAGCACTCCCCATTGCCGCTGGCCCCTGCCCCTCGTGGGCGTGGCACTCCCATTGCCCCGGCTCCTGTGGGCGTAGCTCCCCCATTGCCCCTGCCCCTCGTGGGTGTGGCACCCCCCCATTGCCCTGCCCCTCATGGGCATAGCACTCCCCATTGCCGCTGGCCCCTGCCCCTCATGGGCATGGCACCCCATTGCCCCAGCTCCTGTGGGCGTAGCTCCCCCATTGCCCCTGCCCCTTGTGGGTGTGGCACCCCCCCATTGCCCTGTCCCTCATGGGCATAGCACTCCCCATTGCCGCTGGCCCCTGCCTCTCATGGGCATGGCACCCCCCATTGCCCCGGCTCCTGTGGGCGTGACACCCCCCATTGCCACTGGCCCCCGTGAGTGTGGCACCCTCTATTGCCCCTGCCCCTTGTGGGCATAGCACCCCCCATTGCCTCTGGCCCTTGTGGGCGTAGGACCTCCCATTGCCCCGGCTCCTGTGGGTGTGGTACCCACCATTGCCCCAGCCCCCATGGGCATAGCACCCCCCATTGCCTATGGCCCCAGTGGGCATGGCACCCCCCCTTGCCTCTAGCTCTTGTAGGGGTGACACATCACCATTTCCCTGGCCCCCGTGGCCTCCCCACTCCCCATTTGCCCCAACCCCTACACTGTGTCCCCTTCACCCTAATCCCTGCACCCCCATCCTGCGCCCACGCGGGGAAAGGGACCTGGATGCACAGAGCAGCTGGCATTGGGGCTCGCGCCCCCCTCGAACGTTGCTCCTCCGTGCCCCCCTATGGTGCTATGACGGGGGGAGCGATGTTGGGACTTCCTGCATCCAGGTCACTTTGCCCACCTGGGCTGCATAAGGGGAGGACAGGAGAGCAGCAGGTCCGGATGTCTCACAGCACAGCCCAGGTGGGGAGAGTGACCAGGATGCACAAAGCACTTGGTGTTGCTCCTCACTCCAACTCCTCCCCCCCACACACACACACAGCCCCATATGCCTCCGCTGGGAGAAAGCAGCTAGAAATCTGGGCATCCCCTGCACACGGCACTTCCCTGCCAGCCGGGAGCAGTTTCTGACTCTACACCAGCCGTGTGCATCTCTGCGCTGCCGCACGGCACCCCCTTGACCATGGCGCCCTGGGTGGTCACCCAGGTGGCCCACCTCTAAGGCCGGCCCTGACTGCCAGCTGTCCAGTTTTAGGGGCTCAGGATTGTCCCAGTTTTTTTGCACTGCTGAGATGGTCAGCAGGGCTCTGTCATCACTGTGCATGTGCCCCATGGCTTCTGCTGGCCAGTGGAGACTATTTGGTCCAGTAGCTGCTCACTCCACAGGCCACCAGAGGACAGCAAAGAGACAGGGAAGCAGCTGGGCTCTTAGTAAAATAGCCCAAATTTCACCCCAAGGAAAGGAATTTGTAGCCCAAAAAGTCACCAATCATCGAGTGTCGAGATTTTTTGTCACCGAGGCCTCTCAAAAGTAGCCCAATCGACAAAAAATCACTGAGGTTGGCAACACTGCACCAGACACGTTGCAAAGAAATCGATTCTTGTGAGATTCTCACTCCACTTTTGCAGGCACCAGAAGTTAGTCTAAGAATCCAAACTTAGGGCACTCAGCTAAACTCTTTGAAATTTGGGGAAGGGGGGGTCGTATTCATCCATCACTATCATAGAAATGTAAGACTGGAAGGTCATCAAGTTCATCCCCCACGCTGAGGGACCATCCCTGACAGGTGTTTGTCTAATCAATTGGTTCTCAACCTATTTACCGTTGTGGGCTGCATCCAATACTACCTGTATGGCCCTGAGGATGTCACATGGGTTGCAGCTCTGTACTGATTGGGCTGCAAGCGGCCCATGAGTCGCAAGTTGAGAACCACTGGTCTAACCTGTTCTTAAAAACCCTTAAAAAGAACAGGAGTACTTGTGGCACCTTAGAGACTAACAAATTTATTAGAGCATAAGCTTTCGTGGGCTACTGCATCCGAAGAAGTGGGCAGTAGCCCACCAAAGCTTATGCTCTAATAAATTTGTTAGTCTCTAA